>NC_054383.1:95205651-95513508 GCF_017654675.1 Xenopus laevis
ATCTAAAAAAATAAATGTCCCAGCCATTTAAACAGCATCTTGATTCTGATTTCAATAGGAATTGTAAATATAACCCCCCCCCCAAAAGTAATTGCAGGATAATTTTAATAAACACGTTGGTTTTTATCTTTGTGGGGAGAAGAATGGAACAGATCACAAGCCATGGTTCATTTTAATATTTTGATACACTGCTTTTATAAATGTACTCCTCACACTGTGAGTGCACAAAAAAAACAATGAAACATAAATGTTGCATGGGGGTACTGGATATAACATCTAAAGTTTTGTATGTAGGTCTTTACTTTGTGTTGTACTAGTGACATTTCGGGTGAATATTACTGCAGTGTAATTGTTTACACCATACCATTTAGGGTGACATGAATTGCTGCCCGTATATCTTTGAATACGTTGCTCTATCCTTGCTGGGAACATATTATTTGTTAGTACTGTAAGTAAAGCTTCATAGCTGCATTTGCAGAGAAGCAGCAGGAATAAGTAGACAGTTACCATGTTTACTTCTGATATGTGATCAATGCTTGTGACTTCAACATCTACAGCAACAATCACAGGGGCACCTGCCGAGAGAAAAAAGAAGAAATTATAAAAAAGGATTAAAAAAACATACAAATTAAGAAAATGTGTATTGTTAGATACAAAGCTCTATGCCAGGCATGTCCAAAGTGCGGCCCGGGGGCCAATTGCGGCCCTTTTTCAAATTTACACCGGCCCTCAGCCTCCATCATGAAATGAATAATAATAAGCCCCCCCCCCAGCACAGTGTGATCAGGAATCCCATAGCAGTAATATTAAGGCACACTGATGTGCAAGTACAGTAAACTAAAGAAGTATGTGAGAGCGGTGCGTCACTATGTGCCAGTACGTGTCTATTGCTAACACCTTCAGCACACAGGCAGCAGTATAGACCAAGTGGCAGATCATTTCACTAATGTGCCCAAATATTACTGCTATGGTTACTCGATTCCTGTAATTTAATGTCAATGGTTCAAAGAATGTCAGGCTGAATGGTCGGCCCCACACATTTTCATCTCACCAAATCTGGCCCTCATTGCAAAAAGTTTGGGCACCCCTGCTCTATGCTCATGTTGTATGGGTAGTTCTACAAGCATTCTTTATGACAGGCAGGGTGCAGGGGCTGATTGGAGCACACTAAGTAAGAAATCTCTGCAGGGAGCAAATTTTAAGGAACATTGTTTTCACATTATACTGTGTAATGGGTAATTTATGAAGTGCAACAGTGCAAAAAGAAATAGTGTGCAGAGCCCTATGGATGCCCACATGAATACAGTACTGCCTGCATTCAACAGCACTGTATTCATAAGCTGAAGGGGGAGACAGGCCAACCTCTCCTTCCCTAACTTCTGCATAATTCAAGCACCCTGTACTTACTGGCTATCCTGTTGCAAGAGGGATGGACAGAACTGGTCTGGGTCCACCAACACTGCATTCTTTACCTCACGCGGATTGCTGCCTGTCACGATCGCCACCCGGAGCATGTCCTGGAGCTCCGGGAGGCGTGTCCTCCCCTGCCGGCGTCGCTCCCAAAATGGCGGCGCCCATGGCCGCCATGAGGGTAGCGGCGCCGGCGCGATGACGTCAGCGCGTCGACGTCGGCGCAAGGACGCCGATGACGTCACTATGGCGCCAAATTCAAATATAAAAGCCATACCAAGACGCCAGAATGGCGCCCAAGTATAGGATTCATTCCTGTGTGTTTCCTGGGTTTCCTGTCTGCTTTTCTGAAGACTTATCTTGTTCCTGTTTGTTGCTGACCTCTTGCCTGGACTTTTGGACTTTGCTGATATTCTGCCTGCCCTTGAACCCTTGCCTGGACTTTGGTTATTCTTCTGGTTACCCCTTGTTGGACACCGCGATCTTGACTCCCTTGTGGGCTTCCTCCTTGATCCTGACAACCTCCCTGGTGGGAGCATCCCGGCTCCCTGACACTGCCAGACCCTGGACAAAATGAGCACTACGGCATTTGTGCTTTTGGGCACCTTGGTGCTATTGCACTTCTGAGCAGAGTCTTTGTAAATTACCCCTATTAAATTATATATATGATCCACAGAAAAAGAATAATGTGAAGATGTAAATTTGCCAGTATCACTTTAAGAGTATTCTGGCAAAAAAAAATTCCACTTCTGTACAGTACCTCCAATTCGAGGTCGAAAATTTCTTGCATATCCTTTCATCAAGTCATCCAAGTTAGGCACCCAGGATATTTCAATGTTTGATCCAATATATTCTCCAATATCTTCAGAATGGCTGTTAAAAAAGAAATGACAACATAAATAATGCTCACCCTTTATATATGTCTGTAGCCAGTATAGGAGTCTGCAGCCAGAATAACATTGTTTAGTACAGGATCTGCATTCACTGTTTGCATAAAACACAAATTATTTATGCAGCTTCCCATTTATACTAAGTAACAGACATAGGTGCATTAAAATATACTTTTCTTATATAGTATATTTAGTCTTTGTAAGTATCAGTTCCATCTACTCCAAAAATAGTACTTCCGTATCTATCTTTGTTTTCAATTTCCACCTTACTACCGCCCCACTTATCTATGCCTAATGAGAATATTGATGTTTCCATGAACATTCTGCATCTTTGGATTAATGCCTTAAAATGTATCAATGCATCCCTTCTAAAAATCCAGTATATTTTAATCTGTAGTTGTACATAAAGGCAAACAAGGGACAATTTGTATCTGCCCATGTCCTCTCTAACTGAGACAGTAATAGGTATATAGAAGAAAGCATGTAAACACATTTATTTTGCAATATGTGCCCACCTTACCATTGCTCAACTTATTGTTTCATAATGGCTGGCAATCTTAATATAAAAACAGAAAAGCAAATGGTTACTCAGGAATCAAAGGACTGTAGCTCATTAAAGGTGACAGATGGCAGTTGCAAGCCAAATAAAATGATGAACAATTTGTGTTATTTTGGCACAACGTATGACCTTGAGACCTACGTGAGTTGCACAAACTGGTACAAAAAGCATAGTAGTTCTGATCATTGGTTGTCAAAGGATATCACTTAAGAGTGTGCAAATGATAGATGAACGTTATTATTTTCCTTTATTAAGCTTCCACATATTTCACAGTACAGGTATGGGATCCGTTATCCAGAAACCCATTATCCAGAAAGTTCCAAATTATAGGAAGGCCATCTCCCATAGATTAAATTTTAATCAAATAACTAAAATTTTTAAAATTATTTCCTTTTTCTCTGTAATAATAACACAGTACCTTGTACTTGATCCTAACTAAGATATAATTAATCCTTATTGGAAGCAAAACAATCTTATTTGGTCTATTCAATGTTTAGGGCAGAGACACACGTGGAGATTCGGGGAGATTTAGTCTCCCGGCGACAAATCGCCTCTTCTTCAAATGTGCGTATTTATTGGCACCTGTGTCACTTTATCATTTCACTGTTTTAAAGAGTGGAATATTATTCTTTCCTTATGAGGAATCCTTGCTCTCCGATGCTTATTGCATGTGGAAAGAAAGGATTCTGACAATTTTCTGTGCTGGAAATCTCCAGTAATGTTTACAACAATTATAACAAATAATTTAAAAATATATACTTTAATAGTAAGGTAAGGACAAAGTTAAAAATCCTCTCTAGTTCTGAGTTGCTTTTGCAGTACTTTATCTGTTTGTATTGTGCCACTCAATTACATGATTAAACAATAACACAGAAGAACAGAAAGGTATTTGCAACTCTAAGGATCACATAATGATTATTAACTAGAAGCATTTTCTGTCTTTGCTATATGTATTAATATAGTACATCATCTGTAACAGTATTCAAAGTATACTGTATTATTTGAATAGTAATTATAAATGAAGAATATATATATATATATATATATATATATATATATATATATATATTTATATTCAGTTTCTATCTGTGCTTACTTTTTTAATATGACTGATATTATATGTAAAAGGCAAATAAGCAGAAGTCAGCTAGTTACACCTTTAGCACTGCTTTTAACAAAAAAAAAAAAAAATTACCTGAAACATAAAGGCATCTGGATGCATGTCATGGAAATGACCAGTACAGTCCATCTAAGACTTCCCATGTCTGTCCAAGTTAGTGGATAATAAGAAATTACAGCATTGCTGCAATGCTACCTGCTCCACAATGCTGTAGTTGTTGAACTGCCAGATTAGTAGATCCACACCTAGAAGAACAGATGCACTGTGCCAACCGAGAGTGCCAACTGCTAAGCTGGAAACAACTACGGTAAGCCCAGTACTATTTCTGCTAATGTTTTATCAATGCCTCACTGACCTAATGCCTGGACATAGAGAGTGTACATTATTTTATCAGTGTTGTGCAATGCTTCCTACAAATTAGGCTAAAAACAGATAAACTATAAAACAAGTTCATGGCATTCAGTAGGCGCAACACAACTGTAAAGTACATTCATGTTAGATTAGTTAAATGACAAGTAAAAAATATATAATAAATGGTTTAGTCTAAAGTACAGCTCTTATACTTAAACATACTTCCTAGTATAGTTATGGGACCTGTTATCCAGAATGCGTGGAACCTTGTGCTTTCCAGAGCAGAACCTGTGTCAGTCTGCCTGTGATTTGAGACTGGGACGGCGGTTCACCTTCCAGCAGGACAATGACCCGAAGCATACTGCTAAAGCAACACTCGAGTGGTTTAAGGGGAAACATTTAAATGTGTTGGAATGGCCTAGTCAAAGTCCAAACCTCAATCCAGTTGAGAATCTGTGGTCAGTATTGAAGATTGCTGTTCACAAGCAAAAAAGATCCAACATGAAGGAGCTGGAGCATTTTGCCTTGAGGAATGGGCAAAAATCCTAGTGGCAAGATGTGGCAAGCTCATAGAGACTTATCCAAAGTGACTTGCAGCTGTAATTGCTGCAAAAGGTGGCTCTTCAAAGTACTGACTTTAGGGGGGTGAACAGTTATGCACGCTGAAGATTGCTGTTATTTTGTCTTATTTGTTGTTTGTGTTGTTTGTCCTCTAGGCCTGTTAGTAAATTGGTGATTGGGGATTTCAGGCGAGTTTTCGCTAGGGACGGTCACTTCGCCCTTTAGTAAAGCTGCCCCGTGGAGTGGATTCTGCTGTCAAAACACACACTTGTGCACCTAGTCTGATGCAGTGGCTCCAGAAAGCTAATATGAGCGTAGGGGCTGATTACACGTGGTGCGACAGTAACCTAAACCACCATGTAACTATAGTGACCATTTACCATAGTTCGTTAAACTCCCATTTATGCTGCAATTTTTCATCTTCAAAATTAATGCAGCGTCTGTGTTCATTAAAGTGCAATTCATTTGTCTTGCGATATTCTGCTGTAATTTATGTACAGTACATATAAGTATAATAATTAATTTAGGTGAGTTGTGAGTATTTTGGTGGCAATTTACGTCAAATTATGTATATTTTTTGCCAAAAAAGTCTAACTTTTACAAACGACAGCACTAATTTAGAGATTTTAATATCAATAAATTGGACTGCTAAAGTAATTTCTACCATTTTATTAATGTAGTATTGAATTCATTGTGGGCAATTATTTAATCAGTTATCAATTATTTTTATTTTTTACTATTGCCAGTTTATTCACTAATAATGTTAGCAATGTTAGCCCCCAACTAGACGCATTAATGGACACTGGTCATGCTTAAAAATTCTCACTTGCAAGACAGTTTTGCCTTTTATATTTCACATAACAACACTATTTTAGCACTAGACTTTTGTAAGTATGTGTGTGCCAAAAATACAGAATTAGAAAAGTAATTGCAGTTTAGTAAACTAGCTCCGGTGACTTTTGCCATTTTACTGCAATCTATTTACTGTATATGTGACATTTGCTGCGGTTAATCATTTAATTAAAGAATACTAAAAAAACTGTACTGGCTTTCTTGTCAAGTGAACATTCTGGTAATGTAACATACACGACCCAATGGGAAACATATTATTGTAAGGGTCTGAGGAGTATTGTAATAAATGTCAAAGTCACAGAAACATATGGACTGAGAATTAGCGTTACAGTTTGAAGCCAAACTCCCCAAGAGGAAGAACAGATTGTACATGTTGTTTGGCTTATGTGTGTTTAATTAGCTTTTTTTTTATTTATTTATTTTTAGAAATTTGGTTGTACACACAAGCCAGTGCTGTCGGGGAGATAAGAAAAGCCAAATATATTGAGTTTTAATGACTTATAAATGTACTCCCTTTTTATCAGTGATTTCTCTTAAAATGTTAGGGCATAATTGTGAATAACGGGCTAGGAGAAACCTAAAAAAGTTGTCCAAATCTCATTAACATGCAGCTGCTTGTTAAGGGATTATAACCCAATAGGAGGACTAAGGACAGTAATAAAGAAGATTGATGTCACCCAGACTAAAATGACTATTGAGGCAGTGACATCTAGAGACCATGGTGGAAAAGAAATGGAAATAATTTTACATTTTCCTCTTAAAGGACATGTAAACCCCCCACATGTAAACCCCCCACAAAAATGTAATCAGTGAAGAGCATCTTTGAAATCTTTAGATAACTGCCACTCTGGTTGTTAAAGGAACAGTTCAGTGTGAAAATAAAACTGTGTAAATAAATAGGCTGTGCAAAATAAAAAATGTTTCTAATATAGTTAGTTAGCCATAAATGTAATGTATAAAGGCTGGAGTGATTTGATGTATAATATAATAGCCAGAACACAACTTCCTGCTTTTCAGCTCTATAACTCTGAATTAGTCAGCGACTTGAAGGGGGCCACATAGTACATATCTGTTCAGGGAGTTTGTAATTGATGCTCAGCATGCAGCTCAGATTCAAAAGCAACAGATATGACCCATGTGCCCCCCCCCTCAAGTCTTTGATCGGTTACTGCCTGTAACTAGGGTAACCAGTCAGTGTAAACCAAGAGAGCTGAAAAGCAGGAAGTAGTGTTCTGGCTATTTTGTTACACACACAGTCACTCCAGCCTTTATACATTACATTTTTGCCTATCTATATTAGAAACATTTTTTTATTTTGCACAGCCTATCTATTTACCCAGTTTTTATTTTTACACTAAACAAATCCTTTAAAAGCTTAACAGTAAGGCTGCAGCACCCCCTTAATCACTCAGAATTCCTTCTCCTCCTCTAACCCACTATGCCCCCTCCCTCAGGAATTTACTTTGGCTGTTGGCTAATGAGCATGCTCAGTTCTTCTCAGCTCAGATTACTAAATGCACCCTCCAGTCTAATAGCCAATGAAGAGATAGCATTGCTGGTTTCCATATAAACTTTAGCTGTCTGATCTTATATTTTTCTCCCTACCACCTCTCCTGAGCTCAGCTTAACCATTACAGTGCTCAACCTCAGCAGAACTTTTTTTTATCACAGTACGTTGTACCTCTGTAAACCTGCATTCTGCATTGCATTAACTTTACAGCTTACATGTCCTGTTTTCAGATGTCAATGTGTCAGAGGGAGAAATGGGCTCCAGGTAAAAGCTGCTATTTTTTTTAGGAATATTTAATTTTAGGAGGGGGTATATGCAGTACAAATGATGTGGCTTGGATGGGGAAGATATGCCCAACTTATATACATGGGCAAGTACTTTGTGGATGAGAGCTATAGGGTCGAAGAGTATGTCCCTTAGTGCTCACTTCTGCCTAGGGAAATTGCTGTGCCCTGCACTTGGCTCCAGGATCTGGTGTGAGGGGCAGAGAACAGCATTAAATGCCAGCCCTGTCCCTTTTTGCCCTTGTTGCAGCCTCTCCCAAGTGAAAGCCACTTCTTTTTAGTATTTTATCTTTTAAAACATTTTTAGCCATACCCCATTATAATTTTTAGCACATTTTCATTAACCAGTAGGTCCAAGACAAAGTAACATTTGTATTTGTGTATTTGTACACTAGAATTTTTTTGGGAGTTAAAAAATCTGCAATTTCTTTTCACTTGCCTCCTATATGCATGAAGCCAAGGAAAGGCAGTTGGCTGTGTACCTTGCCAATGTTTATTGCTGGCTACTGAGCATTTTACTGTCACTTTTCAAGTTAAATGACTGCAGGGATACTGATAGTATGAGTAATGGCACCAAGTAACATAGCCAGAAGGGATGGCAGTCTGGCAGAAGAAAATTTCAAAGTTAAACTACTCAGTCTTCTTTATTAACAGTTGCATTTGCTAGTTCAGTGTACAAAATATGCAGTGTGTCACAAGACCAAAACTTAATTTTATGATACTGATCTAAATACAAATTAGCAAAGTATTTTAATAAATAGATTTAAAAAATGTGTGCATTTCTTTTTATTGTTACCATACTCTGTCTTTGTTTCATGGCATAAAATATGCACTGTGACATTGATCTAAATAAAAATTACCTAGGTACTATAATAAAAAAAATATAGTACTCTGTGTACTTTCTGCTATTCTTTTATGGTTCTTGCCTTTAGACTGACCATGGACTTAAAAATCTGCTAATTTTGGTAGTACACCAAACAAAGGTGTCTTTGCTCAGTATGGCCCCCAGGTACTGTACTAAATCAGACAAATGAACCACATCTGAAGTTGATGTCTGCAGGGCCGGATTTACATAGCGGGCGCCCCTAGGCCCACTGCCGTTTGTCCCCCCTGTCCCCTACCCTTTATTCATGCAAATTTTCATGGCGATTGTATCTCCTTCGCATCCCCAGTGTTTTTGAACCAATGTGGGTGTGGTTGGGCAGCATGCCGCCCCCCTAAAATCCTGCCACCCTAGGCCCGGGCCTAGGTGGCCTTCCCACAAATCCGGGCCTGGATGTCTGGTGTCTAACCTACCCAAAGTTTCAGTGAAGGTGCACTTTAACTTTATTTTCTGCTCGGCTTGTCTACTGCTTCTGGGTATCTAGCACTTTTTCAGTAGAGTAACACATGCCCATATTATTTTTGCCCATGGTGAAGTTTAAAAATTTGTATGTGCCCAGGTTGTTACCTTCTGCTTTAATTATTACCACATCTGTCTTACAACCCACACTGCCTCACACCACTCCTTGCAAGCCTGAGCTAGATGTGCGCTGTATGGTCTCTTCCTTGCCCACTTTAATGTCCATTAAATAAAGGTTATTGATGAATACACATGATAAAGGACCTTCATTTATTTGAACTGAAGAAACAAAGCGAATGTGACTTTTGCAAGTTTAGGACTTCCTTAAAAGCTTTTATTTGTACCTCTGGCAAGGTTAACATTTTGCAGTGTCTATCCTAATAGAATGTGTGCCAAAGTTGAAGCCCCACTTTCTCTGTAGTTGTTTATTTGGATAAAGGCATTGAATTCTAATGAACCCAGAATGATCCTGAGGACAGAGAGTGCAGACATTATTGCTACTGAGCACAACACTGCCTTTATAAGTATCCATAAACTTATCATTTGCTGGTCTATCATTGAATTATAGACGCAGATTACTTGACTATACGACTATACGATATGTTTACCTGGTATGTCTTTCTAGAAGGTCTGAGTTGATAGAATGCATGGAGAGCACAACCAGCACATCCAACCATAGGGCACCACACAAAGCAAAGAGAAAATATGTTCTAAACAGAGCTTCTGTGGATAAGGATGTTTTCATATGCCTTTGATACTCTGTAGTTGGAAATCTGTTATTCCTTGGACAACCCTGACCTACCCTTAAAGTGGTGGTTCACCTTTAAGTTAACTTTTAGTATGTTAGAAAATAGCTGAAGTTGAAGGAACCTTTCCATTGGTCTTAATTATTTATAGTTTTTTAATTATTTATTTGCCTTCTTAATATAACCCTTTCCAACTTTCAAATAGGGGTCACTGACCCCACCTAAAAACAAATGCTCTGTAAGGCTACAAATTTATCGTTATTGCTACTTTTTATTACTCATCTTTCTATTCAGGCCCTCTCCTATTCATATTTCAGTCTCTTATTCAAATCCATGCATGGTTGCTAGGGTAACTTGGACCTTCGCAAGTAGCAACTAGATTGCTAAAATTGCAAACTGCAGAGCCTCTGAATAAAAAGTTAAATAACTAAAAAACTACAAATAATAATAAATGAAAACCAATTGCAAATTGTCTCAGAATATCACTCTCTACATCATACTAAAAGTTAATTCAAAGGTGAACAACCCTTCTTGTTCCCTGCTGAAAATATTCTATCTCACTTGACAGGATCTATCTTTTAATCTTTTAATCTTAAAGACCCATTTCTCCTAAGGTGTTCAGCATGTCCTAGTATTGTTTCTATACTGTACCTTTACCCATGAGACACATTCAAATATAAATAGAGTTGGGGATGGGGAACAGCACAAACAAGAAACATGTTCCTGGGGGGTGTCAAATAGAGCTTTGATTGGCTATATGTTAACCCTTTTATGAACTGGCAGCCTACGGAAGGCTCTTTTGGCAGTACACTTGGTTTTTATACAACCAAAAATAAGAAACTGCTTTAAGGCCACTGGGAGCAACATCCAAGCAGTTGGTGAGCAACATGTTGCTCCTAAGCCACTGGTTGGGGTCTACTACCTTACAGTCACTCAGTCTTAACCTTGCTTTTTGATATTAATTCCAATCTTTGGAGTAAGCAATTTCTGTATGAAAGGATCTATGGCAGAAAAAGCAGTTCATGCTGTACCATGCACACCACTGACCTTTAAAATAAGTACAACAGGTAGCATGCTCTATCTGTAAGAACCTGTAGCTGTTGGTTCAATCTCAGTTACTGCAACAAAACTCTCAGCTTGTTATTAGAAGCTACCTAATGCTGTTTCCACCTCATCCAAGGCTCCTTGAACATTGTTCTGATAGAATGTGGCCTTAATATGAAACATACCACCTGAGATAGGTATTTAGCCTTTGCATGTGCTTAGTCCCCCTAAGGTAACTGCAACACCAGGCTGATTCTACGCCTGTGGATAAACAGAGGCCAAAAATCAGTCCCTATGCTCTGATCAGCTTTCTGATGTACCTGCACCTGGAGGCACTGCACCGCCGAAACCTGCTCCTTGTCCCTGCACCTGGGCCAAACAATGGCTTCAGGTGCAACTACATACAAAAGCTGATCACAGCGTATGGGTTGATTCTCAACCTGTGTTCAACTGGAATTGTAAAGATTATTGCACACATAAGCTTTACACTATCTGGATAGAGAAATAGCCTAAAGGCTGGCTCTGCAGCCACCTTTGCTAAAGGGAACTAGGGCCACATACTTTAACAATCCTACTAACAAGCTTTATTATAGGGACATCAGGCTTCTGGTACTAAACACTGCACAGCATGTTATCTAGTGTGTAATTTTTGGATTAGAAAAGCATTATAACAGCCAAAATATTCCTCTCTTCTTCTTGAGAATAATGTCTGGGGAAGACAACCCAGCCATCAAATAGCAGCATGCTGAAAGGTCCTGCCATTCTGCCTGCTGTCACTTCCTTATTCAGCTTCTGCTGTACTTGCTCTGAAAATTCTCTGCCTAATTTCCAATTTCTTCACACATGAATGATACTAAAAATTGTGACAAATACAATACAAATTCTGAAAACCAGTTTGAAGTACGTAAACTGTATTTTGTTTTTCAGAACAGTAGCCCCCTGCAGCATCACCCCTACCTGGTACCTCTCCATTTTAATAGTATTGAGGTGCTGCAAGCTAAAAGTGACACCAGGGGGTAAACCATCACATCCTTTCTGTGCTACCAACAGTGATCAGGGTTACGAGGACAATGCTAACAATGAAAAGGTGATTGGAAAGAGACCATGAGCAGGGTAGGCATAAATGCCGAAATGCCCTAATAAACAACATTCCCTCTAATTTCACTTTGTGTGTGCAGAAATTATATTTTGTGTGAAATATAGTATGTAGGGTTGCCACCTGGCTGGTATTTTACCGACCTGGCAGGTAAAAATTATGGTTGATCCCAATGTTATTAGTAGGGAAAAAAGATAAATATATAGGAAGCCCGGTATTTTTTTCCAGAAAAGGCAACCCTGCTTGTATGTGCACTGAAAGGTGTGCGACTTGAATTATGTGTGCAGCACAGTTTGCTGGGGTGCCGCTGTCATGGAACAACTCATGCACAAATTACCAAGGGCGGCAAAATGCCAGGGGGTGGCAGCACAGGAGCCACCTCAGGGTGGAAGTGTTCAGAATACCCCTGACAGTGTGTTGTGAGAATTGAGGGCTCAATTTGCAAAGGGCTAACCTGGGACTTGAGTACAGAGAGTTTTCCGGGTGCTTTTGGAGTTGCTCACCCACCACTAGGGTTGCCACCTTTTCTTGAAAAAAATACTGGCCTTCCTATATATTTATCTTTTTTTCCCCTATTAATAACATTGGGATCAGCCATCATTTTAACGGCCGGGCTGGTAAAATATTGGCCAGGTGGCAACCCTACCCACCACTAGGTTCTAATCATTGTGGCACCTCCAGTTTAACAAATTTTTAACTGTTATTTGCTCTGTGACAGGCTACAGCATATAGTGCCATGGTTCCTTCTGTCCTGTTCAGCATGGTTCAACCTGCAACACAGTTAAAAAAAAACTGGTTTATCTGGTTCCTTTGTTTATGGAGCTTTTTCACTTCTAGGCAAATGTAATTGTACGGCTGTTACTAGGTTATTATACGCAGACAAATCAAAGATTTGTCTAAAAGATTTAGCACAGAATTAATGTGCACTAAGCGCTAACAAAAACTTGGAAAATACTTTCTGATTTAACATGAGTGTCTGTCTGAGAGCTGCAATGCATGTTGGGGAGTGTAGTTTTCAGTTAGCAGTGTGCTCTTTGTTGTGTGGGTTGCTAGGGCGAATGGAAAAGTCTCCGCCTCTGGCAATTCAGAAGCCTGTGGATAGTGTTTACCGTCCTTTATGTAATTGTAGACACTGGAAAAATGTATGAATTATATAATCACCGGATTAAAACAGAGATTTGTTGTTACGGATTTTTCTACTTGTATTTTTACTTTGGTGGAATCTTGTGCTTTTTCAGAATGTTCTAATCTAAGCTGTGCAGTGACAGAGTAACTATAGCAGTGCATAATTTACTGCAACCCACAGTGAGGAGGAGGAGGGGGTGAGAAATACTACCAAAGCTTGAGGTAAAGCTGCAATGCAAGCTGGGTTGTGTAGTTTTTAGGCTTCAGCAGACACGTGAGCTCCCTGTGTTGCCAGGGGTAACCACTCTGTAGCTTCCTGCACAGGCACTTCAAATTACTCAGGATTTTAAAACTGGGACCTGAAGACTGAAAAAAGGTATTTAATTGTTGTTGCAAAAATACATTATCTATATATCAACGACTCTTGCTTTTCTTTTTATTAATTTGAAGCTTTTGGCCCTTTGAAAGTTTTAATGGCCTTGAGGGAGGTTTAAAAGTACAGAGCGTATATGATAGATAAGGCTAATAATGTGAATTATAATGGAATTGTTTAGTGAAGGCACCAAATGATTGTGTTTAGTTGCAAACATATCCATTGTCAGTGTGTGTGGGCATTGCATGAATGTTTTGATTAGCAGTGCCCATAAATTAGTATTTTACACACTGAGAATTTTACACACAAAAAAATTGTGTATGCAAAGTGCTAAATTTTGGCACAAATCAACCATTTTTTACTTGCAACAACAAGAATGACGTGCGCCTTTTCTACATTATAGTTAAACCAAAAAAACTTTTGAAGCAAATTATTATATATATTTATATGTATAACCCTTATTTTTCCACCCAGGACTAGCTCCCACTTAACTGGTGTAGAGCACATTCGTTAAACTCTCAGGGGCAAATTCACGAAAGGGCGAAGTGGCCGTCGCTAGCGAAAATTCGACAGAAATCCAATCTGCAGGGACATCGCCAGTTTACTAAAAGGTGAAGAGCACAATTCGCTAGAGAAAGAGTACATTGCTAACAACGTTTCACACCCTTTCGCCAGGCGAATTTTCCCTTAGACGAACAATCGTTACTCCGTAAATTCACTAAAGTGCGAATTGTCCATTATGTTACCCCTTTCACCAGAGTTCCCTTCACCAGGTTATACCTGGCAAACTGATAAAATGAAGCTACATTCTACTCAATCTTATTCTGACTAAATTATACTCAATTTAGTCAGTGACATCATATCCTGTATGCCGAAAAGTTATAAAAATGGAAAGAAAAAAAATGCTAGTGTTTTTTCATATTTTAAAGTGGGATTGTGTTTAAAAGTTGTAACTGTTAAATATTTTTGTGTTGATATTTTTTAACCATTTAAGGGGCATGCCACATTATTTTAGGATGGGCTCATGTCTAGGGCATTAGAGGATCTCTTTTGTCTTTATTTTACTTCCTTGGACATTTTTTATTATATTTGGCCTCTTCAAGCATTTGCACAAACATCTCTAATAAAGACATATATATGTCCTATATGACCTATATGTACCCGTCCTATTCAAATTGACCTAAGCGCAAGTACTAACTAAGTTTCACTTGGCAGGAATGATCATTAGCGAAAGTTCATTATGAAATGCCCAAGTAAGTGCGTTACAGAATTTGTACGCCAGAAATGAGATGAATGATACTGTGAGATGGTATATGGAGCATCAGCACCAGCTGAGCGAGTACCTGTGCCATGATATTAATGCAAACACATCTGTTTTTTAATTACGTCGCTTAGATCAAAAATAATGGAACAGTTTACTGTTTCTGACAACCTGCTTGAACAAACAGACATGCTGTTAATGGAAGAAGATGAAGATCTTGATGATTACTTCTTGGATGGAAATGAACAGATGATGGGTAAAATATATCCAGAATGAATATTATTGAAAACACTCTAGTTGTGCTTGCCTCTGTCTGCCAATAGGCTTTTTTCCCTCACTATTTTTGTGTGTCCTTCTTTCAGAGTTTGTAGTATTTTTCTCACACCCCTAACTCAACATCATCTATTGTTTTGTTTTTGTCACCTAAAGCTTGTAATTCATAATGTGAAGTGAGGCTCATTGGGGAGTTAAAAAGACACAAACAAACTCATCTTCTTGGAAGCTTTACTCCTCATTTCATTCTTCAACTGGTTTTATGTTCAGTTAGACCCTAGAGCCTGTTTTTAGCTAGTCCTTAGCCCTCTGATAATTGGGTGACAGCGTGAGTGTCATGGTTTTAGCAATACTTATACCTATTTAGTTTGTGCACAGGATTATGTGATTCATAATGGAAATGTACTTCCATTGCAAAAGGCCCACCTGTTTAGATAAGAATATACAATACACCTCGCTAGTTATTTTTAACATCCTGAGTCAACTGTCTCCTTACCTTTCATTTTGCTGTAGTAATTTTAGTATACAGTTGGGGCAGATTTCATGTCCCTGGTCCTTAATTTTTGTAATTTTATTCGTGCCTCAAGCTAAGCGACGTTTCAAGCTTATCCAGCCCTTTATCAAGCTTGATAAAGGGCTGGATAAGCTCGAAACGTCGCTTAGCTTGAGGCACGAATAAAATTACACTTTTTTCAAAAAAATCGGAGTGCTGCTGAAATATCTTCTTGAATATGGATTAGACCTGGGCAGACAGAGTCACGGTCGGCACCCGATGCTACAAAAAGCGGTGAGAGTGTTTGTGTAGCACTACTTTGTCTTTGTGGTCCTTAACATTTGTTACAAGCAGGTTCCTTTGTATTATGTGGGTTTTTTCTCTACATGTATTCAACAATAGACAAACAAAAATGGCTGTGCCATGTACCTATGTGGTGTGTTCCTGTGCCAGCACCATCTACAGGCACCTTTATGAATGGTTTTATGTGTAATTTAATTGGCTTTTATGACGAGGTGAGCAGGAACCTCGACGCTGCAATGACAGTGGATGTAATCTACTTGGACTTTGATGCAGTGTAGGTGGTTCTTCAGTGAGGCCAGTGAGGTACCCTGTCGGATGATATTGTGAGGGCTGATAAAAGCTGCCGACAGACCGAGTCTGTAGCTTATTTGCCCGTGTGTGGGGCCATCCGATGGGCTTCCCTGATCGATATCTGGCCAATATCAGGCAGGTAAAAAAATCCCTTGGATCGCGGCCGCATCTATGTGTGTAGGCGGTCCCGCGAACTGACTGGCAGTTTCGGATGCATTGTGATCCGATCGTTGGGCCCCAGGGCCCACAATCGGATCAGCCTGATATCGAGACATCGCCAATCGAGCGTATTTTAGCGTCTATGACCACCTTAAGAGTGGCTTAGATGATTTCTTGGACAAGTATAATATCCAAGGCTATTGTGATACTAATATCTACAATTTATATAGATATTGGTATATATAGTATCAGTGGGTGTGTGTAAGTATGTGCACTGGGTTTCATTTGGAGGGGTTGAACTTAATGGACTTTGGTCTTTTTTATCCCAAATTAACTATGTAACCTTGCAAGCTTTCTACTCTGAGTATTATATAGTTAAAATTGTGTACATTTCTGAAACATGGTCACCTTTGATTTTGCAACATATAAAAATAGTGTCATTTTATAACGTAATGTAACTGTTTTGTGAAATCCTTGTTTTTTTCTCTTTTATGCATTCTTTTCCTACTAGAAAATGAACATAATGCTGAGTTTACAATTGCTAGAAGCCAATCTGAAGAGCTTTTTCATGAAATAAGTGACAGCTATGAATCAGAATCTAGCTGGTAAGTGCAAAGGCAGAGAAATGCACATCTATTATTAGTGTACATAGGACAAACAGCGAATGATTACTGCAATTTTTTTTATAGTTTTTATAGAAAAAATAGATAGCAGAGGGAAACAGGAGCTTTATAACACAAATGATTACATTTAGAAAATGTCATTTTCTTACACCTTGCCTTTCTAATGGGGGACTGAAATGTATTTATATACCAAGAATAAAGCTGGTTTAACTTTACTGATAATTTGCAGGATGCCTTATACTTCCCAAGAGGTTTTAGAAGCAGATGCACTTAATAGAAAATATGCGGTGTATACAAATAATCTTTTTTTCCCACTGTGACTATAGTTCATTCTTTGCCAATTTATTTTGCTTATGAACAGGAGCTGCCATATTGCATGTGCAGTCACATATGATAAATAGCCAGTCAATGCTTTGTTGGCCTTGCCTGCTACAAAAAGAACAAAGGAATTACCTGGTACTGTATTTGTGGACTCTTTGCTTCTAACCAGCACTACTGAGCATCAGTCAGTTCTCTTAGTCTGAATTGGGTAGATCGGGGATTGTTTGTTCATTTTGATACTTCTTTTTATGCTGATGAATGTCTGGAAATTAAATTTTTTATTGTAGTGAAAATGAGATGTACCCTACAGACAAAGAGGAGTTTATGACAAAGAGCAGTTATATAGATAATGTACAGACTTTCCGTCTACGCAAGAGACTAAACCAACTGGACAATATTCACAAGGAAAAAGAATTAATGATTCAGAAAATCAGGTTTGTTTGTAGTATATTTCCTATATATATTTCAGAAAGGGGCAACATTTGGTTGTGCATGCACCTATTGCCCAGAACTCCCCACAATCCAGAAAATTACAACTAGTCAACTATTAGTTGCCATTAGTAAACATAAAGCAAAATAAATTGCATTGGTTGCTATGGTTTTACTGTTCTAAATTAAAATGTTCCCTTTTTTTACATATAATAATGATGAATGTACAGTTATTAATTGTGTGTTGATTTTGCTATTATATAGTTTCAAATGTTACTTGCTGTTATAAGGGCATGGGGAAGAAATGTTTACATGGTTAAAACATACCTTTGGGCTGCAGTTTAGGGCATTTGTAGGATGTAGCAGAATTACTTTTTGCAGTTATAAGATTATATAAAGGCAAAAAAGAAAATAGTGCCATGCTTTGTTTCACACTGCACTGCAAAGGTATACATAGGGTATATTTGGGGCTATAAAACCAACCTTTAAAGAATCCTTTGAGATGGTCATTCCATAATGTTCATAAAAGGTTAATAAGGTGCTGTAACATTTTATGATGAGTACATATTGTGATGAGTATATCTAGGCATTGCCTTTGCATTTAGGAAATGGTAAATCCTCAAATTAAAAAATGCTATACAGATTAGCAACCCATAGCAATCAGTCAGCAATTACGCCTAATTTGTGTATCCCCCTCAGGTTTGTTGGACAAGCTGGAGGGTGTATTTATTTCATTGGGCTTTGCAAATATGTGTTTTGGATTTGGGAAAGGGGTGGATGGGAATACATGTATATGCCAGTGGCAGTTAAAGTGCAACTAAAGCTTTCACTTACTAAGAAGTCTACATTTGAACTGGAACTGTAAAAGCCACAGATAGAGAGTAATGTTACTCTCTTGTTTTGGCAGACCCCCCAAAGCAACCTTAATATACCTAATATTTACTAAGCTGCTAAATTATTCCATTTGCCATGTACAATAATTTTTTTAAAATTCAAGCATTCTGGCAAACTTTTGCCTCATTCAGGAAAGCAGACACTTCCAGCCAATTGGTCCAGGGTGCTTATATACTATCTATGAGTGCACTTAGCCATATTTTTTGCACACAATTTTTACCTAGTGTTATTTAATAAAGCCATATGTCAACTATGTGTAAAACAGGGCTTGTAAATATAGAGAAAAGGTATTTTAACAATGACTAAATGGGTTGAAATATGTATTGGTTGGTGCACTTTAATTTTAATATTATAGCTATGAAGTAAAGCATTACCCCACTGATAAATATTGAAAACCTATTTAAGTACATATTTTGCCTTTTGTTTCAGAGAAGAACTGACTGCATGTAGAGAAAGGATTCAGACTCTAAAACAAGAAAAATTTAATGCAGAGAGAGAAATTTTGGAAGAGCAGAAGACTAACAATGTGTAAGTAGCACTGACTTCTCAAGTTAATTTGTTCTGCTATTATATTTGTTAAAACTATTAATAAATTTGCAATGTTTGCCCATCATCTAGCAGTAAAATATACAGTAATTACAGGATCTGGTAGCCATGGTTCATGGTTATGAATGTTATGCTATCTAGGGATGTAAAATCTCCCTATGGGTCTATATGTTTACATCACATTCACACTCCTGCTATAGCAGAAATCACAACTTTAACACTGGTACAAACGACTGGGCTGGAAAATATAAAGGTAAGGAAGGTTTTTGTATTTTTTAAATATATAAGATTTCAATTCAGCAGTAGTTAAACATGAAAGGTTTAGTTTGCAAAATGCGGTTTAAATTTAAACTGATGCAGTAGATATTGTATATGCTGTATGTATCACTACTCCCTTACTTGGAGGCACAGTGTTCTTTATTAAGCTATTAGGCATTATTAAGCTATTAAATTTATCATAATAAATTAGTGCTTGCAATTTAGTGCTTGCAATTTACTTTACTCCAGTTTCAAGCTACGATGCTGATTATTGAGGAAACATAGTGCTAACATTCAAACAACTGCAATTTGCTATGTTTATAGTTCTATACAGTTATGTATGCACTAGATAAGTGGCTAAAAACATATTTTACGAAATTTAAGAGCACAAGAACACAACTGAAGCATTCACTCACTCACAGCAGTGTCAAAATGTTTGATGGCTAAGTACACTAACACTTTTGTTATTATAATGCTTTAACAAAAAAGCTTACTTTATAATATTCAACAGCAGGTAGAGGGAATTCACAATTCACAGTTAACCTCACGTATCCTGGTGCTCAGCTGTATTAATAGGTTATGTTAGGGAATGTTACAAGAAAGGGTTACAGCTATGTTCATTAGGCAAACAGTGTTCAATAAGCAGCACTATTTGGTGAGTTTAAAGGTGATCAAGCCTATAGTTTTGTTGTTTGCCCAACAGCACACATTTATATGGCTCTGCCCTTTTGTCACAACTGACAGAAAGGCAAACAATAAAAAGTTATGGGGCTGATTCCCTTTTAGCCTCACCCACTATTGTTGCCAGTGGCGTAACTAGATGTTACAGAAAATTGGGCTGCAAAACATTGCTAAGTTGACCAGTTCTTCCCCGATATATTGAAGTTGCTTTACTGGGCCCCATTCACACCTGGCCCCCCTGCAACTGCAGGGCCTGCTTCCACTGTAGTTATGCCCCTGCATGCTGCATTTTAGTTGTTTGCATTTGAATCAATGAGCGATAATGCACCATTTCTTGGCTGTTGTAATTCATTTGTCCTAGCATTAATCATATTGGCTGCCATTACAAATGCAGCCGAGTGAGGAAGAGATCAGGCATGCACAGATGTGAACAGTTCACATGGCATTATAACAAGGGAAGTGGAAGATGATGTTATAATTTCCCTAAAAGCAG
Organism: Xenopus laevis; assembly: GCF_017654675.1. Lineage (NCBI taxonomy): Eukaryota > Metazoa > Chordata > Amphibia > Anura > Pipidae > Xenopus > Xenopus laevis. Next base: position 95,225,940 of record NC_054383.1, read on the forward strand.
GCCCAGCACTGGTAAAGTCTGGTCAGGTGGCACCCCTAGCTTAGTTTCTTTTCATCAGAAAGTGCCGATGATGCTTCAAATACTGTAGTACTGGCTCCTTTTAACAGAGTATTCACTCCCGTTATTGAATAAGTATACAACATATTCATTGAAACTAGGGGGGATCCGTGGGGCCTTGGGTATCCCAAATTTTTACTTCAAAACTTACCCCATCTCCCACTCCCTGGTATGGAATAATCTGCCACAGTACCTAGAGTACAGAATACTTTAAGGACCACAATAGCCTTACATAAGTGCTAAGTGCACAGGAATAGTTATTAATGCACAATTGTATGGAATCTCAGTATATAGGGTTTAATTTAGTGGCCCATTTACTTAGCTCGAGTGAAAGAATAGAAGAAAAAATACTTCGAATTTCGAATATGGCTACTTCGACCATCGAATAGGCTACTTCGACCTTCGACTACGACTTCGACTTCGAATCGAACGATTCAAACTAAAAATCGTTCGACTATTCGATAGTACTGTCTCTTTAAAAAATACTTCGACCCCCTAGTTCGCCACCTAAAACCTACCGAGGCCAATGTTAGCATATGGGGAAGGTCCCCATAAACTTCCTAACAATTTTCTGATCGAAGGAATATCCTTTGATCGATAGATTAAAATCCTTTGATCGAACGATTATTCCTTCGATCCTTCGACTTCGATATTTAAGTCAAAGGATTTACATTCAGCAGTCGAATATCGAGGGTTAATTAACCCTCGATATTCGACCCTATGTAAATCTGCCCCTAAATCTACTTTCAACTATTTACAGATGACACACACTAAGGTTTCATACGACCGTCTAGCTTCTTGTAAGAGAATTATAACACAATATAAAACGATGGGTGTGACAATAAGGAAGACCTTGGCCTTGTAGTCTCCAATGAAACAAGTTAAGATATTTCCTAGTAAAAGTAACACAACCAATTGTCATTTACAGCAGCAGTCTTCTGAAGCTTCTCTGGGGGTGTAACTGACAATAATGACAATGCTTTGCATGCAATCTTAAACACACTAAGAAGGGAGAGTAATGCCATTACAGAGGTTTTCATAAATTGTGCTCCAGCGCAATACATTAGGACTAATTTACTAATGCAGTGCAATGTGCATACTTCATGGCTTCAATAACAGCATTATTTACTTAGGGGGTTATTTATCAAAGCCCGAATTCATCTCAATATTTTCTGCTACAAACTTCCATCAAATCCACTTGGGTTTTTTATGCTTATCTATTATTGCATTTTACCGAAAATTTACTTTGCAGGAAAAAATCCAATTTTCAAAATTTGTTGGGATTTTTTCATCCAATTTTCACTGGTTTTTTTGCAATTTTCACCCGAAAACTCAGAAAACTTCTGGGTATTGCACGAAACCCAGCGCACATCAAAAAATCATTGGGACTCCTCCCATTGACTGATATGCAACCTTGACAGGTCTGAGATGCCAGATTTTCACATTCAGACTTTTCCATCCTCGGGGTTTAATAAATTGACTCCAAATAGGTTCTAGGAGGTCCCCCATAGGCTAAAACAGCAATTTGGCAGGTTTTAGATGGCAAATGGTCAAAGTCGAATTCTTAAAGAGACAGTACATGATAAATTTCGATATTTTCGAATTTTTGCATTTTTTTCAAATTCAAATTGAATTGGGACTAGTCCCTAGTCAAAGTACACAAAAAATAACTCAAAATGAAAATTTTTAAATTCTAAAATTCACCTCGACCTTTGATAAATCTGCCCCTTAGTGTCCAATTTATTTGGGGCAAGTCAATTGCAGCTATTAAGGCAAAATGCTAAGGAAAAATCATCCTAGTTCAGCATATTCATAATTCCACGGTTTCCTTGCATCAGTGAGTGCGCTTTTACGTCATTCATCATCGCACTTTGCACTAACAAAAGTGTAAATAATTTAAAAAATCATATAGATTAGAAAGAAAACTAGGTGCAGTACTGATGTCCACAACACAGTAAACAAATTGACACAAGTTAATTAAAGGAGAACTACCCAGTTAAAATAATAATATTCTTTACAATAAAATTTGCATAAGGTACATTGTGCATTGAATATAAATAGGTAAACCTCTTTCCTCTTCATTGCGCAATAGAAAGAAATAGTCAGCAAAAAACTATTTTGCATTCTCCCACAGTTTCATATCGTGTGTTCTGTGTTCCTAAATTTTTGCCTTGAAACACGTTTGGATAAATTTGGTGTGTGTACAGATGTAATTCTGTCCTTTTGTTTTTTACGCTAATTAGAAATTGTGGTTTATTTCAACATTTTAACCTTCGTTACTGCACATTTGCCTTTTTCTCTTTTTTTAATGTTACAGTGCTGCTGTGTCTCGCCTACAGGCTTTTCAGAACCGTCTCTTCAAAGAGTTAGACAACGAAGAAGTAGTGGCATCTACATTGGCCACTATGCTGAAAGAAAATGAGTGAGTGATTTACAGTGACACCTCTTGGAAGGAAACTAAGGCTATAGAAATGAATAGTCAGTAACTCTTTATGAAAAACAACCCAACAGTAGATTTTGAGGAGGCATGACTGTTGGCAGCCAAGGACTTAGTAGGAACGTTAGTAAACAACCTAAAAAGTAAAAAGATGTTGCAACAACCAAGAAGAAACTAGTCCACAGGAAAACTGCCTTCATATCTCATTAATAATGGCCACTGTGTACAATATAGTAGAAGCAACCTATTTTATAAAAACCTTTTAATAAAGAAAAGAATTTGGGTTTCATTTGAAAAGGACTTTTATTATACAGCTTATTATGTTTGGGTGATAGGTCCCCTTTAATTATTCCAATCCTGATTTTGAATAATCTATTTCAGATTACCACATAGAAAGGTATAGGTATGGGATCCGTTATCTGGAAACCCATTATCCAGAAAGTTCCAAATTACAGAAAGGCTGTTTCCCAAATTTTATCCAAATAATACAAATTTTTAAAAATGATTTCCTTTTTTTCTGTAATGATAAAACAGTACCCTGAACTTGATCCATACTAATATAATTAATCTTTATTGGAAGCAAAAAATAGCCAATTGGATTTATCTAATTGATTTTCTAGTAGACTTAAGGTACGAAGATCCAAATCTGAGCATTCTGGATAACAGTCCTATATCTGTATAGGATCTATTATCCAAAAATCATTTTTTTTAAAAATGTAAATTATTTACTTAAAATGGCTCTGTGGGAAATGGCTTTCTGCATAAAGGGGTTTCCAGTTAATGGAATTTATACCTGTATACTATATTGTCAAAAGAATTCAGACACATTGGGCCGGATTCAATTCAGTGAGAAAAAGTTCTCACAGTTTATCACATAAAAAGCCATGGACGATATTCAATTGGAGGAGGAAAGCTTTTCTCCAAATTCAGTTTATTTTTTTCCCATAGATTCCAATAGAGTTTTCACGTGATAAGCCGTGAGATAAGTTTTTCTGAATTGAATTGCATCTCAGATTCAATGTGAGATGCAATTGAATTCAGAAAAACAGATCATGGTCTATCACGTGAAAACTCTATTGAAGTCTATGGGAAAAAAACTGGAACTGAATTTGGATAAAAGTTTTTTCTCCTTGAATTGAATCTCGTCCATGAGGTTTCACGTGATAAACCGTGAGATAACGTTTTCACATTGAATTGAATCTGGCCCTACAGTATGTCTGAAGCAATGACATGGCTATTTGTCAGGACATCAGCATGCACAATTCTAAGGGGGTTATTTATCCGAATTTATCTCAATATTTTCTGCTACAAACTCTGATCAAATCCGCACTGTTTTTTATTGTTCCTGAAAAAAAATTTGCGGTTAAAAAAAATTCTGATTTTCGGGATTTTTTCAGATTTTTTCATTCAGATTTTCACTAATTTCACGTTTTTTTTTCTGAATTTTCACCCAAAAGTCCGAAAACTTTGGGGTATAGCACAAAACCCGGCGCACATCAAAAAATCATTGGGACTTCTCCCATTGACTTATATGCAACCTCGACAGGTCTGATATACCGGATTTTCAGATTCAGACTTTTCCATCCTCAGAGTTTAATAAATTCCGAAAAATTTCTGATTTTTTTAAAAGACTGATTTTATAAAAAAAAAAAAATCACAAATTTTTCGTGATTTTTGCATTCAGAGTTTAGTAAATAACCCCCTAAGCGTTGGCTGGAGTGATGTTACATTTGGGGTCATGGGACATCCAGGATTCGGTTCGGGATTCAGCCTTTTTTAGCAGGATTCAGATTCGACCGAATCCTTCTGCCCAGCCAAACCGAATCCGAGCCCTAATTTGCATATGCAAATTAGGGACGGGGAGGGAAATCGCGTGACTTTTTGTCACAAAACAAGGTAAAAAATGTTTTCCCCTTCCCACCCCTAATTTGCATATGCAAATTAGGATTCGGCCAAATCTCTCACAAAAGATTCGGCCGAATCCAAAATAGTGGATTCGGTGCATCCCTAATTGCTTTATTTGGCAGTTTGATGGCAAGATGTCTGGGCCAGAAGTACACCATCTGTGTATGAATTTAGTGAAGGAAAAATAATGGTGCGAGGGCAGTTTCTCATAGTTTGGTGAAAACATACCTTAACCATAGAGCATGTACAATGACTTGGTTGATAATTTGTGACAAAAGTTCTTGGAAGACCCATTTCTGTTACAGCACAGTAATTCCACTTTATAAAAAAACCATGGTCTGCAAAACATGGGTTGGCAGAGATGGTAGTGAAAGAACATGACTAGCCTGTAAAGGGCCCTCATCTCAAGAGGTGAAGGGATCTAGCCAGGATACTTTGAAATGGGATTGATTTTTGCTAACATATATATATATATATATATATATATATATATATATATATATATATATATATATAATATGGAAATCAGTTGAAGGGAATGACACTCTAACACTAAGTTTATACATGAATCTGTACTTTATGTTGTCTTTACACTCCTAAAATAGCCTGAAACATGGCTTGAATTTTTTCCCACTGAATAACTGACTGCTGACTGGTTGCTGTGGAATACTGTGCAGGTGGAGCCTGGTTGATTATTTAAGAGCCTCTGAAATTATTTACTCAGTCCTTAAAGGGATACTGTCATGGGAAAAAAAAATGTCAAAATGAATCAGTTAATAGTGCTGCTCCAGCAGAATTCTGAAATCCATTTCCCAAAAGAGCAAACAGATTTTTTTATATTCAATTGTGAAATCTGACATGGGGCTAGACATATTGTCAATTTCCCAGGTACCCCAAGTCATGTGACTTGTGCTCTGATAAACTTCAATCACTCTTTACTGCTGTACTGCAAATCACCCCCCTCCCTTTTTCCCCCCAGCAGCCAAATAAAAGAACAATGGGAAGGTAACCAGATAGCAACTCCCTTACACAAGATAACAGCTGCCTGGTAGATCTAAGAACAACACTCAATAGTAAAAACCCATGTCCCACTGAGACACATTCGGTTACATTGAGAAGGAAAAACAGCAGCCTGCCAGAAAGCATTTCTCTCCTAAAGTACAAGTCACATGACTGGGGGCAGCTAGGAAATTGACAAAATGTCTAGCCCCGTGTCAGATTTCAAAATTGAATATAAAAAAATCTGTTAGCTATTTTGAGAAATGGATTTCAGTGCAGAATTCTGCTGGAGTAGCACTATTAACTGATGCGTTTTGAAAAAAACATGTTTTCCGATGACAGGATCCCTTTAAGGGATATATTTTTAATTAACTAATTTTAATTAACAGCTGTTTTTTTTCCCGCTGGGCGAAATATAGAACATTGATAAACTGTGTATCATACTTTTTATTTTAAAGGTTTGACCTATGGCAAATAGAAGTTGAGCATGGGAAATTTGACAGCCTTCGCGAGAGACTGGAAAAAAATGAGGAAGAACTAGAAAGGCAGGAAAAGGAAAGAGCAACCCTGCGTGCTGAGAAGGAGAAAATCTCACTGACCCTTACAGAGCGCAAGAAACAGAAAGAGCAACTGTGAGTTAAAGCTCTTTTACTAGGGCAAGTGATGTTTCAGTGGTTGAAGTAAATAAGCAAGCCAACAAAATAACTCAGTTATTTTAGTAGATCTATACTAGAAGCTCACACCTGCATGATTGTTTCTAAAGATGTGGCCAAGCATTCATGGTAACCTTTTTTTTCTTTACACCCCCTGTCAATTTTAACACTTTGTATATTCATTTAGTATCTTAAAGTGGTAGTTCACCTTTTAGTAAATTATAGAACGGCCAATTCAACTATTTTTTTTTTTTTTTATCATTTTTGAATTATTTGTCTTCTTTTCCTGCACTGTCCAGCTTTTAAATGGGGTCAATCTTATCACAGTATTGTTAAGTTTAATTTTCATTACTTATGTTTCTATTGTATTTAGGCCTTCATCTACCTATATTCCGGTCTCAAACTGCCTGATTGCTAGGGTAATGTGGACCTATGCCAAAATTCCTTATTGGAGAAACAGATAATTTAAAGACCATCAATAATAAAAAATGAAGGCCAGCATCAAATTATCTCAGAATTCACTCTATACCTGTGTGTATATATAAGAGTATATTGTCTTATTAGCAACTGCAAGAGGTCCTCTGCACTCAACCCATTATCAATATATTTAGGACATGTTTTGCCTTAAGCTACTAAAAATGTCTTACCCTTTAAACAAAACAGGGATTGTTTGTCCATATATTAGAATATATTTAAGATGGCCAACTAAGTCAAAGTCATCCCTGCTATGGCCAGTCCTACACTCAACTTTGATCTCATTCATAAGAATTCTGTTACACAGGGACTAAGTTTTACCTGCAACTTGCTGCTTCCAAGGTTAAAACTCCTAACCATGGTTGCCCTTTTATTGACCACCACTGGGATCACCTGACTATAGCTGGAAGTGGTGGGGGCTACAAAATGGAGCTGGCCACTGCTCCTGTATAAACAAGGAAAAGTTGTGCTCACCACTAATTATTAAAACCATTAAGCGGGGGTGCAATGAGGTTGTGACCATTGACATGATATTTAGGACATTGAGACATTTTGTGCCTCAAAGGGGAACTATCAAAATTTGATAAAGAGGCCCACATAAGGCAGAACCCCCTAATATACCTATCACAGTTACCTGTTTCCTCAAAAAGTATGAATAAATGCCATTTTCTATGCTGAAATCCAGCTGTTTCACAGTTCTTCACTTTCTGCATCATTTGACATCCTCGCAGGGAAGTAGGGACTAAAACACTGATGTTACAAATTGTAGCAACTTCTCCACAGCTTACAGGAACTACACTACCCACAATGCATTGCATTGTGATGTTCCTTTCCTTATTGAAATCACGTGTGCAGGGAATTGTGGGGTTTGGAGGATGCAGGATGAGGACAGCTGGCTGTTGGTACAAAATAACAGTAGTCAGAGAGATCTGACAGCTCAGCAAAGTAGTCAGAGAGATCAGCAGGAGAGCAGGGGGCTAGGTTTGGAGAACTGTCAGAAACCATTAAAAGTCATGAAACGTCTGCATATTTTTTAACTGATGTATATTGCAAAGTTGCTTGAAATTATGTTTACTTTTCAAAAAGTGGAGTTCCCCTTTAAGCTGCTGTAGCGCTATAGTAAACTGCTTTGTATTTAGCAGTTATAGCTACTTTCCTTTGTGGGCTGATACCAAAGATGAGCTCTCTCTCTCAGGGGCAAGCCCTCGCAATGCGGTGGAGGCAGGGTGTAGTGTAACTGTAACTAGGTGCAATAGCACAATGATGGGCGCCAGTAGTTCTTTAACAGTTGAACATAGAACTGTATTTATTAAACAATAGCACATAGATAGATCATTCAGCACATTGATCCACAATGGAGCATAGAATAACACAGCATCATAACGGAAGCATATACTCACAGCACGTATAGGCTGAATCCCTACAGGCTAGGGAATACACAGCAGAGAGTATGTTGGCAGCGTGTGAGGGGTATTGCCCAGTTTTCAGGATATCTTCCAGTGGCAGACTAGGGGAACTCCTATCATCCCTAATCTCAACACTTTAGTCCTTACTCCGGGTCAGTAATACCCGGGGATCTTAATCCCTCTAATCTCCTCGGCGGAGCCTTGAGCTGCTCAACTATTTAGCCTCTCTATCACTCCTAGAGTGATCTATAATTGAGTATAGCTGTCTAATTACTAGGGCCAAGGCGCCTAGGGTCGACACTACCCATTCCCTTCCAGCCTGCTTGGTTGGGCTAAAGCAATGGACCCAGACCTCATGGTTCCTAAACCTTTTATACTCTGGCACAGTGACATCTGGTGTACACTGTGAGAACTACAGGGGTTACATAAGCACAAGGTCCCCATAAGGACCTTTTAGGCGTCCATATAACTAGGGATGTGCCTGTCTGTAATGTGTAAGGGTGTCTAAGATTTTCACATCCCTACACTGCTAAAAAGGTCTTACCCTTTAAACAAAACAGGGATTGTTTGTCCATATATTACAATATATTTCAGCTGGCCAACTACGTCAAAATCATCCTTGGTATGGCCAGTCCTACACTCAACTGGTATCTTATTCATTAAGAATTCTATTACTTCATTATACATTTTACATGTCATATTAGGATTACCTTATTAAATTATGTAGAGAAATATTTAATCTTGTGTTTCTTTCTATCACTAGATGGCAATAGTCCCATATCAGTGTTTTCATGTATGCATTGTGGTATTACAAGATAATTTTATGTATGTAGTGTGTATGCTTTCATCTGAAAAAAATAATTATGCATCTGATTTAATAGAAATCAGGGTAATAATATAGCTATGGAATGATGTGTGTTTTATATATCTGTATATTTTGTTCATGCAGAACTATTTGTTATGAATTTCATAGTAAGCAACTTATGTGCATCCCATATTTTCACATGCAAAGCTGTATATATGGAAGGGACAACATAGCACAACTGGCTATAACAAAACTTTATTTTGGTGCCTTTATATTTATCAGCAGAAACTGTAATACTTGGCATTATTTTATGCAAGTTAGTAGTATAATAATGAGCCAATAACTGTGGGAAATGAATGTTAATGAATATTAATGTGGAACTTAATGGCTGTTTATATTATGGTAGGCTTATTTTTCACCTGCCTGTTGGGCTGGAATTCCATTGAGCAACATAATGCAATAAAATGCTCTGACTGCATTAGTGTTAAAGAACAGAACAATTAATACTAACGATTGTTCAGACATGTGGATAATTTCTCCCTTATCATGCCTCCTGTCGCCTTGTTAAGGTACATACATCTAATTTGTCAGGCTCTTTGTAGATTTAATTTCCCTTTTGTTTAATCCAATTACTCTATTGGGGTTCCAAATGGTTGCAGCCCATGCCGCAAATTAGGATGCCCAGCCTAGCAGAAAACATACAATATAATTCAAGGCTTTAATCCTAGCACTTTCTTTCTCACAGCAGGAAAACAAAGCGGAACTGCAGCTGAACTGCAGTTTAGATTTGAAGAGAGAGGGACTGAATAGAAAGATGAGTAATAAAAAGTAGCCATAACAATACATTTGTAGCCTTACAGAGCATTTGGTTTAGATGGGGTCAGTGAACCCTATTTGAAAGCTGGAAAAAGTCAGAACAAAAAAGAAAGTAATTAAAAAATGACAAAAAATAAATAATGAAGACTAGTTGAAAAGCTGCTTAGAATTTGCCATTCTATTACATATAAAAGTTGAACTTGAAGGTGAACCACCTCTTTAAAGCACTTGTCAGCACAGCTGAGCTGTAGAGGGAAGTGGAACAGCAACCGACAGGCTCCCAGTTGAAGAGGAGATTAAGAAAAGTGAGGAGAGAAAAAGACTTCCCTGCAACAAAGTAAATGCTTAGGGGATGGCAGGTATATGCCAGTATACAGTATGTCTCCAAGTGCAAAGTAAAGAGAGCAATACTCGTACAGTTGTAGTGGGGTGTTCACAGGTTCTGTTTAACTTTGAGTGTTCTGTAAATAACACGTTTTGTGAGGCAGACCACAGCTTATGAGTATATGTGTGCAAGCATAGTATTTACATCTTAGCTAAACTCTACTTTTATTGAATGTTTATTTTCTGTTTAAATTCATGCAGAAATGAATTGCTGAACCGCATTTTTGTATGTTATTAGACGAGAAACAAAAAGACTGAAGGAGCAAGAAGTACACTATCGAAAGGTGATGGAGGATGCCCAGAAAAACCATGTGACTGCTGTTCAGTTTCTGAAGGAAACAATGACAAGGTGTGTTCCACAATATTATACCTTTCAGCTTCTATGGATCTTTGCCTGGAACTTAAGTGGTTCCTCTGAATTCTGCAATGCTAAAATTTGAGATATATATTCTGCTGGAGGGTTGTGTATTACAAAGTGCATGAGTTAACAAAACATATACTGAACTTAGTAAATAAGCAAGGTTTATGATAAGTTTAGGTTACATGTCAGTGAAGAATAAACTGCAGGGCAGAACTAACTGTTTGCACAGAACATTCTTTTCTGCACATGCAGTTATGAAAATATGACAGGGAATGTTCACTATGCTGGTCTGAGCATGGACTTTCTGCATAGTACCAAAACAAACAGTATCCTTGTATATGGATCATACATAATTTATTTTTAATATTATAAAAATGTTTCTGTCATTACAAGGATATGACAGCTTCAATGTTAGTTCTAGTCCATTTCACTAACCAATCTAATCACACAACCCCAAGTCCATTAATGGGGCTGAGTAATTAACCTACCACAAGGACCATAAGTTGTCAAAACTGATAATTTTTGCTTTAACAAATAAAAAAATAACTTGTACATAAATGTTTGGAGGCCACAAAGCATGAGAAATATCTGGTTGGCTGCCAAGCAAAAGTAAGGAGGTCACATGATGAACAGCATTTTTTTTTAAATTTAAAGTATTGATTTTTTATACATATCTGAATAAACATTTCTTTGGTATCCACAGAGTTCGTGAACTAGAGAGCAAAAAAGAAATGAGGAGCAGAGAGGAAATGGAAAGAAGAATGCAATCAGTACTCTCTCTTAAAAACAGCATTTCCACAAACAGGGTATGCTGAAAATAATTTTACTAAGGAACAAGTGAAGCTATTGCTGAAGAAAATTAGAAAGATCTACTGAATCTTAATTAAGAACTGAAAACACATTTACTAGACAGAACTCCTTCACAGCTCTCATTGGAATGTAAAACTGCTAGAACAAATCACTGCTTCTAATCTAGAGGAATTGCTATGCTGATAGGACTCAGGTGTTTCCCTGCAGGTGTTGTATTTTAAAGGGCAAAGATGTAAAGAAATCACATCATCTAAATCCTTGCTGTGTACCTACAAGCAAACTGCAAAAAAATTCTAGTGATTAGGCCTATGGCCTACATGTTGATATACCCTTTAGCTACCTGTTACTTTAGTATACCAAGTTCATTTCTCATACAACCTCCCAAAAAATACAATATGTAAACTATTTAAAAAGTCAAGTACTGACATAGAAGAAATGAGCATGCACTCCTGAAGCCAGCCGATGAAGATAAAACTTGAATTCATTCCATATTACTAAAACCGCATATCCTAGGACATGCGGTTTTAGTAATATGGAATAAAAGTTTTATCCTCATCGGCTGGCCTCAGGAGCGCGTGCTCATTTAGTCTATGTCTGGATTTCGGGGCACAGCACCCAAGCCATTTGCCGACACCGGCGGTTGCGAACAGCATTTGTTTCACTTTGTCTCACTACATTGAGTTGTGCACGAAATTGACGGACCTGTGGTACACCCAGGTCAATTCCGTTATCAGATGAGCTGTAGTTTAATATAATTGCTGCCTAGAATGTAGAGTTTGGGGCTTTACATACCCGGACCAGTACTTTTATAATAGTTTATATATCATTAATACTGCCAAATTGGTGTATAATAAAAAAGCATGTCATAAAAACCCATATTAAAATCCGTAGTACTTCAGAAAATGTCCTACGATTCTTGCCACAGAAAGGTGCCAACTTGAGTTAGTCAGTCAGTCAAAAATTGTCTAAAAACAAACAAGAAGAAATGGCCATACTCCGATCGTGTGATAATGTAATTACAGTTAAAATAAAATAGTTGCACCTCCAATTTATATAATAAATAAGCCTTAAAGAAGTCTTAAATATCATTGAAACACGTTGGATGGTATTGACTTTTTTGCCATTTTCTTGTAAGGGGAAAACTGTTCAGGTATCTGATCCATTATCCAGAAATCTGGTCTTTTTTTATGATTTCATTTTCTCTGTAATAATAAAACAGTACCTTTACTTGATCTTAACTAAGATATAATTAATCTTTATTGGAAGCAAAACCAGCCTACTTGGTTTATTTAAGATTACATGATCAACTAGCAGATAGACAGGTTATACCGTATATAGACTTAAAGGAGAAGGAAAGGCAAAAATTAAGTAAGCTTTATCAGAAAGGTCTATATAAATACACCAGTAAACCCTAAAAGTAATGCTGCTCTGCGTTTTCTGTCAAAAGAAACACAGCATTTCTTTCCTTCTATTGTGTACACATGGGCTTCTGTATCAGACTTCCTGTTTTCAGAATAAACCTCCAGGGCAGGGCTTGAGCATGCTCAATTTACTCCTCTCTCCCTCCCTCCTCCCATCCCTGCTGTAATCTGAGCTCAGAGCTATAAGTGAGCAGGGAGAGACTCAGGCAGGAAGTGATGTCACACCAAGCTTACATGGCAGCTTCTATCCTACACAAACAGAAACAGTGTCTAGAGCTGTTTACTCATGTATGGTAAAGCATTCTGCAGAATAAATAGAGCTTTCTATCTTGCACTATTGTGGCTAATCTGTTGGCAATAAACTGTCTTGGAGCTTTCCTTCTCCTTTAAAGGAACAGTAACACCAAAAAATTAAAGTGTTTAAGGCTGGAACTACATGATGCATCTTATTGAGATCGACTGTCGGATGAAGACACAACATGCAGTGTCGGATGCATGCAGTGTCGGATGCATGCAGTGACAAGGTCCAACATTTCTATTACTTACATTATATTCGTTGCATCCATCTACTCGCATGTGCTTCCTCTCAGCGCGCCGGATCTCAAGAAGACACATTGTGTAGTTCCAGCCTTAAAGTGAAAATATCATGCCCTGCACTGGTAAAATGTATCAGTTTGCTTCGCAAACACTACTATAGTTCATATAAACAAGCTGCTGAATAACAATGGCAGAAATTGAAAAACGGCTATATGGCACAGGATAAATAGTGGATAACAGATAACATTATGTTCTACTGAGCTTATCTGCTATCTGCTGTGTAACTTGAGCCTTTTCTCCTTTGAACAGCTGCCCCCATTGCTACACAGCAGCTTATTTATATAAACAATAGTAGTGTTTCTGAAGCAAACACAGCAGTTTTACCAGTGCAGGGCAACAGTGCATTACATTTGTATTACTTTAAAACAATTTAATTTTTTGATGGGACTATTCCTTTAAGAAGTTGAACTTGATGGATGTGTGTCTTTTTTAACCTAGCTTAGTATGTTACTATGATTTTCTAGTAGATTTAAGGTATGAAGATCAAAATTACGGAAAGGTACGTTATCCAGAAAACCTCATGTCCCAAGCATTCTGGATAACAGGTCCTATACCTGTACTACATTATTTTAAGGGCAACCATTTTATTTTAATAAATTGTTCTTAGATTTGTTTGCATAACAACGAAATTGGCACTTATATTGCAGTGTCAACCTATTTGTGTCTGTAAGTTACCATCCCACTTAGATGGTAAGCTCTACAGGGCAGGGACCTCCTTCCTCTTGTCTCTTTGACCCTTAGCTCTTCATCTGCAACTGCAATTTGTATTTATTATTGTAATGACCCCTTGTTTATTCTTTCTTCTTCTTTGTTTTTATACACTCAAAAAATAAGGTGTTAATGGGTGTGGGCATAGCAATGGCTGACAGAATGGGAAACCAAATACAGTTGAAAAGATGAAAAATGTGTTAATCCTGTCACTCAAACAGACTTGGATAATATGCCTCAGTTCATTCTAAGGAGTATATTTATTTAATCGTATCGTTAGAGATCACCACAGTCCACTAGTGTGAAATTCCGCCACTCTCCATTCATTTCTATGGGATTTTTAAAAGAGTATTTATCAATGGGTGAAAGTGAACGTTCACCCTTGATAAATATGCCTATAAAAATGCTATACAAATGAATGGAGAGTTGAGGAATTTCACTCTCTAACTTCATTCTTTGATAAATATGCCCCTAAGCTTCTTAACTTGCCTGAGAGTGGTGGGAACAAGAACCACAAAGTCTGAAATGAAGTTGCTCTTACATTGGAGATTTTTTATATACATGTACTCTTATACTATAATATCTATTTTGTAACATCTGTTAATATTACATCTTAGTTCTGAAAGCACAAGCTGTATTTTGCTGTAATACATCATCTTACCTATAAAACACTTTGTCACATTCCTAAAAAACAAGACACTAAAAGCCTAAAACCTTTTCTGCATAATGTGTATTTTATACTAACCATTGTAAATAATAGAGAAATAGTTGTGTGCTAGCATCATAGTGTGCATTATAACATACCTCTATGATCGTTCCCAGGCAACAAGATCTAATATCAAAAAATTCTGTCAAAATATTCTCTCAGAGGTCTCAAAATAGAAATTTGTCAGTAAAATTTTTCTCTTACTACTGAGCATTTAAGAAATTTTTGAGTTGAGCCATTCTCCACAAAACAGCAAACTGTGCCAGCTAATGTTTATAATGAGATGATTGCCATTCTTATGGAGTTGCCATTCTGAGTTGCTTCATGAGGTTTAGGGATAATTTGAAGGCAAGTGCTATGTTTTGATATAATGCTAAAAATTATAAAGAAAAAAGATACCCCGTGGGTAACAACCTAATCAATAACCAGCATACATTAAATCTCTTAGGATTTAAATAAGTTAATTGAATAAATAGATTAAAGTGCAAGAAATGCCTAATCAGTTGATTAATTAATTGAACAACTACTTGATTTTAGGATAATTCATAAATTGTATAAGGTGCCAATTAGTGCATAATGTCCATTAGGTAGTTTAGTCAGTTATCATTCTCAACTTAAATAACAATTCATGGTTAAACTAAACCAAAAGGAGCTAAAAAGATAAAATGACAAAGTTCCTCAAAGGAGTGCAATTAATTGTGAAAAAAACTTAAATTAAGTGAGAATTATTAAGACCAAAGGAAGGTATATTAAATTAATCAAGTACTAGTATTTGTATGATAAGTGCTGGGAATTAAATTAATTACAAAGATCTCGTTAAATTAAAATATGACCACATTTGGGTGAAAATAAAACCCACGCTACGGTCAACAGAAAAGAGAGCGGATATAATGAAACTTAAGAAGGTGGAGCTGTCCCAAAACTAACTGCCTGTTGTCATTTCACCTTGAGAAAGCTTGTAAGCGAAACGCGCGTTGGCGAGTCGCTCAATTCCTAATTATTTTTTTAAGAATCGTTTCCTGGTGCTTTTTTGGTTTGGATCTAATTCCTACTGCTACGGTCTTTTTTATCTCAACCAATCTTCCTTCCTTTCCAAGGGGCCGGTGATTTGTGGCTTATTAGGGTTAACTTAGTCTTCTTAAGATCAGGGCAAGTTAATATACCAAGGCCACAGTCTCGGTTACCCTGTCCTGCCTTCCTCTTTGTGGTGTCCCAGACTTAGAAAACAACAGGCAGTTAGTTTTGGGACAGCTCCACCTTCTTAAGTTTCATTATATCCTCTCTCTTTTCTGTTGACCGTAGCGTGGGTTTTATTTTCACCCAAATGTGGTCATATTTTAATTTAACGAGATCTTTGTAATTAATTTAATTCCCAGCACTTATCATACAAATACTAGTACTTGATTAATTTAATATACCTTCCTTTGGTCTTAATAATTCTCACTTAATTTAAGTTTTTTTCACAATTAATTGCACTCCTTTGAGGAACTTTGTCATTTTATCTTTTTAGCTCCTTTTGGTTTAGTTTAACCATGAATTGTTATTTAAGTTGAGAATGATAACTGACTAAACTACCTAATGGACATTATGCACTAATTGGCACCTTATACAATTTATGAATTATCCTAAAATCAAGTAGTTGTTCAATTAATTAATCAACTGATTAGGCATTTCTTGCACTTTAATCTATTTTTTCAATTAACTTATTTAAATCCTAAGAGATTTAATGTATGCTGGTTATTGATTAGGTTGTTACCCACGGGGTATCTTTTTTCTTTATAATTTTTAGCACTTTTTGATTCTCTGACGGTCGGCAGCCCTCGTGTGGAACCTTTGAGATCTCGTTTATTTAGGGAGTTAAGAGTTGTTTTTCCTATTTTAAATGTTTTGGAGTAATGTTATTTCCACAAACTCTTACATCAGCCTGCATCGTAAGGAAGGGGGTATACCAGCTAGGGGTCCCATAGCAAAGGGGTGCCCCAGAGAAGCCGAAGCACAATTCATATGGCATAAAGTGGACCTCGATTTTAAAGGAAGTGGGCAGAATTTGGCAGTTACTGGGTGGGGATTGGGGGCTTGACTATGAATATTTGGGGCATTTTTTTTTGGGGCTCCATGATTCCTGATGGCTGCTTTATGCATATCAGTCAGCTCATGTATAAAATGCTGTTCAACTGCTTGCAAGTGCACTTAGAAATCAATTATATTGACTTGTATTGATTTCTGAAGCATATTACACCAGTCCTTAAAATGTTAAGCTCATGTAGAAGCATATTACACCACCCTTTTAATTTGTGTTTGTTAATTTATGTCTCCTGTTTGTTACAGTATTTTTGTACAGCCTTGCCTTACTTGTTGCCACAATATAAACAGATGACGATAACAATGAAGGTCGCAATAGTGCTGTAGAAATCATCTATAATTGATTACAACAAAGTACTATTCTTGGGTGCCTTGAGACAAATCAGATCCAGTTTTGTATAGGAACTGATCTGACTAAATTAGATCTACAGGTATATACATAAAATGACTTTTAAAGCTTATGACTAGATTTTCTGGCACATCGATTGCTCACTGACGTGGATTGATTCAAACTGACAGTATTGCAAAATGTGTTTTGTTGATTGAGCAGTGCAATATGACTGGGATCAGGTAAAGTGACTTTATGAGCTAAAATATAACTGACACCTAAATCAGAGCTGTTGTCTTTAGTAAATGCATCTCTGCACCTGAAAACTGTAAATGAAATGGTTTGAAGGGGCCATTCTTTTTATTTAGTATGAAATTGTCTCACCTGTTTGAAATCAACTATAATCATCTTGCTTATTATAGGAATATTAGCATCAAAGTAAACAGTGGTTATTTTAGCCTCCGAACCTGAAAAACATTCTAAAATGCATGGCATACAGTCCTTGCCTGTCTCTGCCTACAACTGTGCATGGCAGGTGCAAGTGTTGTTTTTCTTTTTTTTCCAAATAGTAGTATTCCTATAAGAAATAGATTATTACCTTTTTTAAGTAAATGGACTTTTGAGTAATGAATTTAGAAAGCAGCAACTTAAAATGCCTTTAAGGCTATTGACAACTGTTGTCCTTTAGCGAAGAACAGCGGCACGCAAAACACCTCTGTCCGTCTGTCACTGATATCAGGTTTATGTTACATGAGGCAGAATAGCCTATTAAAACCCCACAAATAACCCCCCATAGACAAATATTTATAAAGATTGAAGATTCTGTACTACAAGCACTGGCACAGGTGCCTCTCAAGCAAAATGAATATTACTATTTTTCAGGACCACTTCAGCACCGAGAATATTCTCATGTGACAAACATCTAGCGGTTTTCAGTGATTTGCAAAGCATAGTTTTTAGCATGAAAATGTATGGCATTGCCCCTGCAGACTTCCATTGCATTACATCACTTGTCAGCATTTGTGTATTTCATGAAATTTTCGACTAAGAAAATGCACTAGTATCTACAGGGTTATTTAGTAAAGGTTGTGTTTTTCCCTAAACAATTTGAATTTTTCGAGTTTTATTATGCCCTGAAGCTGCTAAAAGCCTGAATATGAAAATACCAGCTAAAACCTGTCCAGGTCATGTAGAAGTCAATGGCAGAGGTGCCATGAACCATTTGAAGATGTTTTTTGCTTTCATGATTTTAGTTTTTTTCTGGTGGTTTTTACTCGAAAACTCAATCAACTCAAGGTATTTGAGGGTTTTTTAGCTGACTAATTCAATTTGAGTTTTTTTCCTGATTGCATTCAATCGAATTTTTCACTTTCTGTTTTTTTCCATAAATAAGCAAACATTTGTGTAGTGAGTTTATTTGAGGTAGAAAAAAACTCACAACCCCCACAAAATAACCCCCTAAGTGTTCAAGGTGAGGATCACCCAAAAAAGTACCAGTTGTGGTGCTTTCAAATGATTCCACTGCAACATGATGGGAGGCAATCAAGTGTTGTGTTTTTTTTTAACGCCATTAGGTGGCTAAATCCTTTAAAAATGCTCAGTGTGCCATAGGTCTTAATATTGTTATTTCCTATGTCCCAATGGGGCACACATGGATGAAACTATTCCTTCCACTAGGAGGAAATGCTGTTATCTCCTACACAATCACTGTAACATACCTGTAGCCCCTACGAGTGCTGATTTGCAGTATGAGGCATTTTTTGACTTTTGCTTTTTGTGTATTTGATTTAATTTTTTACCATGTTACAGGAAAATATGCGTGTCATTGAGGCTCGTAATAAAGCAGAAGCTATGAAGGCAAAGAAGCAGGAGATAGTGGAAAAGGAGGCTGTGCTTAACAGAGGTGAAGATGTTACCAAATTTATTATCCATCAGAAACGACGGAAAGAGTTTGAGAAAAAGAAACAGTAAGTGCCTTGTGCTTAATTTGTCAACAACAGCAATGAATTAATTTTTGGTTCTGCAATAACAAATAAACTTATTTCCCTCCTCCCTGAGCTAGTATACTATTTCTGCTTTATTATACAGTAAATAGCATTAAAGGATAGTGCTATAGGACATGTTACACCAGCTATCCTTTGCTTGGATAACAAGTAAATAACTTTAGCCATGCTGAAGTTAAATATGTGAACAGATTTTAGTATCAATCATCCTTAGCAGCAATGAAGTAGCTATTGTGTTCTAATAGACATAAACATTTTTACTTTTTTAGAGAATTTGAAGAACAACAGAGAACACGAAAACAAGAAATTATTAGTAGAATACTGAAAGAAGAATCCATCCAGGAAAAGCAGAAACAGCAGTTGTCTTCCTTGGACCTGAGCAAGGGCCATAGAAGCAGCAAACTCCGTGCCAAGACCATGCAGTACATTAAATCTGTCGTCTATACTGAGCCAGAAGAGGAAAAGGATCACCAGGTCTTTCCTTAGTATTGTTTTTGTAATTGATGCCTGTAAACAATATTAAAGCCTGCCAACTATGGAGATTCTACAATGTTGGGTTAACAAAATGTTAGCAATGTAGAATCTACATCTCCAAATTCCATTATGCTCTTCTAGAAATGAATGCTCTCTGGTAATGAATTCATTGTTCCCAGAGTGCTGTGCCTACTTGGCAGGGAAAGGGTTAAACTGTGTACAGCCTTATATTAAAGTAGGTATGTAACTATCATTTAACTTGTACCCACCTAAATTGTTATACTTGTGATGAGGGAACCTGGTTACAATGGTAACATTTCTTGTCCCACAAGATTTTATCCTAAGTGTAGTAAAGGCTAATGCCATACATCAAAATTTTGTATGAACAACTCTCCTAAAATAATTCACAACACACCAAAAATTATTGTAAATCAGTTGGAACCACATCACTTATTGCATATATGCATTGATAATTGACAAAAATACTGTCGGCCCATCTCTGAGTTTTTTGCTGCGACTTGTTCTAGGACCAGCACAGCACATACAGTATAACACTAGTCTTAAACGCATACAGGAAAACCATGCTGCCATCAGTCAGTCTGTTTAAGCAGAGAATCTATAAACTGCTGACACCTTTTTTGGTGCCTGTGTATTACAGCTGGTCACAATGGTCAATTACAGTGATTTTGCCCACTACATTGCCCAAAACCACAGGAAAAAATGTCCATAGTTACCCTCCATTGCTTCCTGCAGCAATTGCCTGGCAAGCACTTGAACAAGTGCTTTTTAGGTGATTCTCATAAGAGAATGCTGTATTTGCAGGCTATGCATGCAGCAAATTTGGTCTGGACCATGTATTTGCGTACCCAGCCTGAAAAAATGATGCTCATAAGGGTAATCTTCCATTCTCCTTATTCCCCTTCTCTGAAATCTCTCTAGTTTTGAGATATCAGTTTTGTGAACGGAACCAGAATTACACAGGATATTGACGATGAAGCCTTACAAGTGCTTTTTAGAGAAGCAGGGTTATATATTTGCAAGTTTAATTATCTACAATTGCTGCTAGCTATTTTAGCATCAAGGATTCATTTAACTTAATCCCATAAAATCTATATGTAGTATACACATTTTAACTCTTTAAATACATTTATGCCTCAAACACATTTATTTATATGGGATCTCATCTGCAAGTTATTATTTATTATTAATTACATAAGCTATTACAATCAATTAGTTGTTTACTTTAAATAAATAATTCTGCATGATTAGGATTTACACTTTGCAAATATTTACAGGGAAACTGGCGTTCGCCTTCACCTTTATCAGTGTCCTCTGATGAGGAGACAAGCAGCAGCAGCATCGGGGAGAAGTATCCAGATGTACCACCAGGACTTACATATAGTACTGAAGAAGAAGATGCTGAATCACTTGCTCAGCCAGAGTTTGTGGGATTGTGGAGTGAAGACTATAAGCCATACAAGGTGCAGTATATCTGTTCAAATCCAGGGTTTATAAATCTGCATTCTTTTATAAAGTCTAATTATCAGGGTATGGAAAATAATCTTACCTGTGGGTAATCTAGCAATCTGGCTAATTAGGCTAATTTCATAAATGAGCATTTTTACATTTTATTTTTGCTTTCATAATAGGAATCAAATTCAGTAACATGCTGTCTAATGGTTACTTTGATTGTGGCAAATGAAAAAAAAAAAAACTATAACTATTGCATCTGGAAATAACTAGAAAACTATACTACTGTATAATATAATTTCCATGACACCTCTACATCTTCTCTTATTTTTCTTGTTTACTCTTTCCTTCCTCCAAATGTTTTACATAATGTGTCCATTCTTTCCCTATTCATCTCCTTGCCATGTCATCCCTCTCTTACTTACCTAGAATATTTTACCCCTATTCATCCCACCTGATCCATATTTCCTTTTTTTATTGATGCTTTAAAACAAACATTATAGTAAAATTTACTTTTAATGATTCAAGGTTGTTTTTACAGAAAATCAGCAAAACAGCAAAAATGGCAAATGTAAATTACAGATTGCAGACACAGATACACCAAAAAATCTCGTGCAAATAGCAAAGATATACAGTTTCTTAGACAATTCCATGTATTACAGATACCAACTGTTCCTATGTAAAGGACTGGAAGAGATCTATTTAGAGATTTATTTGGCTCTGAGAGCATTCATCCCTTTTATATAGCCACATATGAAATCCGTATGCCTCATACTGAACAGTAATCCATTCAGATATATTGTACATGGTAGCATTCATCTGTGCTGCACATAATATATATGTAGCTTTGGAGTATAAATATAGAGTATATGTAGCTTTGGAGTATGTTGAATTTGTATGTGCTCAGCATTAAAGGAATGGGTTGGTAACAGTCTACATTTATTTGGACACAAGCCACTCATTGTGGCATATAATACTCTTGTGTAATATATGCTGCCTTTCTTCTAGCATATGTTTTTAGTGACTGTGAGTGCAGATGTAAGGCTGAAGTAGCATGTTTAAAGCCCAACTATAAGCAGAAGTGATCAGTAAGCCCTAGGTATGTTCATTTCTTATATTAGAATAATTATCCATGCAGCTCTATGCAGTGACTTCACAGGCACGCATCACATTAAGCTTGTTTGATTTCCATAAGCGAACATGACAGTCAGATGTGCTGATGATTTCAGTATCACCTCCTGCAGGAATATTTCAGGTCAAGCGGTATGCATAAATAAATCGATTTTGTCTGTAAACATGCTTGTATTTTTACAGTTTACTAACAGCTTCAGAGTACTATGTTCTAGTTACTAGTGAATCCTTTAGATAAATACAGAACATATGCAATATAATGTATCCCAATACCATTATAGTGGCATCTTTTCATTTTGTGGATTCAGGACATATAGCCTATTCTACCGTACAATCAGCCCTGACTTAGTGCTGAATAATGTGTTGGTTTCCATATCTTTCCTCACACCTACAGTCAGCAGCAGAAGAGAACCTGTCACAATTACCTGTTCTGAACCACCTCTTCATCAGTTTGCTTAGCAGGAAAATATTTTGTTTCTGGATAAATACATTTTATGTGTTTTAAAGCCCAAAAATTGATGTAAAGTTACAAGTGATCCGGGAGTATTTTTATAAATTTATATATTTGTTAGCTTCTGAGATATTAGTTTTAGACTGCCAATACCAGGCTTTTGACACTTCAAGTATAGTTATCCATCTTTGACTTACAGAAAGAGCTGTTAATTCACAAGCTACTAATCATGAAAATCGGATGAAAAAAATCTGAAAAAATCGTGAAAATCAGATTTTTTCCCATAAAGCAAATTTTCAGGGAAAATTTAATAATAAATAAGCGTAAAAAAACCAGAGCGGATTTGATCTGAGTTTGTAGCAGAAAATATTGAGATAAATTCGGACTTTTATAAATAACCCCCTAAATCATCTAAAACTAGAAAGTGAATGCAGATGACAAATGTGCTCAGAGAGGCAATTGTTTGTACAGTATGTGGATCCCCTTCAAATTCTAGTCTTAAGGGCAGTCCTTGAGTAGGGGCATTCACTGTGAAATTCTGCAGGTTTTTGTTTGTAGACCTACCTTTTCGTGTGTTAATAATAAATTATAAACTTTACCCTGAATCATTATAGGTTGAAGGCCTCTTAAAATAATTTTCCTGTGTGTTTGTATAATTCTTTGCACCAACTTGTTTAATAAAAATATGTTCTTACATATTTAAAGGTCCCAAAGGAAGAGCCTGATATGAACCAACAGGGAGGCAGCAAAATGGAGAAGCAGATCATGGCAGAGAGGTTACAGAAGCTCCGTAGTGGAATTATTGAAAAGCAGGTGGTCTCGGGACATGAGTTTAAGGGGTGCCCCTTTCATAGTAAACCAAACCTTGTTCATTTTAAGGTTAGTGGCATATTCTAAACACTGTGTGTAATTAAACTATATATAATACATAATAACCATGACCCACTGAAACTTGTATATTATAATAAATAAATAAAATACCCCCTGCTGCAAAATATAAGGATATTAAAAGTCACCTCAGAGTTCCATGACCTGTATAAAAACACTTGGCCTTCGGCCTCGTACTTTTATATGTTCATGGAACTCCTTGGTAACTAATAATATCCTTATATTTTACTATAGGGGATACTTTATTCACTATATAAAAAGAAGGGAGTAATTTTTGTACGCGGTTCCCTGACGAAGGCCCACTGAGTGGGTCCAAAACGTTATGTACTGATCATAAATAAACTTTAAGTATTTTCTTTTCCTGATATTTGTATAGATGGGGTCTGGATCAGTCTAGGCTAATGGTTCCCAAACCCTGTAGGGCCCAGAGCAGTGGCTTGGTTAGGGTGAGATTGGAGATATTTGCTAGACAGAAGCCTAGAATGAAGGTCCCTTATGATGAAAAATTTGGTGAGCATTCATTTACTCTCCTACATATTCTACATGTAAGGAGTGTACAATACAATTATATACCTGTAACCTTGTAAGGTTGAGACACAGTAGGAGGCTTGAACAAAAAAACAGCTTTTTCCAAACCACCTTAAAAAACAGCAAAAGAAAAATAGTAGTATTGCAAAAATGCAGCAATGGTTTACCATTCAACAGCATTTTAAATATGAACGTTTAAATGTAATAAAATTACATTGAATTTCTTATTTTAACCTGTGTTCCATGAATTGTATTTTGCCTCCCTTTCAGGATCTTGATGTGGGTAAAATTTACAGGAAAAGAATAACTTTGACCAATGCATCATATGCAATTAACTTTTGCAAGTTGGTGGGAGTCAGTGAGCACTTGAAGGATTTCATTGCTATACAGTAAGCAGCATTCCTTAGATTATTTAATTGAAAATATTTATATAAATATTCATTTATTTATTGATTTTGTGATTTCTATCTGCTCCAGTAGACAGCATGTTTTAGCTGTTGCAACTATACCTAGAATGATGCATTTTATTGTATATAAAGATTCATAGATATAATATGCTTCCAGTGGTGTTTAGTGCAACATAAAGTCATGCTTAGAAATACACATGTCTCTTTATACTTCACCTATAACTAAGTAGAACACAATCCACAGTGAGAGGAGCCATAGTCAAGGCATTTTCACTATGAAAAAGGAAAAGATGCACCATTTACATACTATATCTTTGGACATAATAAATGTTCCACTCCATGTATCGTTTTAAATGAACAAAACTTACAACGTCAAACAGTTATTGGCCTGTTACTGGTAGTTTATCAGCATTTGTTATTAGCCAAACAAATATATATTTTATTTATATTTAAAGGAGACATATAGGATAAATGAAAAAAAACAAATTTTGTAGGCAATTATAAGTAATATATGGTGTTGTTTTTACATGGTGCTAAAAGTTTAATATTATCTTTAAAAATAGCCCCTTTATTGGAGCTTCCTATAGATGTTCTCTGTTCCCTGTCTGTGTTTCAAATGAGGGGTGGGCATGCCTAACGTCCCTGCCAGAAGCACAGTAGGAGGGGGACAGCCAATCACAGCCCCACAGTCACACAAGCAAAGACAGGCTTCAGTTCCCTATCAGGTCCTGCTAGCTGCTGATTGGTTCCTGTCCTACAGTGCAATGTGCTGAGAGCTGTCGGCTTCCCTGCACAGCCTGGGAATTCAGGGAGCGGGAAGTGGAATGGAGGGATTATTAGGATTTTGGCAGAAATATTCAATAAATCAGCCGGAAACACTACTTTTTTAATCACAATTCTTCTATATCTAAATGAGTATAATGTACTGGTACATTCTTATTTTTTACAAAAAATGTTTCCTTTAAGGTTATAGAATATTAATTTTTTTTTTAGATTTGATCCACCTGGGCCAATGTCTGCTGGAATGTCATGTGAAATGGTAGTAATATTCAAACCAATGGTAAGGAATGCACTATGTATATATTGGAAGAAATGTATTTAATGTATTAATGTAGTGTACAGGTTAGTATATCCTTTAGTTAAGTACTTGAGCTCTAGATGGAAACCAGGTGGGGAAAATCCATACATGTACATAAAATTAACTTTCACGTGTTTGCCTTATATACTGTATGTGTGGCGTTTAAAAAATGCCCTAAACACGGGTGACCAGTCGGTTATATTTTCTCGATAGTTCACATTCAAGGCACATTTTTGTACACTGCACATAGTTCTAAATTGACTGTTCAGATGCAAATCACCTGGTATTTTTTGCCGCTGTGCAGGTTTTCCACAGAATTCGAGCTCCATGTGACTACATACTAATCTACGTGTGCTGCAACTATGCAAACATAATTGGAACCCTAATTTGCATATTCAAATCTAAATAACAGAAAACAGAAACATCCAATTGTTCAGAACTTTAAAGTCACATGAATTAAGGGTTCATATTTGTTTTGGCTGTATCGCTAATAAATAGTTTGGCTCACCTTTGGCCTAGTCTGTGGTGGTTGTTTTGTTGTCTTTTTTATTTCTTGTCTAACAGTGCTCTGCATGGCTTTGTTGTAATACTTGTTGTCTGAATAGTTTGTATGCTCTGCATTGCTTTTAAAAATGCACCACCATTTATTTTGCCAGATAAATGAAGACTTAGAAGGAGAAGTGAACTTATTGGCCCAGACTGGTCCTTTTTGTATTCCAGTAAAATGCACAACCAAAAAATGTGAGGTAAGTTGTTTTGTCAGGTCAGCCACCAACAGATAAAGCATCACTGAATCATTGGGTAAAGGATTTTAGGCCATTACACGAGGCAAATGAAGAGTCCGCTCATGGGATCTTAGGTATAGTTTTATCTTAGATAATTATTCCAAATATAGATACATATATTTCAAAGTTTTGTAATTGTGTGAGGAAATTTCTTTAGTTTCCCAAAGCATATGAAAAACCACTACTAAGCACAATTCATCTAGAGCAGGGCTGTCCAACTGGCTACCCGTGATCCTCCATTGTGTGGCCCCCACATGCAAGTCTGCCTGCTGTGTCTGCTTACCATGTGTAAGCTTTAATAGGTATTACTGCAGAGATTAACTGGCCCCTGCATTGTTTAAACCTCAAATTCAGACTGTTATCCCCTGTATTGTTCACACATGTAACCCCATACTCTGCCCACCCTATGCTCCCTGGATGTGGCCTACTCTGGCCACCCTATGCTCCCTGGGTGTGCCCTACTCTGCCCACCTCATTTTCTCCTTGGGTGTGCCCTACTCTGCCTGCCCTATGGTCCTTGGGTGTACCATGCTCTGCATGTGTGTGCCATACTCTGCCTTTGTGTGCCATACTCTGTCTGTGTGTGCCATACTCTGCATGTGGAACATAAGCCTGGTATTTATTCTGGGGGTTTGTTAGCATTTGAAAAATATTGTTAGGGGCCCCTAAGGTGTTTAATCAAGTGCTGGGGGGTTTGCTGTGTTATCCACAGGAGAGGATGAGGCATATGAATTTAAGGGTATGTCTTAATATGACTTAACTTTTTTGATGAGTGATATCCCTGCAGTGAGCCCCAAACATTTGTTTTTTTTTGGTGTGTTGCCATCATTAATGTGGACATGGTCTTGTGGTAACATGGGTGTGGTCAACAATGGCTTCCATTATCGGCCCTCCACCAAGTAGGCCAGAAAAATTCCAGCCCTCGGTACCACAAAAGTTGGACAGCACTGATCTAGAGAATTTGAGTGCTGAGGGAGTTGGAGTGCTAAACAGGTTTTTTTATTGGTCAACAAAGCATTTTGTGATAAGGTGCTTTGCTATTATGGTTCCTACACAGCAGCTTTGGCTGGTGACAATTTACAAAAGGGATAAGCTGATAGCAGTCACACTTTTACCACAATTAAAAGAAGCAACTGTCAGACCTCAGAACCTAAAGAAACTGAACTGCCCAAAAGTCATTTGTTTCTGAAAATGTTATGGACAGAGCATACTTTAAGGCTCAGTATATATTTAAAGCCATTAAAATGCCTGGACAGAATAATAGACTTGCAGGACAAAACCTTTTATAGTATGTTTCCATTTAGCGCTCCTCTCATACTAAGAAAAAAAACACGTCATCGCATGTGCGCTAATATGTCTTTAGCACTTTAAGGTCTTTTGGATCTCTATTGTACACGCAAGTGTTCGTGGTGCTTAATTTAAGTGTTGGGGGTCACTAGTGTGCACATATAGATGTTGGCTTTTATTACATATGGGGAATGTTTCATGGTGGATGTTATGTTGGGTGAAAAAGAAAATATCCTAACCAGAACCAAACACTGGCATTCATTTTGCATATTATACTGTGTATTTTTGAATGTTTTTAAGTACAGGACAGTCTACTGTACAATGACGGGCTTGTTTAAATTAAATATTAATTTGCGTTACTGGTGAAATAATGGCAATAAAAGTGTTTGTCTTACAGCTGGCTTTAGAAAAAGAACATATTGACTTTGGTACACATGTGGTTGGAGAGACAGTAATCCAGGCTATAGCCTTGACAAACCGTGGAGCTCTTGGAACAAAATTCTCTATTCACTCATTGATTCATGATAGCAATACACGTGATGCAGAGGCAGCACACATACCTTACATGACAGAAATAGTAAGTGTAAGTATCCATTTACTTTTTTCTCCATGAATAATTTGAATGACAGGCAATACAAATGTTGAAATTTAGCAAACGTAACTTTATCAGCCACAGTGTGCTGCATTAATTTGTTTCTAATTGTATTGTGGATTGTGTTTTCAGATATTTCTAGCAGCATGCCTAGTTTTTTCTGAAATTGAAAAAATAAGGAAATTTCTATAACTTCTGTGAATTTCACAAAATGTAAAAAATGTTCATCATGGAAATCATGAAAAAAAGGAAAAGACGGGAAATAGTTTACTTAGGACTGTGATGGTGTTAAGGAAAAGACAGATGCCAAATTTATCCACGTTGAAAGCTAATCATAATGCACATTTACTTACCAGATGCAGTGTGCAAAATGCAATGCAATGTGTGTGCATACACAATTGTGTATAAAGCATCAAAATGAATGCTACTGCTTATGTGCATTTTCTTCAGTTGGGTACAAAGTTGTGGATAGCATTGCCAAAAGATCTTTTTGATAACGTCCAGTATTGTTTACTGATGTTAAATATAAATGCAGTGCAGGAATAAAATTGTTCTGAGCGGTGTAACATAACAGGGTCCTTTTGAGCAGGTTAAAATATATAACAATTACAAAACTATTATGTGCCCATGGTATTGGCACAGCTGTATGGACATAATATTTAGAAAGTAGCAATTGTGCCATCTTATGAATGAACGACAAAAAAGTACAAATATATATATTTTATCGCTTAGGCTTCTCCGCCATTGCACGAAGAGACTGATACATTCCTAGTATCAACAGAACAAGACCATTCTGGTATCCAACAAACTGAAGCTCAAAAAAGAGAGGAGCACCATGAGAGTTCCCAGTCTAAAGAAAAAAGTAGTCTCACAGCAACTAACAAAGCAACTGAAGGTGCATGTCATTTCCACATATACGAGAATATTTGACAAATGTATCATTACGTTCCTAACATATTTCTATAGCTTCTAACATTGGGTTATTGACTCATCTTGCATTACGTACTTGCAAAGTGCAATTTTTGGACACAAATTAGCATGTTTTCCCACAATGCAGAGTTTATGACCCAGAATTGCACTTTCATTGTGGCCACATGCAGAGTATGCTAGAACACATACTAATATACTTATTCTGTTTCTCTGAATTGTGTTCAGCGGGAGCTAACATCTTTCTGGTGCACACACAATATCATGTGATTTGCTGGACACAAGTCTAAAACACCTCTTGATGTAATGCACTGTGGGAAACCTTGCATTGCTGCTATGTCCAGTGTTGGTGTAGCCCTAGGATAGGCTCACTTGTGCCTCTTAAAAGGCAAGATAGACACAATGGCATTCAGCACAACTATGCAGAATTGCAAGGAGTGTTTGGGCCATGGACAGTTAGATAACAACTGCTAGAAATGCCAGGTGTACCAGCAGTAAACAACTCCTTATCTCCAATTCAGTGAGGGAAATTCACACTAAAGTAGCACTTAAAAGAAGGAACGCTACAGAGGCAGTTTATTGTCAATAGATTAGCCACAATAGTGCAAGCTATAACACTATATTTATTCTGTAGAATGCATTACCATACCTGAGTAAACAGCTCTAGAAGCTCTCTCTGTTTGTTTAGGATATCAACTGCCATGTTAGCTTGATGTGACATCACTCCCAGCTCACTCATAGCTCTAGGCTCAGATTACAGCAGGGAGGGTAGGTGGGAGAGGAAAAGGGAGAGAGGAGCAAACTGAGCATGCTCAAGCCCTAACTTGGAGGTTAATGCTGAAAACATGGAGGCTTGATACAGAAGCCCATGTGTACACAATAGAAGGAAAGAAATGCTGTGCTTCTTTTGAGGACTCAGAGCAGCATTACGTTGAGGGTTTACAGGTGTATTTATATAGACCTTTCTAATAAAGCTTACTTCATTTTAGCCTTTCCTTCTCCTTTAAGGGTCCTGACACACAAGAAGATTAGTCACCCCACAATTAATCTCCTCTAGCTCGACTAATCCCTTCCCAATGCCTTCCCACCACTGGTGCCCCTTGAGGAAACTTTGGGCCACTTGAGAAAGCCAAAGCAAATAGAATGTCTTCCCACCGGTGATTTACATAATTGCAAGTGGGAATGCATTGGGAGATTAGTTGCCCGCACTAGAGAAGGTTAATCGTGGGGCGATATAATGTATAAGTGGCCTAAGTAATATTAAATATCCTAACTAATGTTTCTTGCCATTCTGTATGAATTCCATTGTATACTTGTTGTAGAGCATATTAAAGAACCAGATGCAGCCTCTGCAATTGAAGGTGATGTCTTGGAAGTATATTCTGAAGAGGGAGTAACTGAAATCAAACTGGGTGAGGTAAGTGAAATTGACATGTCATTCGTGGAGTCTTTAGATTATAACATGTTCTACCTGCCAATAAATTTGCTGGTCATGTCCATTTTACCCCATCCATTTTCACTCTGATAATTATGTAACTTTTATTTTTGTTGTATGTATCTTATTATACATATAGTATGTATTGTTGATACTTATTTAATATGATCCTTTAAATTAATTTACAGAATAAAATACCAAGCTATTTTGTTCTAATCCTTTTACTTGCATAAACATTTTGTATACACTGTTTAAGAGACAGATTATTACTTTGTTTTCTAATATCTGGGACACAAAAATCTTTTTCCTCAAATTGCAGTTGTGTTTATAAACTCTAATTTTAGATGACGGAAGGTGAAATAGGACCTTTGAGCACTGTAAAAATCCCAATTATTTTTACTCCGATGATTCCTGGAAAAAGCATTGCACAATTTGAAATTACCTTTGGTAATGCCAGCTGTAAAGCAGTAAGTATTGCATGCTTGTTATCATTCTCAATCATTATCTGTTCTGAGAACCAGTTATAAACTGCACATGCATTCCTGAATAGGATGTCTACTCAGTAAAATTAAAATCTTTATGCTTTAATAAAGGATCAATATGTCTTTAGCAATAAGAAAAGGGTAATTGAGGAATGTGAATGCATCAACCATGCCTGTGCTGTCTGCTATTTCACTGGTGTTTTTTGTAAAAGTCATTTTGTAGTTACACTGTGTAGCCTGTACTAATATACTGAAATTAACTCTCTCCTGTAGATTCATGTCTTGGTTACGGGTGCTGCTATTGATGTACCTGTCTATCTTCCAAATTCAAACATCGATTTGAAGATATGCACATATGATCGATTATATCAAGACAGCATCATGGTTCACAACAGGTATT
This sequence comes from Xenopus laevis, assembly GCF_017654675.1. Classification (NCBI taxonomy): domain Eukaryota; kingdom Metazoa; phylum Chordata; class Amphibia; order Anura; family Pipidae; genus Xenopus; species Xenopus laevis. The sequence continues at coordinate 95,257,227 of NC_054383.1, forward strand.
TAAACGTTATGATATGGCTAGTAAACTTGTCAACTGAAGCATAACTAAAATTGATTGGGGTGTTTACATGTTTTTTTCTGAATTAAGTTGATCATGCAGAATTGATTCACCACTTCACCCACTTGACCCATCTGCTGTTTGATTGGATTATATGGAATTTCATCATGTACACTGACTGATCGATTTGATTGAATTTCTATCCTGCTGCATACTGGTGGATAGCCTGTATCATGCCAGTGGGGATCATTTGCCAACCAGACTTTAAGTTTTGTGCAAGCTACACTAATAACTGGTTTGCATGGACAAGCTAGTCCACATACACTGGCACACACCATGATTTCAGAGATTTTGTCATCTGTTTGATTAATAGTTTGAAATTGATCCTCACTGAGTTCACATAGGTTCTCAGCCCTTGTGGGACAGGCAAATATTGCTGTCAAATACATATACTAGGGGGTAAATTTATCAAAGAGTGAAGTTCCGCCACTAGAGTGAAATTCCGCAGCTCTCCGTTCATTTCTATGGGATTTTGAAAGGCGTATTTATCAATGGGTGAAAGTGAAATTTCACCCTTTGATAAATACGCCTTTAAAAACCCCATAGAAATGAATGGGAAGTGGCGAAATTTCACTCTAGTGGCGGAACTTCACTATTAACTTCACTCTTTGATAAATATACCCCTATATGCACTAATATTTACTAATATAGGAGTATATTCTCACCTGCTATTTGTAGGACATATAAATATACGTTTTGCCACTATCAGAAGCTTTGAGACATACAAATTCCTGCAATGTTGAGCAAGGGCCTGCTTTAAAGTAAATTACCTCATGTGCAAAATATAATATTGGGGTCTTGTGGAAGTTTAAAAGAACAGAAAACAAGATTTATAAAGTATACCATCTACTTTTTAGTGGAGATTCACAGCTGTTAAAGGGATGTTTTTGAACATGAGATTAGTTCAGTCTGATGTGTCCTTCCAAAAGGCAGCCTGTGTCGCAACAAAGGTCAAACAATGCAAAGGCCAGTCTAGTGTAAAGCTCATTATCTTAAGTTGTAAGATGTGGCATTGCTTCAATTCATACTTAAGTTGGGTTGAAAAAAGACCAAAGTCCATCAAGTTCAACCCCTGCTTACCTAGGATCATAAAAACCTGGCCCAGGAATTGACTGGTTAAAAATTTTCAATTTCAAAAATTGTATGTTCTATATGACATTACAGCTAGCTACCTTTTTCTCTTGACTAGCAGGTATAGTGCTTTTTATTATATTAATATAAGGGAATAGGTATGTCAAAGTAGTGTAACTGACTATTTTGAGCCATAACTTGCCCAGGGTCATAAGAAGCTAGGTCTGGAACTGACCAGTACTAATATTTTATGTTCTTTATGACATTGCATGCTAGCTACATTCTCTCTTGACTGGCAGGCATATGATAGGGCATATGTATACTAAAATATGTATTTTTGACCCAGACCTATTGCTGACAGGTGTATACTGAATTGACATTTTATTTATAGCAGCAAAACAATAAACCCAGATGGATGTGTTTGGCCAATGTCTGGAGAACACCACCTGATATAACATGGCTCCCATTTCCCATTTCAACAGAAACATCTTGTCTAACCTTTTCTGAAGCCTCCACTCAATCCTTCCAATAGCTTCATTACTGTTGCATTTTTATAACTTTATCCAAAGAGGAGATTCACATGTTCCCCCATCATGACTGACACTGTAGATATGAGTCGTCCATTTCTCTTTCTGATCACTGGTACATTAGTGAGGCCCCATTATAAGCAGTTTGCTTGAAACAGCCCAAAATAGAAAAATGGGTGGACCATGACTCTGTTGCTGATATTGTCCAACCATGTGTTTGGCAGGTTTGAACAGTATCCCATTTTGTAATTGGAGGTGTGTCACAACTATAGATTTGTTGAGAAGAACTTGTTGCTCTGCCTAGGAAATGCCAATTAATATGAAAAAATAAAAATATAGATACATATTGCATTTTGTTTGTAGCTGTTAGAGTATCTGATACTGATTTTAAGGACACTTTCATATGTATATTTGTGCTGCAGAGCAAGGACCGCCCTACGTTTAAAGTTTGAAGTATGTAAGGAATTGAAAAACCATATGGAGTTGCTTCCCAAAACTGGTTTCATCCAAGCACAGTCTTCATTCAGTGTGCAGCTCAAGTTCTTACCCAGGTGAGTGTTCTTGAGAAACAATATATGGTTTGAATATGCAGATTGGCTTAAAAATATTAAAGGAATATGCTAATATTGGTGCTGTTCAGTTAAGAAATAGACTATCCTTGACTATTGTTTGTGTTATTAATTAAAATAAAGTCTAATTGCTTAATGGATTTGGGATAAAATCCCTCATCCACTTGAGAAACACATTTTTAAAGAGGCTTGGGTTATCATTAATTTATGTCAAAGTCATGGAGACATATGGATTGGGAATCATCTTTACAATTTGAAGCCCAAGCCCCCCAAGAAGAACAAATTGTAAATGTCAACTCGCTTATGTTGTATTAAATATATGTGTGTGAATTGTGGTAGTACATATCAGTTAATATATATATATATATATATATATATATATATATATATATATATATATATATATATATATATATATATATATTGTTCCTTAGATCACTGAACTTTTTCGTTTTTAAGTGAAAAGATCCCCTGCTATATTTAATGTCCCTAGTGTATTTAGAAAGAATAATCATGTCGCTTCTCAAGGAATAGCATATAAAACAATATCCACAGCACTTTATTTAGCCTTACTTCTCTCCCAAAAGTTGCAAAATGAGAAATACAATTTGACAAATCTATATGTCAAAGGTCTTTAATGTTACGTAGCATTATAGAGAAGAACAAATCTCTGAGCATCTCTGTATTTTGTTTTCAGACTTTCTCTCCAAGAGGACGCCAGCACTTGCTTTGACAAGGATACTGGAGTTTTGGAAGCCCCGATGACCATATCAGTCGCTGATCAGGTTAGATCTGGTTTCACTGCAGTTGGTTTTCATTTTTTATTATTTGTGTTTTTGAGTTATTTAGCTTTGTATTCAGCAACTCTCAACTTGCAATATCAGCAGTCTGGTTGCTATGGTACAAATTACCATAGCAACCATGCATTGACTCGAGCAAGAGACTGATTTATGAATAGGAGAGGGCCAACATAAAAAGATGAGCAATAAAAAGTAGCAATAACAATATATCTGTAGCCTTACCGAGCATTTGTTTTTTAGATGGGATCAGTTACCCCCATTTGAAAGCGTGAGAAAAAGAAGGCAAATAGTAAAAACTAAAAAAAAAGAAAAAATGATATTCAATTGAAAAGTTGTTTAGAATTCATCATTATATGACATATTAAACTTAACTTGAAGGTGAGCCACCCGTTTGAGTGTTTATTGCCCAGCCAAAAATTGTAACCCAACAACTGCTTCCATAATTAACCCATTTAGCAGTGAAAAGTACCAGCTACATTCATACAACACAAAATTCTGTGGAGTTGCAATACTCAAGATAATTCATATATCTATGCGCTGTTGGAACAGTTGTAGAGCAGCAGAAATGCTGAGACCCACATTTCCCAACAGAACAAATGCAGAGTTAAATATGTCCCATCAATTCATATATACAGTTACCTAGTATATAGACTGAACAGACTCATTGCTGGAGCATCCAGTTTACTGAAGCAGTAAAAATGCAGAGTCTAATGTTTTACAGCAGTACAAATATATTCATGTTGTGCAAGTGCAGAGTCAAATATAATCCATTTTTCATTTTCATCTTTTACTTAACTCTTTATTCTCAGCTCTGTGCTTCTTTTGTCAAGTATTGTTTCTCATCTGTGTTCTCTTATACTCAAACAAAACCAGAGGGCATGTTATAGGCATCTTACTTTATCATAAATTGTGCATTGGTTTATGCCCTCATAGACCAGAGAGTGGGAAGGTGTTTGGGACTCGGTGTTCTTAAATGAGAGCTAAAGCTTAGCTAAAGAAGTAGGCAGAAATGTTTTACATTATGTTTTGGGCTTCTGTACCAGCCCAAAGGAAACCACACACCTTTAGCAGTGAAGATCTGTGTATCTGAAGGTGCCCCAGTAGCTCCCCATCTTCTTTTCTGCTGATTCACTGCACATGCTCTGTGCTGCTGTTACTTACTGAGCTTGGGAACTGACTCAAATTACATAGTAAACATAGATTATAAATGTCACACTATAAGGCTGATAAGTATTTAATAAATAAAGATAATTACTACATGACAGTTCAGAAACCAGTGCAACTAGCATCAGAATTTGATTATCAGCTTTGTAGCATCAGTTTATATTAGACAAACCTCATTTTCTGCTTGATAATTTGCAACAACCCCTAGCTTCTCAACAGTTGGGAGTGTCACAGATACTTTCCAAGATGGTGACCGCCCTGTGACAAGTTGGAAGTCCTGGATCATTGCTACAATTGAGAAGCTGAAACTTTAGGCTGGTGCAATAAATTCTGTAAATAAAATATGGAATTTTTAGCCACATTCATTTTTAGGGCTTAGTTCTCCTTTAAATAACTTATTTAACATCTCAGTCCATCAGTGGTAGAAACAGAATTCCACAAGCCCTCATTCATTCTGATTTAGTTGTTATTAATCTGTTCTGATTCCAGAATCCATACTGATGGACAATCTTCCTGCCTTTCAGTCTCTATTCTCTTGACTGTAACTGAAAAGTGACTCTTATTTCCAAGCAGTGCATCTTTGTTCTGTATTGTTAATGATGTGCTGTGATTGACAAACTGAACAGTGAGAGTCAGCTGTAAGCAACTATGGTGAATTGCCTAGCATAATGAGGCACAAACATGACAAAACATGTGTGTTCTGCTCCTGGGAAATTTAAGCTGCTTGTAGACAGTCAGTAGAAAAGGAAAAGAGACTGTCTCAGGAGGGTGGGTGATATAGTAACTAAATCAGTGTACAGCTGCATAGTGGACTAAGGGTTGGTGGCTACAGCTAAGGCAATCCTTTCTTACTAGCCTCCTACAGCAATGGACCCAGTCACTGCTGTGACTCCAGCAACATCAATTGATATGCCATGGAGACAGATCCAGAGAACTGAGAGATGTATAAGCTTCCTGAGCAGCAAATATTTCCATCTTAAAGTGAAACAAATTGCAATAATATTTCTCTCATTTGTTTCATTATTATCGTGCTGCCATCATTTCAACATACTGCTCATCAAGGAAAGAAATGCTTCAACAGTAGTTGAAACTGACCACAGAATATAATTGTTATCTTTTTAATGCCTTCTATGGTTATGAGTGCAGTTAAAGCATGTTAACAAATACACATCACTCTATAGTACAGACACCAGAACCCGTTACAATGCAAAGCAAACATTAGAGCCAGTAGGTTTCTACTGGTTTGAGTAACAAGTACTTGTGCTGTAAATAGGCTGAAAGATGCCTCCAAATTATTTTACGTTTGTTGATTTTGCACTTTTAAGTATAATGAGGTGTTATTCCACTCTCTGTAACAAGGTAACTGAGAGGTGTGCATTCAAATACACTGCACACCGTACTATAGATTGATATGTTCAATCACTGGAAGTCAACTCTGCTAGTTTATTTTACACATGAGATATATCTTCTGTGGTGTTTGGGACCTGGGGTTATCCAGATTAAGGGTTTTCCCAACATTTGAATCACCATTAGTCTACTACAAAAACATTTAAACATAAATAAACCCAAAATGATGGCCAAAATTACCTTTAAGTGCTGTCCTGCTTCTCTGTTAGTGTTCACAAATGCACAGAATTTGTTATACAAAATATTGCGGCATTGATTGTTTTCCAATAATTAACATTTACGTGAATGTAGGCAAGGAAAACCAGTTGCCAGGTAAAATGATGCTGCAATACATTAGCAAGGCTCATGTCTATAGCAGGCTGCTGAGCAAACACTTTTCTGTCATTTTACTTGTTAAATGATTGTAGTCACACTGGTCGTATGAATAATGGCACCAAGTGATAAAGCCAGAGGGATTGCAGTCTGGCATGGGATTAATTATGCATGCATTACTCTTTAGTTGCCGCTTCCTTATTATCTTTTGCATTTCATACCTTCCTGATCCAAAATACTTCTGTAAAATGTCAAACATGTGCTGTGGCATCAGACCAGAAGCTAATTTTTTTTAATAAAACATAAATAACAAATTAATACCTACCCGGTTTATATTCTTTCTGATTCGGTCTCTCTCTCTCATTATGCTTTCAGACCCGGCCTGTTCCTTTTACAGTTCATGCGATTGTTACCTCTTCAGATCTAGAAATCAGCCCAGCTGAAGTGGATTTTGGATACTGTACAATTGTAGAAGCTGTTCAGGCATCACTTCAACTAACAAATAAGTCTATACTACCGCAGGAGTTTGGATTTGTTGGAATTCCAGAGGTATACACTCATCAGTATATAATAGACTAGGTTGTTTTTATGGGAAATATTCATTATTTATACATTAATGTTTGTAAAACATATGTTTACGAGTTATTCTGCAGGTAGTGCAGAGTAATAATATCTGAACATTTGCATGTACTGTGTTTATCAGTGGAGGTATAATACTGCTTATTCTGAATCCCCATGAGAACATTAACATGCCTGCCATATTATTAATGCTACTAGAGTTCTGGAGTCCTAAGGGGCCCAAACTTTGTGCCCATTGAATCTGTGCAAAGCATATTACTGTAGACATAAAGAAACCCTGTACTGAATGCCTGTCATCAGGGCAGCCAATAGAAATCACGGGCCCCCGTACAACAACATTTTCAGGGCCCCCAAGCCCCACCCCAGGTAAAAGACCACACAGACATCAGTGCTAAAAGAGGTAACCCCCCCCCACACAAGTTATATGAAGCTATTAATGGTCCGGCCCCCTTATAAGTTAAAAAAACTGTGGTGCCAGGGCCCCCCATAAAATATTTTTTAAAAAATTGGTGGTCAGGGCCCCCCTATAAGTTAAAAAACATTGGTGCCAGGGCCCGCCTTACAAGTAAAAAAAAATTGATGGCCTGCCCCCCCCAAATTATAAAAAGCCATTGGTGATCAGGGGCCCCCATGCAAGTAAAAAAAAATTGATGGCCTAGGCCCCACCACAAGTTATAAAAAGCCATTAGTGATCGGGGGCCACTGCAAGTAAAAACAAAATGGCCAGATCCCCCCAGGGTGTCTGGCTTCACTTACTTGATCAGCCGGGCCCCCCTGCTTTCAACGTGCTGCCAACTTCCGGGCACGGAAGCTTTTCTCCTATCAAGATTTCCTGTACCCTCATGGTCCTTTAAGAATAAGTCCCGGTAAAGCTGTACAGAGATTGGATAAGTGGATCCAATCCTAATGCAGATTTACGGGGACTTATTCTTAAAGGACCAATGAGGGTACAGGAAATCTTAATAGGAGAAAAGCTTCCGTGCCCGGAGCTGCTGTGTCCTATTTTGTGAAGCTGGCAGCACGCTGAAAGCAAGGGGGCAGGGCTAATCAAGGGGGCCGAACCCCTGAATCCTTCACAAAAGATTCGGCCCCTAATTTGCATATGCTAATTAGGGATGGGAAGGGGGAAACTTTTTTCACTTCCTTGTTTTGTGACAAAAAGTCACATGATTTCCCTCCCCACCCCTAATTTGCATATGCATCCCTAATAATGAAATAAAATACCATGTATGTTTTGCAAGAAGCTGTGTCTCTAGAAGTCTATGGCAAAATGCCTGCCTGGTTTTAGCAGCAGTCATGTTTTAATGAAGCGGGACTTGTCAACTAGCAAAGGCTCAAATATACTCTTGTGCAGTAAACTATAGTAAACAGTGTGCTCAGTCTAACTTGCTTGAGTTCTGGCAATGGTGCAGCTTTGCAGTCCTGTAAGTCTAGATGTTTTCACATTTAGGGGGTTATTTATCAGAGGTCAAAATTTTAGTTTTTGCTGGTTGTTAAAACTTGAATTTTTGCGGGTTAAAAGAAAACTCAAATTTTTCTATATTTATTTTTTTATGTCCCCCCGAAGCTGCAAAAAGCCAGAATCCAAAAATACTCCAGCTAAAACCTGTCGAGGTAATGGAGAAGTCAATGGCAGAGATCCCTTGAACCATTTGAACATGTCTTTAGCCTTTTATGATTTCCGGGGGTTTTTTCGGTTGTGTGCAGTGAATAACTTGATTCATTCGAGCTATTCAATTTTTTTAAGCCAATACCTCAATCAATTTAAGTATTCGGGTTTTCCCCCCATTGCATTCATTCCAGTTTTTTTAAATTCAAGGTTTTTCATAAATAAGAAAACATTTGAGTTGTGAGTTTATTTGAGGTACAAAAAAACTCACAAACCACACTCGACCTTTGGTTAATAACCCCCTTAAAATACATATTTGCAAAAAGTTTTGAACATGGTAAATAAATGCTTTTCTCCATTTGTTGTTTTTATTAAGTATATTTATTGCCCTTTCATTAATAGTACGTAGAGATTCAGCCTAATGATGGATTTGGAACTCTGCTCCCACTGGAGACTGTGAAGTTGGATGTTATATTTAGAGCAGAAAAAGCCAAAGAATATAAATTTGAACTAACGTGCAAGTCTGCTATAAACAGGTGACAATTATTCTTATTTATATTGTACCAACACACGCGGCAGTGCTGTGTAATTGGGCATTTGGTGTGTTGCTGCTTCCTGTAGGGAGACCATTGCTCAGAAAATAAGTTGTGTTTTCTAAATTCATGAATGTTATAATCCAGAAACCCATTATCCAGAAAGATTTGAATTAAGGGAAGGCTATCGCCCATAGACTCTATCTCCCCAGGACCCGGCATTCTGGATAAAATGTCCCTAAAAAAACCTTTAACTATTATAAGATTAGAAACTAATATTTGTACTTTGTTTCCCCTTCTGTGTATTTTCAGGCAATTTAAAGTCTCTTGCAAAGCCATTGGAGTCCATCCACCTTTAGCGTTGTCTCACTCTTTAATACAATTTCCTGCAACAGCTTTAAACGATGTCTCCATGGCAACATTACACGTTATCAATTCACATACCAGTCGCAATGAGTTCACCCATCCAGTTCCAAGAATTGGTAAAGGGGACATTGCTCCTATTGGACCTACATCATTTGAGTTCCATGTACCAGAAGATTATCCAATCACCATTTCCCCAGCAGTCGGCACTGTTCTCCCAGGGCAGGTAAAGCAGTAGAGCTGTTATTGCAGAAAATGCTTTGTACAAATATACATTATACAACATGAAAATGTGACCTGATTTTTTTTATGGAAAAATGTACCCTCCTTTAGAAATACCATTTATTTTCACAGTATGAATTTTCAGTAAAACAAAGGAACATAGTTTATTCTGTATTGACAGCCTTGATTAACATGATTGCATTCATTAAACAAAGTAAAGGATCCGCACAGACATTTTGCATCAAATATTAATAATTCCAATAAAAGGCTTTTGAAAAGCCTTAGAAAATATATATATATATATATATATATATATATATATATATATATATATATATATATATAGATATATATATATAGCAATATATATATATTCGAAATGACCAAGCACTCCAATGCTGTATTAAACTATTAGCCCAGGTGCTATGTAATTGCCTTTGTTACATAAAAAATCATATATAACCTAGATGCATACTGGAACTTAAGTCCCAGTTTTTTAAGTCCCAGTGTGCATCTATGTTATATATGAATTTTTATATATATACATATATATGTATGTAAAATATTACTGAGACTTGTACAGTCACATCATCCCTATGAGATGCTCCCATAAGCTGTCCTGCTTTTTCTGTTCCAAGTGCTTAAAGTGTATATTCGGTGCCCACAAACAGGGCAGAACTGTAACCCACAGCATCCAAGCTCAGATCCTTTTAGATCTTTTTAGTAAAAAAACAGCACCATAAAGTATAGACAATAGAACAACACTGTGAATAATAAAGCTGCATATTGTTATGATACTAGTCCTTGTTATGTTGCCCTCTTGTGGCACAAGAAAATAAAGTTTTGTGTGACTGTTTCGGGTAAAAGGAGACAACTTTAACATGTTCAGACTGAGGGACTGTTGTACCTGTAAAGGAGATGAAAATGATGTTTTCATTTGTACAAAATTTATTAGAATATACATTCCTCTTGGTACCAGTTTATGACTTATACTTTAATTTTACATTGCCTGGTGCAGGGAGTGACAAGATTGCTTTATTTGTCATTGGCATGCAAAATATTATGCTCTTTATGTTTCCTTACAGGGCATCACTAATTGTGTTTTATAGAATGGGAAGGTTACCTGCTGATCCAAACTATGTAGACCTATCCAGACAGGCACTATAAATAACTGATCGATTTGATCCGGGGATTAATTAAGTTGCCCCCAAAGTTGTTTAGTTCTTTCTGACTGTGTGTCACATTCTCATTTTACAGTCATGACAGTTGTTTCCAATAATGTTCTGTAAACTACATGACTTATTTTTTGTACACAGTGGCTTTTGGGTACTTGAGAAATGGAAACCCATTATCCAGAAATCTCTGAATTACATGAAGACAGTCTCCCATAGATTCGATTCCAAATAATCCAAATCTTTAAAAAAGATTTTCTTCTTCTCTGTAATAATAAAAGAGTACCTTGTACTTGATCCAAACTAAGATATAAATAATCCTTATTTGAAGCAAAACCATCCTGTTTGGTTTATTTAATGTTTACATAATTTTTAGTAGACTTAAGGTATGAAGATCCAAATTATGGAAAGATCCATTATCCGGAAAGCCCCAGGTCCAGCGCATTCTGGATAACAGGTCCCATACCTGTATATTGAAGGTCAACTGAATGAATGCATAATGTTGCTACAAACCGTATACTTTGGATTTTGGTGATAACTAGGGATACACCGAATCCACAATTTTGGATTCGGCCGAACCCCCGAATCTTTCTCAAAAGATTCGGCCGAATACCGAACCGACTCCTAATTTGCATATGCAAATTAGGGGTGGGAAGGGGAAAACATTTTTTACTTCCTTGTTTTGTGACAAAAAGTCAAGCGATTTTCATGTCTTCCCCTAATTTGCATATGAAATTAGGGTTCGGATTCGGTTCGGCCAGGCAGAAGGATTCGGCCGAATCCTGCTGAAAAAGGCCGAATCCTGGCCGAATCCCAGATTCGGTGCATCCCTAGTGATAACAAGTGGTATTTTGCAGGGTCCTCTACTTGGACATGTTTTGTTTTAGTAATAATCTTGCAGGAGTAAATGAACCAGTAACAGACAAAATTAAAGGGTTTTGAATTGGTTTTGTACGATAAAAATTCTAGGTTTTATTTAGAAATGACAGTTATATAAATAAGCTTCTGTGTAGCCATGAGCACAGCTATTGAAGCTGAAACTGGACTGCACGGTACACATAGCTGATAATATACAATATTATAATTATACAATAGTGGCCAAAAATTGCTATGCACATATATTACTGAACTAAAAGTTACTTTAATACACTATGGCAGAGGCCTTCTGTAGGAATACATTTTAAAGATGATTTCCATTTTTAAAAGAACAGGTTGTAACTTAGCATTGTGGGTATTTAGAATAATTTGTCTTCAAAATTAATAACCAACTTTTTCCCCAGGCCTGTGGTTTTTTTTAAGGAGAAAAAAGTACTGGCCTGGGAAAAAAGCAGCTCAGCACTTTGTGGCCATGTTTTTTATTTTTTACAGTCCTCACTAATGCAGAATGAAAAAAAAGCCACGATTGTGGAAAAAAAGGAACAAAGCTCAAGCATGTTTGTGACTGCTTTTTTAAATTTTGGAGCACTAGCATACTCACATAGAAGAGTCATGGTTGCGTTATTCCATGGATAAAAAGTTACACACAAACAAAAATCACAACTGATTTAACAAACTTGGAAAAAAAATAGTCAATTGAAATCTTGACATGTGTCTTTTTTAATAAATGGCAACTATTCAAGTTTTCAAAAAATATTATATTATTATTTTTTTCTGTGTATTTTGAATTCTGATAAATCAAATTTAGAATTTTGATAAATCAAATTTAGAATTTTGATAAATCTAATTTAGAATTTTGACAAATCTGTCCTATAGACTTAAATATGCACAGTAGAGCAAAATCTTACAAATGTTACTCTGCTGCAAATGTGAGAGTCTAAGTTTGCTGAGTGATGCCTGGGAAATGTAAGTAACCTAACATATTAGCAGCCCCACTGTGAATTTGACTTTCTTTGGCCTTTATTAAATGTGTATTTTAATGACACTTCTTCACAGAGATGCAAGATCCAGGTATCGTTCCAGCCTTTACTTTCACAAAATGAAATCAGGGAGGAGGCAATATGGATTATACATCGGGCTGCTGAAGCTAAAACCACTATGGAAACAGAGGCCAAACTAATGATGGAGAAAGAAATACAGGTACACTTTAAATAAGGCACCAGTAGTCATAATGTGCTTGCTTATTAATGATGTCCCTGGATTGACTGCAAATTGAGAAATAAGTTAAATAATAAAAAATAGTGTTCCCAGGCTAGGAATAGTAGCAAATAAGGGTCTTGTGACAAAAAGGGGAAGGTTATTTCACTGTTTAAGAATGCAGCACCTTTAATCCCCAAGGTCCTATTGAGGATAAATTTCAATGTACAAAAAGCAGATGGAAGGTCGATTACGAGGCCAGTATATTAAAAATGTACAATTTATTACTTACATCCTGTAAGGAAATATCAAGTAATTGTTCCTTGGTTGTTGTGTATGCTTGTAATTTTAATAACAGGAAAAAAGTTGTGAGTTGTAGTTCAGCAAAAAAGTTGTGAGTTGTAGTTCAGCAAGATGAAAAAGTTATTTCAATTGGGGTTGTGATTAAGATTTTTTCCCCATATGGTTAAGCAGTGAAGTATGCAGAGTTCTTCACTCTTAACAAGCAAATCGGTGAATGGCTAAATATGGAGAGCAAATTTCCTAGGAGATATATTGGGGCGTCCCCCACTCCCTCCTCCTTGCCAGCTGTGAAAGCCCCCCAAAAGAGATTGGATTGGTCTCCCAGTTGCTAGGTTCCGGTATTCCTCGAGGGCGAAGCCGGGTTTGAACTCTCAGCAGCCTCAAGCCTGTTTCACGAATTCACCTCTCTGCAGATGTCCTTTTCACGAAGATCCAAGACGGCACACAGTCTGCTATAGTGCATGCGCTCCACAGCGGAACGCAACCTCAGAATCTTTTTTAAGATCTTACACTGCTTCTCCGATTTCCGATTTGAAATAAAAGCATACAAAAATGAAAGTCCAACCTAAGGAGTGATCCCACCTGGGTACTGCAATGCGTTTCACCACACTGGGGCTTTCTCAAGCAGTTAAAAAGCTGGCTAAGCTAGGAATAGGTGGTACATTTTGTCATTCCATGTTTGAAAAAGATTATTAGTGCTTGCCGATTAAAACCGAAGGCATTTTTATCATTAAGACTTGTAGGTTTGCATTGTCTAAAATTCTGAAGATTTAATGATGTAAAAGTATCATCATCAGTTTGATGGGCAATATTTTCTAAAGGTGGAGTGACAAAATGTACCACCTTTCCCTAGCCTGGGTAAGAACAGGAAGAAGGCCAAAGGAACACTATTTTTTATTGTTAAAAAGAGAAGGAAAGGCATCCTGCACTTTGGGGTGCCAAATATTAGGTATTGATATTGATATTGACTTACCTGAAACCCTGGGCTGGTGCTCCTATCAGCAGAAAACTGCCCCGGCCTGGGTTATACAAGTGAGCACCACGGATCGCTTCTCTTTCGTCTTCCGCTTTCTCCGTATGGCTGCGCATGCGTAGTAGAATGAAATTCCAAACTTTAACTAAAAAGTCAGCTATTTCATTCAACTGCTCATGCATTTGCCCCAGGAAATTTGAAGCCAGAAGAAGCCAGAAGAGGATGGCTCCATGTTGCTCACTGGTATAACCCCAGTCCGGTGCAGTTTTCTGCTTATAGGAGCACCAGCTGAGAGTTTCAGGTAAGTCAATACAATCACTTGGGGTGCATAACATTTGGCACCCCCAAGTGCAGGATGCCTTTCCTACTCCTTTAACATATTTCTCAATTTGCAGGCAATCCAGGGACTTCATTAATAAGGAGGCACATTATGACTACTGGTCTTTATATTATGTGACTATTATATATTAGAGATTGACTGTGCACCCCTCAAGTTACTCAATTAGAGTGCAGGCACTTAAGGACTGTGGTGTGTGTGTGTATATATATATATATATATATATATATATATATATATATATATATATATATATATATATATATATATATATATATATATAGCAAAGGCACATATATATATTTCAGCAAAGGCACATAGTTTTGTTGTGATCCCTCTCCCCTACAATGGAAATTCAGATAGTAGCTCATAGTAATTGTGGTCTGTGGACTATTTGCAGTACAATACAGCATTTTAGTTGATGAAAGTGACCAAAACTATTTTTGACTATCTTAATCTGTTTGTTTTCAATACAGACATGTTAGAGCTGAATCCTCAGATATACAGGTAGAAACATTAGAATTCTACCTGTGTCTGATGATTCAGCAGTAATAGTGGCTGATGTTCACATTTTCAGACCTGACCATTGGACCAGCCAACCAATATCCAAGTCTTCTACTGATATCGGATGGCTCATCTCCCGCCATAAAAGCACTGAATATCATGCAAATCTGTGTCTATGGCCACCTTTAGGGTCATGTCAAATGATACTTTTCTCAGTAAAGATTTTGTTTAGAAATGTAACTGGAACAAATATGAGAAGTCCTACTAATGAGCTAAAAACCTATTTATAACAACATTGCCAAAATGTTTGTTTTGTGTCTGTTATTTCAAGCATTTTTGTATTGCTTTTCCAGGATAAAAAGGAAAAAAAAATAATGTCTGGTAAGAAGGAGAAAAAGACTCTTCCTTCCCCAAAGCAACAGCTAAAAGAAAAGGTCCCACAGCTGATGCATTCTGTTTCTACAGAATTACCAAAAACTGAAGATTTAAAAGTCAAGTAAGAATAAAACAGAATTATTTACAGATTAATGTTGTAAGAGCCACAAGTTGACAGGCAAATGTATTATTATTGTGTAGGCATATGTGGAATGGCTGCAGTCATGCGTGAAGAGACAATAAATGGCTAAACATTGCATAGTAAGGAAACTTTGGTCGACTTTGAAGCACCACATTTTCTCACAGGCTATTCACATTATTTGTGGTGGCAAAGCATTTGCAGGAGATTATTCACCAATGGTAGCAAAGATTTAATGTGCGTGACTCCTAGGGGTAGCAATCGAATTTAAAATTTTTCCATAAATCTCAAAAAATTTGTGGTTTTCTATTTTTTTTTAAAAAAGCTCTAACAATTTGAGATTTGTGAAATCTAAAAACTATAAAAACCACTAATACAAAACTTCATGTGGAAAAAGATGTCAAGGTCCTATAGAAGTCAATGGGAGCTGTGCTGATCCTATTGGACCGCTCTAAATCAATTCAGACTTTTAGAGATTTTCATGTTTTTTCACTAGGAATAGTCCAAAAAAACTCAAAATTTTAGAGGTTTTCGAGGTATACATATTTTTAAGCACATAGTTCAGTGTAATTTTCCCTTTGTACTTTTTTTCTTCCAATTTTTTTAAGATATCTGACAACATTCATAGTTTAAGAGAAAGTGAGTTTAGTCGTGGTTTCAAAAACCACTAAAATCTGACCTGATACATTGATACATTTGCCCCCATGTGTAACTGCAGTCATATGTCTCTTCTTTAGTTCTCTAAGATGTTTTGTTGTGCTTAATAGCTGAGATCTGAGACGTCTTCATAACATAGCATTCTGGCTCTAAGATCATAAATCTGTTTACATTTGTGTAGGCAGTGGAATCCTTAATGAGATTAATTTGCATGTTGCTGTTGGGCAACACAAATCTACAACTAGTTATACTGTAAAACCAAGTAATAACAAGCAACCAATGTTTGATGATTTTCACCAGTATTAAACTAGCATTATTTTGATCTTACAGTAATACAGATATTCACTCATAATGTTCTGAACCTTTGGTTTTTATTTTCAGCTCTGATGAATATGCTGCTGGTCGAGTGTCCATCTATCGAAGATTTATGGGCAAGTTTGAGCGATATGTTATACCGTGTTTTATTGCCAATGGTGACACCAGCAAATCCAAAGATGAGAATTTCCAATTCAGGTGCAGTATTTGTAGGCTGATTCTGCTGAGACTTTTTACATACAGACCAACTTATTTTAAGATGAAATTGTGTGTGTCCACTTGATCACATAGAAAATGCGAACAAGCTTCTGGTTAAAGCCCTCTTATTTCCACAGGGTGACCTGGTGGGAGCCATAGTAAACAAATAAACAAATGGTATAAATGGTTTTAAAAGTATTTGTAAATGTAGTTGCTACTGAAGGGTTTTTGTCTCTTTCTGCACTGGTGATTATGTGGGTTGTAAACAATAGGAGTCATTTACAACAAGGAAGGTAGTGTTCAAAGGGCAAAACACATCCACAATCAGCCATTTTCTGTACTTCCCATACTGCCTTTCTCTGGTCTGTTTCAGAGCCCTGTGGCTGCCCTAATGAATACAGAGCTGCCTTTGTTCAGCAGTGCTGTATTCACAAGGGACAGGAAGCACGTAGGGGCCCCTTCTCCTACCCCTTACCAATCTTCTAACTTGTGCATCATTCAGATCCATCACATCTATTCACATCACTCCGGATGTTTTATCCAGTGCAAAGTGCAGACTGAATGAAGAAGTGCTAGCTGTATAAGCATTAAGAGGCATACATTTGCACCACTTAGGGGCAGATTTATCAAAATGTAAGATTAGAGCTCATTGCAAAAAAGAAACCTTACTTTCACCCATTGATAAATACACTTCTTAAAATCCAATAGGAATGAATAGAAAGTGTGAGAGCTTTTCTGTGGCAAGTTCTAAACTCACATTTTGATAAATTTGCCACTTTTTGTTCATACACCCCGTTCCAATTTGTAATTGACCCCCGTTGTAGCAGACGTCCCGTTAAACACAATTTTCTATAATGCCATGCATGCTTCTTCATGGACCTGTTAGCTGGTTTTTGCAAAATTATTTAAAATGTCATAACCAACAGTGCAGAGAATAGAAAAAGACACACCAATACTGCAGTTAAATCAACAGGAATTAAATAATAATAAATAGCTTTAAAACCATTGAAAATATTTATTGAATGTATCAAGGAGAACTATTTACAATTACTATTACTTTCTCTTGGAAAAAAAAAAAATATATATTTTTTTTTCATATTCAAAAATGTGTTTATTAAAATAGAATATTCAAAACATGTATAGAAGCATTTGTTACACGAATCACATTGCACCAATAAACAGAGGTTCAATAAATGCAAGCGTTGTCATGATACTCATTACAAAATAGAGAAATAAAAAAACAGAGAAAAAAAAAAGACAAAGAAAAATGAACCAAATGAACAAATAAGTAAATAAACAAATACATAAGGCAAGGCAATACGTCCATAGAAAATGATCTACAATACACAGCACCACTTTCAAGCTACAGTGTATCACTGAACACTTGTTTCCCCTTTATTTGCTATAAATTGCATCCATAAAGACCAGGTGGCCACAAATTTCTCGTAGGTATTATTGATATAAGCCGTCAGTTCCTCCATACGATAAATTTCACTCACCACATTATACCATTCCTCTCTAGTGGGAGGCAGTAAACTCCTCCAATGCATTGGAATTAAGGATTTAGCTGCCATCAGGAGCTGTATTAATAATTTCGACCTGGAGGGGTCAAAAGAATGAATATTATGAAACAATAATAGGGTGGAAGGAGACCTAGGCAGCTGAATTCCAGTTATATCTTTACAGTCTGATATCACATTTCCCCAAAAAGAATTTAGCACCGAACAATGCATTCAGAGATGGGATAGAGTCCCAGGTTCCATTCTGCACCTCCAACACAAATCGTCTGGATACAAACCCATCTGCTTCAGTCTAACTGGAGTTCTATACCACCGGGACAATAATTTAAAGGAGTATTCCTGATATTTATTACTAATAGAGCAGCGGGAGTTAGTTCGGTAAATAGAGGCCCATTCAGAATCAGTAAAAGTCGTATCCAATTCAACCTCCCATTGACGTGCATAGGTTGGTTGGTCTTTGCATTTAAAGCTATTTATTAACTTATAAAATATAGAGACCTGGTGTAAAATATTCCCGTCTCTAGCACAAAGGGATTCAAAGGTAGTCAGGTCTCTGGCCACTTCCCCACATAATTTAAAGTCCTTTACCCAATGAGAAAGCTGCCTAAATCTCCAGAAATCCTGTATGGACCACAGCTCCTTTTGCTGTAAAACTTGGGACAATCCTCCCGGCTGGGTTAACAAGAAATGTCTCAAACTAGGCTTCGAAATTCCAAAGGCTTGTTTAAAACCGTTATCATGTAAGCTAGGCGGGAAATCAGGATTGCTATATAACGGCAAAAGAGGCGAGGGAAACACCGTAAGCTGGAGTTTGCGATTAAGCTGTCGTCAGGTTAAGAGGGTAGGATTTATTAATACGTCAGGACGAATCCCCCTAATAGATTGGCTAATATCTTTGGCCCAAGGTAAGGAGTGCAGGGTATGATCCACCCAAGAATCCTCCATTTGTCTCCACTGGAGAACAGAATTTGGGTCTGCAAATGTTCGGATTCGCGACAAAATACTGGCCTGATAATACGATTCCAGATCTGGATAACCAAGCCCTCCAGATTGCCTTGTTTTATTAAGCGTTAAAGTCTTCACTCTACCCCTCTTCCCCCTATTAATGTAGTCCCTGATCACAGTATTAAACTCCTTAAAAAAGTTAGTGGTAAGATGGATAGGGAGAGTCTGAAAAAGATACAGAAACTTAGGAAGAATGGACATTGTAACAGTATTAATTCTACCCAGCCACGTAAATTGTTTAGTTCCCCAAACTTTTAGAGTATTCCGAGTCTCATCTAATAGGGGCTTGTAATTTAAATTGTAGAGTTGTTGACTGTCAGACGAAATCCGGATCCCCAAATACTTTATACATAAAGGTGGACATTTAAAGGCAAAGTTAGATGATAATTGTTGTTGCAGAGGAAACTGCATATTCAAGAATAGTACTTCTGACTTATCCATGTTAATTTTGTAATTAGACAATACCCCAAAATCTTTCAGTTCTCGCATAAGGTTGGGTAACGTAAGCAGTGGTCGCGAAATAGCAAATAAAAGGTCGTCCGCAAATGCCGCAACTTTATAGGTATCATTCCCAATTGTTACCCCCAGTATATCCGGATTGCGTCTGACAGCGGTCAACAAAAACTCCATCGTTATCACATAAATAAGTGGGGAAAGAGGGCAACCCTGTCTCATCCCATTCCGTATCTCAAACGGAGAAGAGAGAGTCCCATTGATTCGAACTTGTGCAGACGGAGCAGTATAAGAAGCCATTATTTTACCCCTGAACTTAGGCCCAAACTCTAAACTTTCTAGCGCCAAATCCAGAAAGTCCCAGCTAACCCTATCGAAGGCCTTCTCCGCATATGTTGAGAGAAGGAGAGAAGGCCTCCCTTGTACCCGTAACCATTCAATCCAATTGAGAACTTTATAAGTGTTTTCCTTGGCTTCCCGACCTAGAACAAAGCCTACCTGATCTCTATGTATAATCATAGGGAGAACCGGTCGTAAGCGCTGGGCCAGAATTTTGGTGAATAATTTTACATCCTGATTTAGGAGAGAGATGGGACGATAACTACTACAATTAGTGTCATCTTTACCCGGTTTGGGAATAACAGCAATGTGCGCCAATAAAAATTCTTGGTTAGGAGGAGCGTCAAAATCTAAGGCGTTAAACAATGTTTCCAAAAGAGGCGTTACATGGGTAAGACATTGTTTGTAAAACCCAGCCGGGAATCCATCAGGGCCCGGGGCTTTATGGGAGGAGAGTTGTTTAATAGCATCCATAATTTCCAATCTAGTAATAGGGGATTCTAATGCTTCTAAGTGCGTAGAAGGTATTGAGGGGAGTTTATTATCAGATAAATATTTACGAATACGCATCCGAAGATCATCTCTAGCCTGAGAAGAAATAGATGGATTAATATTGTATAATTTCTTATAATAAGCATGGAACGCCGCCGCTATCTGCTTAGGAATAAGATGAGCCAGACCCTTATCATCCTTAATTTTATGAATATGGGAAATGGTGTGTTTCTGTTTCAAAGCTTGAGCCAACATTTTCCCTACCTTATTCCCATATTCATAATATTTTTGTCTGACTTTAGTTAAAGTACCCTGAATCCTATGATTTAACAAAGAGTGGAGTTTAAGTTTACATTCGGTTAAAGTCGTCAGATGCTCCTCATCTTGAGATTTTTTATGCAACTCTTCTAGGGAGTGTATTTGATCAAACAATTGGGTAAGTTGTTGAGACCTCAATTTCTTTAGTCTTGAACCATGTTTAATAAAGATACCCCTGGCTAAACATTTAAAGGCTTGCCATTTCGACATGGGAGAAGAAGACATGTCCGATTGAAGAGCTTCACTATAAGCCAATGAGGCTTCAGTCAACTCGGACATACAATCCTGATCATTTAGCAAGGACTCATTAAGTTTCCATCTCCATTCAGAAACCTGTTTATGTGGAAATCTCAGAGTCATTAAGTTTGCCCCATGGTCTGACCACAAAATATCCTGTATCGAAGCCGATGACAACCATTCCAGGTGGTATTGGGAAAGGAAAATATAGTCGATTCTAGTATACACTGCTTTAGCATGAGAGTAAAAAGTGAAATTACGATCCAAGGGATGCAGATATCTCCATGTATCAATCAATTGGGCTCGTCTGAGAGCCTTATGTGTCAAATTAATGGCAGAGAATGGTAGTGATGATGTACCCCTGGACGAATCCAATCTAGGTTGCAATGTGAGGTTAAGATCACCTCCGAGAATCAAACAACCTACACCAAAAGAGTCCAAAGCGGACAACATCTTCCTGACAAATGAGGGTTGTGACTTATTAGGAGAGTAGATACTCCCAATAGTACATTGGGTATGGTGAATAAACCCTTTTACAAAAATATATCTGCCCTCAACATCTTTCAAAACATCTATTAATTTGAAATCCAAATTTTTGTGCAGTCCAATAGCTACTCCCTTACTTTTTTGAGAGGCGTTATTACTATAAAACCACCTGGAATAGCCATGTTTAATAGGAGCGCAGTCATCCCCCTTAAAATAGGTTTCCTGGAATAAAATAATATCAGTTTTGCTTTTGTACATAGCATGTAGGATTTTGCGCCTTTTCTCCGGAATATTGAAGCCATTGACATTTAAAGAAGTCACAGTAATATTACCCATTTAAACAGAATGCAAAAGCGTATTGCCATATATAGCCTTGCCTAAAACAAACAATAATAAAAAAAAAAACGAGACATTGCAAAACATGCAACAAAAAGGTCAAAATGCACATTAAACTGTGTGGTAAACTTTTCAAAATGGGGTCTAGAAAAAATAAAAAATATTTTTAGTAACCCTTTAATTTTCTATTTGTATTGTCACGGCTCATCTCCATTTTAAGTTGTTAGTGGTAACTGTTTTTTTTTAATTCACACAGCCATCACAACACCTTGTATCTGGAGCTACACTGTCCGGCTATAGCACCCCCTATTATCATTACCTCTGAAAATGGAAGGCATCTTATTGACTTTGGAGAAATAGCAATAGGTACTGCGTTAAAAATGATTCTTGCATGAAATGTTATTGTAGGACAATCAGAATGACATTATGTTTTCTATATCCATATGTTGGGACACAGGGGAGATTGCAACTTGTCCAGGGTTACAAGGAGTTGCCATGGGTTTCTAGCATGAGATCTAACATTATAGGCTAATCACAACCCAGATAAAAAATTATAAAGGGTATTAGAAGCCACTAAGTTTCATGACCTTATGTCTTGTGTCTTTAATGGTCAAGGAACTTCTTCTCGTCTCCCAGTATGCTTAAAATAGCATGTAACATATAATATATAATATAATGTATACTGGAAAAAATAGAATCTTATGATCTTGTCAAGCCTGGACTGTAGGTTCTGGCAAATGCCAGAGGGGCCACTGTAAGTTGCCATAGATATTCACTATTTATTAGGCTGATGGGGGCTGTTTGGAACTCTTTGTGGTTCTGTTTGGGCCCCTGTATACCTGAAATGCCAGGGCCTATTTAGATTCTCAGTCCAGAGCTAGATCATGTAATTGCTAAACTTAAGGCATCTTAAAATTCAGTTAAAAAGGGAAAACACATTTGAGACATATCTTAGTGTAAAACTGGGGGTGCTGTGTATGCACATGCTGAACTGCCTGTGGTCCCATGGCCTAGGTAGCAATTGCAAACTGCTTGATTCCTTATTGGACATGTTCCTTGCAGTAGCCACCATTTGTTCCAAAAACATTTTTTGCTATTCTTTTTTATTTTATTAGGTGTCTTATTTTTCTTGCCAGTAAGCTTTGCTTCTGGCCTGTAGAATGATTGGTTTTTTTGGTAGTTTGTGCCACTATGAGGTTCCACTGCAAACGCCAAGTCTGGTGGACTTGGGGTTTGCAGTGGACTTAGGGTCCCAGGTGGGACCAGATTTTTTTAAAATAAAGTATTCTGCATAAATATTTAAATGTGCTATTTTTCTTTAAATAATTTTCTTTGTGCTCCATAATGTTTTTCTAATGTTGGATGGAATTATATGTTTCCCTCTAGGTCAGAGGGTTGTAAAAAGAGTGACCTTGCAAAATATCTCTCTGGAGCCAGTGGAAGTATCCTTAATGTTTACACTTTTATTTATATTCTTTTTAAATTAAATGTATTTCAATATTTTCTTATTTCTGTATTTACAGACATTGGTTTGTACCCAAGCATTTTTATATTGGATTTTTGTAGCACCAAGGTATATACATTCTGATCAATATCTTTATTCCAGTTATCTCTGTCTAGAAATGCCCCCATGCAAAGCTTATATTATCTTCTAAAAACTTCAATTTAACAAAACACACATTTAATGGATTTTTCTTGCGTACATGAAAAAATTGTGTAATTGATCTGTATGGGTCTGTATCCATGAAGGTGGAGATACACTTTACATTTCAGTGTATAGGTGGAAAAAGAGCAGCTGGTAGGGTGGGTGAGTCTTCCAGAGAATGTGTATTATTGACTGCAGTGTAGACAGTTGGTAAGCTACAACAAGGTAGGTGAGGTAGAGGTGATTATTATATTGATTACATTAAAGCAAATGTCAGATGGATGTGATGTGTGGCATGTGGATTAGGGGATATATCATTTTTGTTTTGGAAATATTGAGAAGCCACTGGATACGGGGTTTGAGAGATAAAAGAAAAACCAGGGAAGAACTTGATCAAATAGACCAAATTCTTACATTTTGTGTGGCAGAAGGGTATTGCTACTGTACTTAAGACAGCAGAGGTCAAAAAGAAGATGTGAAAAAAATGACCCTTAGATATTGCAGAGAGAAGATCACTGATAAATTAGTTAAATTGTCAGAGCAGAAAGTAGATTATATAGATCTGTGTTTTCATAACTCTAAGGGTTCAATATAGTGTTTTTTTCTGGCTACTACAAACCAGAAGAAACAACACTAGTAGAAAGGAAGATAGTCAGCATCATTATAAGTGAGGGGAAAATATATAATCAGTTAGAAGCAGGTTAAGTTTAACAGACAAGTGGTAAGGTGTTCGAGAAGAGAAGCTTTGTAACTTCTTAATCTCTTATAGATGTAAAGGTGTTCAATAGCATTGAACAGAGGAGTGGTGTCTAAGGTAGAGCGCCATTATTGAGACTCTGGATATGAATGAAGTATGTGTGCTAAGTAAAGGTGAGCACACAAATTTAAATTGTAGAGTAATAAATCTACTTGGGGTGAGAGTTTTATTGTCACTGCACTGCAGGAGCATTTTGGAGATGTTTTGGAGAAGGTAGCCTTGACCTGTCCTTAAACATTTGGGGAGGAGCTATGGTTTTAATACTTGTGGTGAGTCCTTTATATTGAGGTTATTATGTCTGGACAGATTGTATTTTCTTATGTAAGCAGAAACAGGCAAGGTTATTTATTTAAATGTTGAGATTATCTCAATTTCTGTAAATTCTTGGTGATTCAGATACCCATGTTAATATTGTGTAAGCAGTTGTGAAATAAAAAACATAAGATTATGGCCAGACAGGGAAGGGAGCAGTCTAAAATTTAGCACGAGCAGAAAAAAAATATCTAAAGAGAATCCTTCACAATGGTAAAGAGGGATTTTTCAAATAATTTTCCAAATGAGTAGGTAAGCAAGTAGTTTGGAGGCATCTGTTGTGTTTGGACTATTAATGGGGATATCAGATGATAGGAAATGGTGGAGCCAAACTCTCAACATTTTGGGTTATAAATGGCTAGTAGACAAATAAGTAGTGGAGAGAAGAGGTAACTGTATGTGTTCCAGAAGAAGAACCTGAGATTGGGAGGTTTGTTGAAGTATTTGGTAAGTGCAGCAGGAAGAAAGTTTTGAAGGCCACCAAAAGAAAGGGCCACAGTGTATCTGTGCTATAGTAGTTAGCTAGGTAATTCAATTCCATGGATTGTAGTAAGGTTTTTGACAGAATGAGTATATAAGATTCTGTTCATTGCACAAAATGTTTTCATAACTGCAATCACATATTGTAGCAACAGAGATTGTATTTATGAAGGGTGGGGGATGGCATGTAAGCATACCCCTTCCTTTTCTCTACCCCTACCTAATGCACAAGTTAACTCAGATTGTACATGACAACACATTTTCTTATCCTGTGTAAGATTCATTGCACAGCAATTTTCCCTGCCAGAAGTGTTCCATGCATTAGCTCTTGCACCCATTAGTATTCTTGCACTTCTGTCAGGCAGCATAGTGAATGATGTGACTTTCAGAGTAAAGCCATTAATGTCTTTAAAACAAATGATTATTAAGTGGAAATGTCTACAAGCAACAACAGTTTGTTGAAGCATACAAACTTACAAAAAGGGACCATTGGCTGCTGAGTCTTATATAAAATAAAAATCTCATGGAATACTGCAAAGTACCAAACTGTCCTTAAAACAATATTAGCACAAGAACTAATTGTCATACAATGACAATTTTTTAATTCCATTCTTTAGGGATCACTTCAAAATTTTGTACTAGTGAATGGCATTATGAGCAGCAATCAGCCTGCGTTATGAAGGATAGGTCATGTCAGACAAATTTGATTGCTTTTTATGATGAGGTAAGTAAGATTCTGGACAGCGCGGGAGCAGCAGAAGGGATGTTGGGCTTAATAAAGTCATTTGCACATGGATAGTATGTGCTCTCAAATGGGACATTATTGAATTAGAGAGAGTCCAGAGAAGGGAAACTAAGCTAGTAAAAGGAATGGAAAATCTCAGTTATGAGGAAAGACTGGGCAAATTGGGATTGTTCACGCTAGAGAAGAGGCGCTTAAAGGAGAACTCAACCCCCGAAGAATTATAAAAAGCCTCTACCTAGTAAGCAAGATAGCCCCCCACTTCTGCAAATACCAGCACTTTTGCCGCATGCGCAGTCCTGATTGCGAGTCTTACAGATGTAGACTCACAATCCGGAAGATGGCGCCCTCAAGCACCACTGCGCTTACTCTGCACTGTTATGTGGGAAAAATTTTCTTGAGTTTAGTTCTCCTTTAAATAGACGTATTTATCAAAGGATGAACTTTCACTTTCACCCATTGATAAATACTCTTTTAAAAATCCCATAGAAATTAATGGAAATTGGCGGAATTTCACTCTAGAGGACTGTGGCAATCTCTAATTTCACTTTTTTTTTTTTTTTTCCCAACATGTTTTTTATTCATTAACAACATATATAGTATACGTTCATTCGTTGCATTGATATACATAGTTAAATCCAATATTGCGGAAGCTGAACAGTGAGCATAGATGATGTATCAACAAAAATAACAAAACATACAGCTCTAACTATAGTATTAGATTTTAAGAGGGACTCGGTGGGTACGTTGCCAACATTCTGTTTATCTGATGACTCCTGGGGGGTGCAAAGGCCAGCCCGTCTTGTTCGCGCTGCCAGTTGTCGAGGTATTGGGATGACTCCATCACAAGTGGGTGCTCTCTGAGTGTTTCCACATCGTACCAAGTAGTTCGTCTAAATGTGTAGACCGTGAGATATCTAGTGTGATGTGGGAGTGACATTATGTAGGACATCCAGGTGTCAAAGAATTTTGAAGCATTGTGTTCTTTTCTGGTCATTGCTTCCAACCAATCCATATGGAACAAATGGTGTAATTTTTGTTTGACTATCAGAATAGATGGGGATTCCACAGCCAACCATTGTTGTAAGATCGTTTTTCTTGCCGCTGCAGCTAATCTGCCCATTAGGCTTTTCTCAGATTTCGACAGCTGGGTATAGTATGCAGTGTGGCTAAACAACGCCCATTCAATTAGTGGTTGGAGGGGTTTCCCGATTATCTGGCCACCGTATATGACCACCTCTTGCCAAAATGTTTGCAGTTTTGAGCATGACCAGAGGTTATGTAGTAAATTAGCTTTCGGTGAGTGACAGCGCAGACAGTTGTCAGAGGAGAGATTTCCCATTTTATGTCTTCTAAGGGGGGTAAGATAGGAGTTGTGTAAAATTTGGAGGGACATCTCTTGATATCTACTCGCTGGGAGTAACTTCATTAATCTCGAGTGATAGCTTAAAATACCTGATTGTGTTACGTCGGGGATATCCATGGTCCATTTAAAGATTGGGTTGTCCTCATTTCCTGTGTCTATTATTGTCCGTATAGTCTGGTATATTAGTGATGTGGATTGTTTGATCACTGTGTTTTTCCATAGGTTATAAAGGGGGTCTTCCTTATCCTTATCATTTAAGTGAGGCAAGGTGTGGGTTGCGAAATGAAGGAGTTGAAGTCTCAAAAAGACGTGTTGCGTAGTGTATGGGTATTTTTCTATAAATTGCATTTGAGTAATTGGGGAGTATTCATTCGTTAATAAGTCTTTAAGGATAGAAAATCCATTATTACGCCATTGTAAGAGTATCGGGTTATGTAAACCTATGGGGAATTGTTTGTTTCCAATCCAAGTCAAACATGGAGATACAGTCGGTGATAGACCTTGTTTTTTCCTGGTAGTGTGCCACGCTTTGTATGTGTCAGCAAAAAGAGGGTTGTCACGGAGGTATGGAGGGGTTTCGGTAGGTGAAATATGTAATAGATAATTAAGCGAGTAGTCTCGGCTTAAGTATTGATCTAAGGAAGGTGACGCATACTGATCTTTATGGAGGAGCCAATTCCCTGCATATCGTAGTAGTGCTGCGGTGTTGTAATCTGCGATATTAGGGAAATTGACACCCCCCTGAGCTTTGGGTTGTTCCAATCTGAATAAACTGATCCTGGGTCGTTTCTTGTTCCAAATAAAGGTTCGGAATATATGGTTGATCCGTTTGATATCTGTGGGTTTGATGTAATAGGGTAGCATTTGTATGGGATATAAAAGCTCTAATTTCACTTTTTGATAAATATACCCCTTGGAGTCAAGAAGGAATTTTTTCTCCCTCTGAGGCAAATTGGAGAGGATTCAAATTGGGTTTCTTGCCTTCCTCTGGATCAACTAGCAGCTGATATATAGACTTAAAAGGTTGAACTTGATGGATGTGGGTTTTTTGTCAACCTAACTTACTATGTTACTATGTTCCTACTTGGTGACCACACAATTTCACCATGACTATTTCCCCAAAGTGAAGCCAGTCACAGCAAATGCTTTGATTGATTGACATGAAATGTATTCCTTGACATTTTACTTTTCAGCTTAGTGTTTCCCTTTTAAACCCCTGTGGGCCTTTCATGCTGTTGAATCCTGTTTCCATGGTGGAGCCAGGTGGTAACTGCCACCTTCTTATTGCATTTTTACCTGATGAAAATAAAATAGTGAGTATTCCTATAAAGAATGTGATACACAGCTCAAAAGTGCTTTGTAAGATGATTGTGATATGTAAAAAGAGAGAGACTTTTTTTCCCTCTAGAAAATATAGAAAAGGTTATTTTAACACTTGAATAGTTATATATGCTTTGATTGCAGCCTTCCTTGTATAAATCCATCTTACTGAAGCAACAATAAGTCCATATTCCTGTAGGAAAGTGCAGAGAAACTAACATAGTGCAGTAACTTCGTATTGTCAAAGTACCAGTGCAGTTTACAGCAATCAATCAGTGTCTATTGTGAAGTGCAGACGTGCTAATAACCTTCTCCAGGAAGTGGTAAAATTACCAACTTACCAGACACAAAATCATTTGAAGTCGTATATAAACGTTTTACTGATTGTCCATCTTATTGTTAGACTACATCCCTCCGACCATGAAATAAAGAAGAATGGCAACAGTGTCATACAGTCTAATAGTTAAAAAGTATAGGCCTCACAATAGGTAATATTCACCAGATTTGAGATAATAGTCAATGTTGTATAACAGTCTCACAACAGTTAATCAGGTTTCATCACTACACTTCTTCATGACAAATAATGGTGGGATTACACAACAGCCTTAAAACATCAGTTTTCCCACTTTCCCACCTGACATTGTATTCCATCCAAGTGATTGTGAGACTTTTCAGAACATTGTTTTTTGTATTTTATATCACAATTCTTTTCTCTTAGTTTTTTGAAAACATGAAAGTTAGCTGCAGACAAGCTGCCCTGTCGCTCTGTATCAAGGGCCGTGGTTTAACACCTTCTGTGTCCTGCTCCCTGGAAGGCGGAACTCTGGACATGGGATATGTTTTAGCAAATGACAGTAACATCACAACATTTAAGGTAATGTAATTTTGCCCCTCCCTGAAATACGAGGTACTTGCCATAAAGAGAGTGTTAGTATTTGCACTTTGCAGCAAGTACCATGAATTTCTTGTCTGTATATGGTGCACCAACTGCAGTATTACAGGTTGGACTTGATATATAAGACTGAGTTGTTTGGCTCCACTCCGCATTAGGTGCTGAGTGTGTATATACAGTATTACTGATAAAATTGCCTTCTGTTATTGTGGAGCTTTGGGCACAAAGGACCCTGTGCTTTATGTTTTGTGATTATCATAGTGATCGGAGATAATGTGCTGACATTTTCTGTGTTTTACCACAGTTATTGAAAATTGTACCATATTCTAAATAGGAAAAATATAACCTATATCTATCTATGAAGGAAGTTTAATTACATTTTTAATCAAAATTTGAATTTGTGTAGTTTTAGAGGTATTTTCAACCACTACTAAACTCACACAAATGTCTGATCCGAAATAATCCCTTAATAAGAACTTGTGCTAACAAATACAAGGAGTCAGCACTATGCGTATGATATTGTCCCATGGTACTACAGTATTAATGGTTTTTTTCCACCCTCCTACAGCTGCAGAACACTTCTACAGTTCCAGTGACTTATTCAGTAAAACTGAGCAGCCTTTCTGAGAGCAGATACACTGAACTCCAGAAGCTTCCTCATTTTATTGCCTCTCATGAAAGGCCGGCAGGTTTAGTAGGTAAATATAATTTCATGAGTGGCCTGCTTAGATATATATACTTTGTGTTTGTTTTTCACTTCTAAAATGGCACCATTATTGTACCAGGAGGTTTAGCTGCTAATAGCTATTGCAAATAAGAAAAGAAGAGTTGATGTAGGGATAATGGTCATGAGGCAAAAAGAAAGCATTTTTAAGATGTACATTATGGCTGCATAAAACAGCAAGGTATGTTGTATAATTCATGGTTATACACAAAAATCTTTACTGAATAGAAGTGTTTTATAAAAAGTTTTCTATTGCATGGGGGTTGTATTTCAAGGTACAGGTATGGGACCTGTTATCCAAATTCTTGGGACCTGGGGTTTTCCAATAACTGATCTTTCCGTAATTTGGATCTTCATATCTTTCCGAATAACAGATCACATACCTCTTCTCAAGTGGCTTTCATTTTATGTAGAAAATAGGTTATAGAAGAAAGATAAAGAGATATTGAATCTGCTATCCAGAAACTCTGAATTACAGGAAGACCGTCTCCTATAGACTCCATTTTAATCAATAATTCATATTTTTAAAAATGATTTACGTTTTCCTCTGAAATAATAAGACAGTACCTTGAACTTGATCTCAACTAAGATATAATTAATACTTATTAGAGGCAAAACAATCCTTTTTGGGTTATTTAATGTTAAAATTATTTTTAAGCTATGGAGATCCAAAATACAGAAAGA
The DNA here is from genome assembly GCF_017654675.1 of Xenopus laevis. Lineage (NCBI taxonomy): Eukaryota > Metazoa > Chordata > Amphibia > Anura > Pipidae > Xenopus > Xenopus laevis. The sequence goes on from NC_054383.1 coordinate 95,287,594, forward strand.
TCCTTTATCCAGAAAACCACAGGTCCCGAGCATTTTGGATAACAGGTCCCATACCTGTTATATTATCACGTTAATACCTTTTTATTTATCTTGTTTAATGGTAAATACAAATAGGCACTGATTTTTGTCATTTTTGCTGAGTAGTACAAATGGTTACCGCATAACCAAATGTTTTCACAAATTATTTAATGGTTATAGTGCAGACAGAATATTTTCAGAATATTTTATTTTTTCATTAACATTCTGACAGATGATGAGCACCTGTGAGCAATACCACCAAAAAAACATCAGAATGTTCAACTTCTTAAACACTTACCCTTGCAGAATTCTACTAGCTTGTCTTTTGAATGTTTTCTTCAATTTACCATTTCTCTATTATAGGAACTCAGAATTACAATGGTTTCAGTGTTTTCAGTGTATATCCTGTAGAGGGAACTATTCTCCCAGAAAAGACACAAGATCTCACTGTTACTTTCAGCCCTGATCATGAGAGTATTCATTACTCTGATGTTCTGATGGTGGAGCTATTTGGTAAGGTAAGGATTTAAACCGTTTTCATAACTAGAATTAATTAGATATTAGACATGTTTATTTTTCTTTGTACATATATGAAGGAACATTATTCATGTGTGTCTAGACTTTACATTTGTATAGATACAGAATATAATTCATACTGAACATCTAGCAAAAATTGTAGGTCTCTTCTACCTGATTATTCGGCTCAATCACAATTATAAACATATTCATGGTGTTAAACTGGTTGCTGAATAGCCTTGCAGCCCATGTGTCATCTGAAGGTGGAAACCAATAGCTTCTTCAAAAAAGGAAATTTCTCTTCTGTCTCCTTAAATCATTCTCTCTGGGCACCATTAGCCTTGTTGCTGAATATGGTGCTTGCAGTCATTAAATGGAAATATGGTATCTTCAGACTGGAGTCAGATTTAAATTTCAACATAATCAACCCTGAAACAAAGCCCACTGATATCTGAGAGGGAAACAGTGAAGTTTCAGAAATGATTCAGGAATTATAATTATAGTAAGAAAGTTTCATGTTTTGTATTAAACTTGATTCTTGGGGTAACCATAGAAACATTCTGTGACATTATCAAGGTGACTTAGCCAGTGTAGCTGCCCTGCTAGAGCACTGCTTACAGAATCGTATAGCATCTAATCTCCATTTCTTAAAATGGAATTAGAATTTTAGAGTTTTATGAAGAAAGATCTGTCACCTGTCCAATTCTAGTAATAATCCACAGTGGGGTCTCTTTAATCTCATGCAGTGTTTACCAATATAATTAATAATGCAACATGTTCCTCAGCTCTTTACAGAGATTCTACATCATTCACTTTGTAGCACATGCTACTTTAATAGTAACAAATGGCAGCATTATTTAAAAAGCTCAATCCTTCAATATGTTTTAGCTTATCGCTCACACTATCCGGCTGACGGGTGCATGCAGAAATCATATCATGTATGTAGAAGGAGGCGAGCCACTGGATGTTCCAGTTGAATCTCTGAGCACAGTTCCAATGGAAGAAGAAGGTAAGTAGGATGTGCTACTATTGTGAACATTATCAGTTATGTTCTGGGAGTTTCCAAGCTAAACCTATTTCAGCATTACAAATACAGGCCAATACAGATGGCAACGAGAGCCCTGATAAATAGAGCTTGCAATCTAAAATAATTCTCACTATCTTTATTCATTAAAACCAAGAATATAAACACGTTTAACCCTTTAATGCCAATCCTTCTTGATCATGCCATATTGTATGTTGCCAGTAAATGTGCAGCATGGCATAGATTAAAGAAAAACCTGTGTCCACACTAAGGGGCAGATTTATTAAGGGTCGAATTCAAATCCTCAAATTTTTTTATGGTCAAAACTCTTAAATTCGAATTGTGAATAATCCAGACTCGATTCAAATTTTAATAAAAAAATTTGAATTAGACTATGCGCCACCTACAACCCTCATATATAAGTCAATGGGAGAGGTCCAGTGACCAATTTGAAGATGTTACTAGCCGTCCTGACATTCAAGTTTTTTTCAGAGAAAAAACTTGATTCAAGTTTAGTTGATTCGAGTTTTCGGGTTGGTAATATTCGTTCGAGTTTTAGATATTAAATGTATTTATTAAATAACCCCCATTTGAATTTCGAGTGTATTCAAATATTTTAGAGTTAAAAAAATTCACCTGAACTCAAAATTAGACCTTGTATAAGAGTATCCAATTCTGATACAATTGTAGTCGGAAAATTTGCTAGAGAATAATGCCATAAAGAAATTACATGTGTAAGGTTGCCAACTTTTCCTGGAAAATTACCGGCCTTCCTATATATTTATCTTTTTTCCGTATTAAAAACATTGGGATCAGCCATCATTTTTACCGGCCAGGCCAGTAAAATACCGGCCACGTGGCAACCCTACATGTGGGACATTGGCATGAAGGATAAGATGCATATAATAAGATGCAAAAGTGTCTGCTTTATATTTATAGTTGTAATTCACCAGCCTGAACCTTGTGCTTTTGATAAACTGGCGAATATTCTAAGTTTCACACTGGAGAAATTTAAGATGAAAATATGTGAATGTTCATCAAGCAAAGTTAATTTGCCAAAACTTGTCGTACTTGCCTTTTAGTTAATTGCTATGGTCGTGATGAGTTTTTATTCTTGGCGAAAATGTTAACGTTTGCAGTTTAGTAAATATGCCCCTTTATTTTCTTTTTTTGAGCAGTTCCTGGCAAGTTTTGATTTGCAGTCATGAGTCTCAGAACTGTACAGACTTTTAACAACTGTGCCATGTGTGCAGAATATACCTTTTCTGTAGACTTCTACTTTTGTTCATATTTAGATTTAATCAGATGTGCAATCCTAGTTTTATAATGTGAATATAGTTTGTAATAAAACCTTCTTAGAAAAATGTTTGAGAGGTTTTTTTTTTTTTGCTTGATAAATCTAGCCCTGAATTCCCAAGCATCCTTGAAGGAAACATCAATCAAGTTACAGTGCAATCTTCTGAGTGCTTTTGGAGTATAATGAATTATGCCTTTCCTTTCCAAAACACTGACTTACGTTATTTGTGACTATGAAATGCAGCAAATGTTTGGTAGAAGTAATATACATGGTAGATGGGTGCAAGACCTGCACTGCATAGATTAATTTCAAAACCACTATAGGTTAATATGCCAAGAAGCTTTGTTTTTTTATTCTAGACTAATCACTTTTTAATTTGTGTTCCATCAGATTCAAGTGATTTAGTGAAATCAGTTCTCCTGAACCTTCATTGTTTCCAGACTGAAACTGCTTTCAAACCAGGAGTCAGGGAATTGCATGTTGGCTGTATACGCACTTCATCATTACCAACAAAAAAGGTAAATATTAGCTATTATTAGAATTCATATATGATATATTTGTAACCTGCTAGACACCTATAAAACCTTACGTGCTGTTTTTAGTGTTATGCATACATAAATATGTAAAGCTGGTCACATGTATTAGCTTCTAGAAATAGACATAGACACTGATGTAAAATATGACTAGATCGCTTACCATTATCTAAAACTTTGGGACTTCCCATACCATTGAGTTTTAAAGACATAAAGTATGACTGGATATTTCTTTCCACTCAGGCTACCTAATATATTACCTACAAAACTTAGTATATGATCTACAATAATAGGGTGTGCAGGCAACACAACTGCACTTAAAGTAATAAAAGCATAAAAAACATAACCAACTTTCAAATAGCTGATGAAAAACATTAAAATATAATGAAACAATCCATGTGTTAAGTAAATTGTCTGAAAAACAAGTGCCAAAAACTCAAGGCAATACAATGTCATTCCTATTTAAGTCTTTCTGGTGGTGACTATACAGCTTTGAAGAAGTATAAGTATAAAAGAGTGTAGTAGCAAAATAGAGTATGGTATGTATTACTTAAGCACATGGAGTTCTACTCTCATCTTGTTAATTAAAAAAGGAAAGTAAGTAGCAGTGAAAGTAGTATTCTAAGACAAATTAAAAATGTACCTTTATGTGCTTTCTGGTGGGCTCCAGTACTTTAATTTCAATAGCCATGGCAACCAGATACCAATTTAAAGGAGAAGGAAAGGCCTATTTACTTGGGGGTGCCTAACTTTTGGCCAAGTGATTATATATACTTACCTCACTCCCCAGGCCGCTACTTGTATCAGGAGAAAACGGCACCACTTCGGGGGTTCTTCCAGCAAGCAGCACAGAACGATTGCCTTCCTTCTTCTTCTTTCTTCAAATTTCCCGTGGCAGATGCATGTGTAGTAGAACGAAATAGCCGACTTCTTTGTTAAAGTTTGACTTTTTGCTCTACTGTGCATGGGCACCCCGCACGAAGAAAGAAGAAGGAAAACGATCGCTCTGTTGTGCTCCCTGGAAAAAACTCAGTTTACTCCCAACTGTTATACAGAGAGCAGCAAATTGATTCGTATATGTAAAAATTCACAGGGCTCATGCATCAAAGAAGAACTATGTGCAAAATACTAAATATGTGTGCAAATTGCCATTTTTTTACCTCCAGAATTCCAGCCTAATAATGGGTGCTTGCATGTCAATATAGTTGTTTATACTTCACATAAGCCAACTGACTGGTTTCAGTAGTGTAAGTTTATGTAAAGCAAGAAGGTACAAAGCAAATAATATATTAGCAGAAACTTTTTTAAATATCTGTATTTATTGACAGAGTGCAGAATTCTTCTGGGAAAACATGCAGATATTACAGCAGAAAGGATTCTCTATTGAACCAGCTAAAGCAATGGTAGAGCCAGGACAACGGAAATCAATATCTATACAATGGACTCCGCCTGCTGGATATGATGTATGTAACATATTTCACAAAACATCTAACATATGATATACAAGTGCCTCCTGCTAATTAATGTGCTACAGCTGTTTATTTTAGCAACTACTGTATGTGACTAGAGGAAAGAGAACAATGCAAATTGAGAGAACTAACAACCATGACCCCCTTATTTCTAAAGCACAACTTCCTATACCCAGTAGGCAGCCACAAAGATGTCTTATACCACTGGCCCATGTGCAATCTGCTCTATTATATTTCCTTATGGTTAATATGAGTGAAGTTCAAGGATATGGAAGAATGAGATCCACTGACAAAAGTGTGTCCTGTAGAGAGCTGGGTATAAAACAGATGTATGCAATGGGCTCTGAGAGAGCGGAAAATGGCTCTTACTTGCCTTATAAGGCCTATACTGTACGTCTTTTCTCAGAAGGAAATAGGTAATTGAGATTCTGTTAGCTTATTGAAAATCTTCTTTCATTTGAAAGAATGTAAATAGGCAAATATGGAAAGCAAAATGTATCTGCTGCTGCACAAATTTAGTAATAGGCATAGATTCCTCAAGAACTACACCTGGTCGATTATATACTAAACTCACGAACAATGAAAAATTTGTGATTTTTTTTTATAAAACCGGAAAAGTCAGAATCTGAAAATCCGGCATCTCAGACCTGTCGAGGTTGCATATAAGTCAATGGGAGAAGTCCCAATGATTTTTTGATTTGCGCTGGGTTTTGTGCAATACCCGGAAGTATTCAGAAGTTTTTGGGTGAAAATTACCGAAAAAAACTTGAAAATTGTATGAAAAAACGTGAAAAACGTGTGAAAATCAGATTTTTTCCCACAAAGCAAATTTTCTGGAAAATAATAATAAATAAGTGTTAAAAACCCGATCAGAGTTTGTAGCAGAAGATATTGAGATAAATTCTGAACTTTATAACTACATTATGCTTTCTCTTCAAGGCAATCCTTTTCCCATGATTTTATTTGATACAGGGGTTTAGCTATAGTCTACAATCTTAAACACAAAGGACCTTATAATGAGAATGATTGTATATTTTCTATGTTCCCTAGCCAATGACTCCTGCCAGAACCACAGCCAAACTGACTTTGAAAGGAGACATCACGGAACAGTATCGGGTTATTTTGGCCACCCAGGTTGTGCAAGCCTGAAACTATAGAGGAAATTGGTACATACTAAGCACTTTATTCCTGAATTTGCACAATACAAGAAAAACAAGCCCTCCTTCCAAATTCCAGCATTCATTCGAAATAAAATCTATATAAAGAAAGTAGTATTTTCATTGAATTCTGAATTGCATGGTGGCATGTCTAACGATCACTCAGTGAAACTGATGTCACATGACAAGGTGTTTATTTTGTATGGGGACAGACAATATGTAAAAATATCTTTTGCGCATACCAAATATTCCTTTTAGGAGAATATGGGTTATAACTATTCATATCCTTTCTCTGACATCCTCAGGGTATAATGGTGATTGTGCAGATTTTTTTTCTTATAAAACGCAGGATTTTTGCTCTTACAGTTTTCTTAAAAGGGTGGTTCACATTTAAGTGAACTTTTAGTATGTTAAACAATGGTAAATTCGAATGATCTTCATTATTTATTTTAATCGTTTTTGAATGATTTTTTCTTCTTCTCACTCATTCCAGCTTTCAAATGGGGGTCACTGACCCCGTCTAAAAAAAAAAAAGGCTCTGTAAGGATACAAATGTATTGTTATTGCCAACATTTATTACTTTTTTATATTCAGGCCCTCTCCTATTCATACTGTATATGTCTCATATTCAAATCAATGCATGGTTGCTAGGGTAATTTCGACCCTAGCAAGCAGATTGCTGAAATTGGAGAGTTACTGGATGAAAAGCTAAATTACTCAAAAACCACAAATAATAAACAATGAAAACCAATTGCAAATTGTCTCAGAATATCCCTCTCTACATCATACTAAAGGTTAACTCAAAGGTGAACAACCCCTTTAACTTGCAAGTATGTCTTACTTTAGATGCAGAGAAAGATGGTTTGATGTCCACCATGATTAAAGATCAAAATCTCAATACGCCCTATATAAAATAATCTGGTTAACACCTATTCTGGGTTGAGATCAATGTTTTAATGATTTTCAGCATATGGATATTTTACATATGTTGTTTCAGAAACCAGTCAAGGCAATTTTCAGGTCCATGAAAAATCAGATAAACCAAATTTTAACAGCTGCAAGTAGAAAAGCAGATATTCCAGGGAAATTCAGGACTGGCAAAGTTAACGAACATAAGTAATCCCTGAGTAATTATGTACAAGCTAGGGCCTACTTAGTGATCCTCTCTGATCCTCATTGAGGATCCAACATCCTGAATCATTCTAGAAACTGTGCAGGCATTGCAGAATAGTAGTTTCATTTGCTTTGTTTGGTTCTTTTCTGTTGACCTAAGAAACCCATTATTGTATTATGACTAATAATGGGATGTCATTTAATGATGTTTGGTATTAATGGAATGGGAACTAGCGCTCGCTTTCTGGTTTCTTCCACAGGCATCCAGCACAGGCAGCATGGCACCTCTGATTCATAGATCTGGGTGCTTTGCAGGGAAATGCAGTACAGGTATGTGACCTTTTATCCAGAATGCTTGAGACCTGGGGTTTTCCGGATAACAAATCTTTCCGGATTTTGGATCCCCATACCTTAAGTCTACTAAAAAAATAATTTAAACATGAAGTAAACCCAATAAGACTGTTTTGCCTTCAATAAGGATGAATTAAATATTGATGAAATACAAGGTACTGTTTTATTATTACAGAGAAAAATAAACATTTGAATTATTTGATTAAAATTGAGTGTATGGGAGACATCCTTCCCTTCATTTGGAGCTTTCTGGATAATAGATTTCAGGATAACGGATTCCATACCTGTATAAAAAGAGAATCATTAGTAATTAATCATTTATCATTATAGTTTTTCCTTTAATTGGGAACAGACTGAGAACAGACTGAGAACATTGTCTAATACATTTCATAGACTGCTGCTTTAAACCCATGTAAGTAGGAGATCAGCATAAGAACAGTGCAGGCACAAAGTCCAGGGACTTTTTTGGGGCATAACAAACTAAATACATATCGAGGTAATAGGAAGTTGTAGTCAAGCAACCTCTTAAAGGAATGTGAATAATTACTTCTAGTTCTTCCTGGTACTAATCTAAATAGACATGAATCACCCCATGGCTGGAAATGTAAATGTGTCAGCACTGTATAAAGAAATCATAATAAAATTGTAAAATAAATTCTCCTGTCTCTCTTGTGTGACATGCCTGGTTCATAAAGAACCCTCATTGCTTGTGGGATGGTACCACCTTCTGCTCATTATATAGTGGCATTCCCACTGTTTATTATATTAGAAACTTTGTAGCAGAGTAACTGAATCATCTATTACTCATATCTCATATCTACATTCCGTGATGCCTGATCTGTGCCAATAAATTATGTGAGAATATATGGTGGTTGAATAACAGTTGAGATAAAAGGTTCTATGTTTAAAGGTGCAGTAGGTGAGTAGTGTAAAGGAAATTAAAAGAGAAATCTGAAATATGTATTATTCATTATTTTTAGCCAATCATGAGGTTTCTATTATATGAGAAAACTGCTACATTAATTGGAAACTGCATTTACCTCTGACAAACTATATAAAGATTCATCACACATCTGCCAAATATCAAATGTCAGAATTCTCCTTTCCTGACGCTTAAGCATGCTAGCTCGTATTTGCACTGGTTTCCACAGGCCACTTTCTATTTCTATTTGCAGCTGACATTAATTCTGCGTTTTATAAAACAGTTTTATCACTTTTTTTTGTACTTTCAGTTTGCATTTTTGTAGCATGTATATACATAAACATGTAAAGACATTTGGTTAATCAAAGCCGTCTAATCGTGCATTAATTTTTACATGAAATCTACACTTCTGACTTGTTCACTTTAAAAAAACAGCTCATTGAATGATCACTTTTATTGTTTAAAAAGTTACCCTTTAATTACCTGTTTTATGTATGTACTTATACAGAATTCCAATTTATTTTTGCAGTGCTCAAGGCCTCTAATCATGCCGTTGAATTCTTATGGGAAATCAGCCTTTCTTTTTTCAGTATTGATGTTGTGTTGCTCACTTTCAAAAGGCACGGCTAGATACGGCCTTGAATAACATTAGATATGTAGGATTTCCCTGTGTTACCTGCATAATGTTTCTTCTCGATGTATGGCTCATTTAGGGCGCTTTGCAGCCAATAGTGGTTCTTTCATTTGTTTCTCAAATAGTTTTATAGGTTTGTTACCCTTTCATTTGGGCACTTTGCAGCTGATAGTGGTACTTTGGTTAGTTTGTTTTTTTTGTTAATGAGTTTGATGGTTTTAAGTTACCCTTTAAGGCATGTACTTGTGGACACTGGGGCTCATTTATAAATTTTGCGCAGGGCAGAATGATTCGAAACAGTGAAAATATGTGCCCTACGCCTGTTTATATTTATAAAGCTGAATAAGAGTGTGCAAACAGATTTGTAGATTTGTTTATCACACTGCGAATGTCTATAAGAGCTTTTTAAATATGGCAAAAATATTTATGCGGACACTCTCCGTTTGAATTATGCCACAACTTTGGTGGCAGAGAAAATATTCGCAAAACAGTTGTGTAAATTGTGAATTTAAGTTACTGTCAACGCTATTTTCAAGCACAGCAACCTCGCAAAGTGCTTCTACTCACGCACAGACCCGTCTCATTTGCGAGTCATTTGCGAAAATTTAGTTACAATGCGAATTCGCAAAAAATGGAAAGACAGGCACAGCAGTGCAATATTTTAGTGTTCAGGAAAAAGCATAGGCAAAACAACCATTTGCAAATAAATATGCGCTACGCAAACTTTATAAATTACCCCCACTGCGTTTAAGTTTCCAGTACTCAAGGCCTATTATCATGCAACTGAATTCTTATGTGAAGTCAGTCTTCCTTTTTTTCAGTATTGATGTTGTGTTGCTCACTTTCAAAAAGCAAAGCTAGATACGGCCTTGAATAGCAATAGATATGTAGGATTTCTGTGTGTTGCCTGTATAATGTTTCTTCTCGCCATAAAGCTGGCCATAGACATGCAAATATATCCTTAGGACTGATGAACCCTCGCTTGTTGCAATCTCCCAACCTACCACTGACCATTTAGATTTTATAAAGTAGTAAAATGAACAAATCAATGTTCTGGCCATTAATTGACAGACAGCAATCATACGTAAGTTATGTCCAACAAATAGTAGTGACAGTCACCCATTGATATTGTCAGATAGGCAATACATGCAGGGATATTCTTCTAACCTGTCCGATTGAGTAAACAAACAATCGACACGGCACAAAAAAATGTAGGAACAATCCACACACAGTCCAAAAATTGTACGAAACGAAGATTCATACAACTTTATTTTTGCGTCTGTGGCCAGCTTAAGGCCTATTTTGGGCACTTTGCAGCTGGACTCATTTTAGACTCATTTTGGGTGACCATCTTGTCCCATAACAGATCCACTCTTGCCTCCATGTTTCAGTAATTTCCTATTTCTGACTCCGTGAACATCAGTTCTCAGTTTGGATAATTAACATGGTAGCGGCAAAGGAAAGGAAGTGCTGTAATAGGAAAAAAGTTGCATTGAAGAAAAGAGAGTGAGATAGAATGGGAGTAGTATCAAGGTGAATACAATGGGTAGAACAGAGAGAAGATGCAGTGAAGAGAAAAGGAAGAATACAGAGTTACAGAGAAGGGAAGAGAGAATGAACATTTTGGGGTGTGTGATCCCTGCCTGTCTCTTGTATGGCTGCTGCAAATATAGTTGCTTATATGTAATGAATATTTTGTAGGTGAAATGTCTAGTTTCAGTCCTATAAGCTTATCTAAGTTTTAGTGAAACCGGAAAGTGCAAAGCAAATAATATAATAGTAGAAACTATTTCAAATCTGTATTTATTTACATAGTGCAAAATTCTTGTGGGTGTAGGTTTCACAACAGAACTGATTTGTTTAAAAGAGCTAAATCAATGTTGGAGCCAAGACAACGTAACTCAATATACACTGTACTCCACCTTATTAATGTATGGTATTTTAGCAACTTGATGATTTGGTTAGTTAGTTAGTTAGTAACTACATTAGGAAACAAGTACTCATGTCTTAGATAGCAGCAAGTCATGTGTAAGCATATGTGTAATTTACCAAGGTGGTAGGGAGCTGAGGTTGTCTGTTGGGCCTGCACAACTCAATCCCAGATACCCAAATTATCCCAGATGTGCTACTGTGAAGTGCCCAATAAACTATTACTGAATGTACCCCAGCTCTCTGTAGAAAAAACTAGCCTCCCCATAGGTCTACCACACAACCTCCTATACCCATTGTGTAGGCACTCTATTTTCTTGTGTGTGATATTACCTGCATAGGTAACTAAGTAGCTGCATAGTCAAACACACGACACATGTACCCTCTGGAAGCCAGTAGATAAAATAGGAAACAAGTGAGAGATTCTGGTTCCTTCCCACCAGCAGACCATAGCATAGAAAAGTTAAGTAGACCCATGGTATGCAATTTGGTGTCATGATAAATAGTAGGGAATAAATACAAAGAGCAAGTAAGTCTACTTAACTTACAGTACTTGGGACAGAGTATCTGGATCTTGAAGCAATAAAAAGGCAAGAAGTTACCACTTAGAGGTGGCACACAATTATATGCAAAGGCCCGCCATAATTTGGGTATTATGAGTTGGCTTTCACTTTAAAAGAACATTGCTGCACAAGGTAACTGTGCTATATTCCACAGCTTTGATTCCCTCTCTAGATAATACTAATAAAATGAAATACTGAATTACAGTACAAGTCAAAGGTTTTGGACACTTGGAGTTTCATAGATCTTAGTTTAGCTCAATGAGGTTATGTTAATCACTTTCAACTTTCCTTCCTCTTTCTTTTTCTTCAAATAATTCCACAAAGCTTTCATCACAAAAGGCTGTCCAATTAGTCTTTTACCAGACTGTAGGGTCGCAACCCCCTGTAGCTGTCCTCTAGTTATGGCACCGATTGGGGGAAAGCGAGATCAGGGGGCAGAGCAGGCCGTATGTGCAGTACACAGACCAGAGCCCACTGGGTTTTTACACGCTGTCCCACCAGCCTAGTCTGACCCTGATTTTGTTTGATTCAGAATTTTAGTTAATCTTCAGGTCCCCAACTTTAGAGCCAGCAAAACATACCCTAGCAACAATACTTCCCCATGTCAAACTGTCACTTTTAAACATTGATAATTCATTCTCTATTATGTTGATGATGTACAAAATTTCAAAGTCCAAGCAAGCCTTTTAACCCTGTTTTGTTGCCGAAACAGATGTTTCCACTGCTGCATGATCTTTCAGCCTTGCTTCATGGAGTTTTCTATGCTCCATTCAGCTGTGGCTTGATACCAGGAGCAAGCTATTGGCCCTTATGTACTTCTCTGATCTCTCCTTTGCTCTATGTTCTTCCCTGTTTCTCAATGCCATCATGTAAGCCACATCAAAATATAGTCCATTTCAAATCAGATCTAGATTTGAATAAAATAAGACTTCAATTCACATTTCAGAATTACATTTGCAAAGCAAAAAAATTAGGGTGTCCAAAAACCTTTGCCTGGTTGTAGCGTAGTTGTTTTACATTGGTGGAAAATAAATGATTATTGCGGCATATAATAGGAAAAACTGTCAGCATATCAAAGTTCAGTTCATTCAACATTCTGTAGCACACCAGAATATAAGGGCTTGTGAGTTCCACACTTGGAAATTCCCAGATGTACTGTGATGACTTTTTGTGTGGACAGAATTGATACAGGGAGTGAACATGCCACTTCCAATGAACCATCAACCTTCCTTGGCCATTGAGTCAGACACGTCTGATATAAAGCTGCAGCTTATGCTCATAGTTTATAAGTACATTATGATTTCTCTTCAAGGCACTCACATTTTTATTATTTTGTTAAATTTGCTCCAAGCTGAAGTAAATAATCTGACTCCACTGGATGTTTGAATCACAAGATTAAGGCTGGAAATAGGGTAAGAAGAATTGGCAGTTATCTAGGGCACAGCTGCAAGGGGTCTATAAGGAAAGAAATGACAGTGTAGTCTCTCCAGCCTCTCTGCACTGGGGGGGGGAGGTGCTAACAGAAAGGTTGCTAATGCCCCAGCTGTGCTGCAGATATGGTGGCAATGGGCAGTCATGTAGGTGCCAGAAGAAGATGTGCTTGCCTTGTATGCAATAAATCTAAAGATTAATGGAGAACTAAAGCTCAACAAAGAAACAGGCTGGAAATTCTACACAGTATGTTTTGGGGTACTGTACAAGCCCATGGCAAGCACGGCTCTTTAACTGTAAAGATCTGTACCTCCAAAGATGCCCCAAGTAGCCTCCCATCTTCTTTTCTGCTCATCCTTTAAACTGAGTGGAACTGCATATATAGAATATAAAAGTCACAATATGAGGCTGATTTGTAATTAAATTAGATTCTCTTTCATGGCAGCTCTCAATCCAGCACAGTTTTTATCAGAATTTAATAATCAGCCCTGTAGCATCAGCCTCCTTTATATTTGAAACTCGTTTTCTGATTGATGATTTGAGGTGACCCCTAAGCTTAGCTTCTCAACAGCTGCTCAAAGCACACTGAGCATGTGCAATGCCACTGACAAAATCCAAGATGGTGAGTCCCTGTGAATAAGGCCTGGATCATTACTGTTATAGAAATGCTGAACATTTAAGCTGCTGCACTAAGTGCAGTATATAAAATATAGCATTTCTAGTCATTTTGGGTTTGGCTTTCCTTTAAAATCAAATAACCTAGTTAAGAGAATCGTAATTTTTCAGTGTTCCCTAGGTAATGCCCCTGCCAGAACCACAGCCAAACTGACTTTGAAAGGAGATATCAATGAATAATACTAGATTATTTGACCCAGGTTGTGTCAGCCTAGATAGAGGATATTTGTACATAATGTGGCTTTTTAAACAGGGGGCCAGTTCACGGTCCCTCAGACTGTTGGGGGGCCTGATTTGGCCCCTGCTTGTCACGTCACCCCGTCCCCCCGGCCGGCACTGATGACTCTGTATGCAGCAGCACTCTACTGTGTGTCTATACGGTAGGCATATTTACAAAGTTACAACCTGTACACCTGGAATCAGTGAAGAATTTCTGATGGCTGAACGGCTGTGTAAAAAGCAGCAGTGTTTATAGTTGGCTGTTTGCTACCATACGTAGAAATAACAGAAAATCGCAAGTTGGCATTAAAAGAAGGGAAGAAAAACGGTTAATCATCTAAAGTTGCCAATTTGTCATGCACCCCTCCCTAGTTATTATAACTTTTTCAGCAGTTCCAGCGATGCCTTGTGGCTGCAGTCTGGTTTGTGTGCAGCACGTAAAGTTCAATGCAACATGCTGAAATCAACTTTACTACACATAGTCCAGGACGGCAGCACATTCTCATTCTAAACAACTGACCAATACAGAATTAATAAATATATTCAGTGCGTATTTGTATATGTCGTTGCTAGCATAGGGCAGAACAGTGGAGGTTGCAGATGTGGAAACAAGGTGACAGTAATAGAAGCAAATAAGCTGGAATGTACCTTACAGGGGAAGAGAACAGCGGAGGCCACTTTATCACTTGCCAGGTTCCGCATACTCGAGGTGAGGGAGGTCCTGCAAGTCGGGCAACAGTTCAGCTTCTGGCAGCATTAGTTACACAGCAGGTGCCGAGCCTGGCTATACGGGATAGACGGCAGGACATAGTCTGAACAGACTGGACACTCAAACATCAATGATCCTGAATGCAGCATTGCTTGCACCCGCAGCGGGGGGCGGGTAAATTACCTTGGAGGGCCGTGGGCCGTAATTTGAGGACCCCTGATCTAGAGGAACAGTAACACCAAAAAATGAAAGTGTTTTAAAGTAATAAAAATATAATGTAGTGTTGCCCTGCACTGGTAAAACTGACTTGTTTGCTTCAGAAACACTACTATAGTTCATATAAACAAGCTGCTGTGTAGCAATGGCGGAAATTGAAAAAAGTCTATATGGCACAGGTTAAATAGTGGATAACAGATAAGATTTTGTTCTACAGAGCATATCTGCTGTAACTTGAGCCTTTTTTCCTTTGAATGGCTGCCCCCATTGCTACACAGCAGCTCATTTATATAAACAATAGTAGTGTTTCTGAAGCAAACACAGCAGTTTTACCAGTGCAGGGCAAAACTGCATTATATTTTTATTACTTTAAAACACTTTCATTTTTTGATGTTACTGTTCCTTTAAGACATTTACTGGATATAGATTACTGCCTGAGATGATATTCAACTAGTCACCTACAAATAGTTTACATATTCTGTAAAAGCTAGTCAAGGCAATTTTAGGGTCCATGGAGTATTGGCTAAACCCCATTTTAAGAAAATAATTCAAATTTTTTAAAGATAATTTCTATTTTCTCTGTAATAATAAAACAGTACTTTTTATTTGATGGTAACTAAGTTGCAATGAATGAATGGCAAAACAAATGTAATGGGTTACATGAGTTTTAGCAGATATAAGGTGTGGTGATCCAAATTACAGAAAGATCCCTTATGCAGAAAACCCCAGATCACAAGCATTCTGAATAATAAATCCTATGCCTTACGGGCTCTAAATTACATATTCCTGGTATTAATGGAATGGGACCTAATGTTATAGAGTATAGACAATCATCCAGATATATTTTGGATTGTTCCAAATACAGTATTTAAATTCTTGGTAAAACTTTCTTCAGAAATAGATGGTAGCTTTGTCTGCTGACGTATACACTAAGGGGCTTATTTATCATGCTATGTAAAACACTGTAGAAAGACATGACTGATTATGTAGCAACCAATCAGCAATTCGATTTCAACAGCCACCTACAAGTTAGAAAACAAAAACAAAGATTTGATTGGTTGGTTTATCTCCAATGTTGTACACAGCATGATAAATAGTCCCCTTAATGTGCAGCATAACACCTCTGATTCATATATGTGAATGTTAATATGGAGATAAGGAATGTCCTGTGCATACAGCAGGCTACACCCTTTTTACTCATTAATAATTAAATATAGTTTCCTTTAACTTGGAGCAGAGTAAGTAGGACACCAACTTAAAGTCTGAAGACTTGTTTTGCCAGCCATGTTATTAGTGGTTATGTGTTAAAACTCCAATCTCAGTTGTTATTCAGGGAAGGAATTTAGGTGGCATGTCTTATTGGTCCCTTTCTCCTTGGCCTGTACATCAGTAAAATTACTCAGATGAAACTGAAAATTTGCAAATTTAAGAGGTTATTTGTCAAAGGTTGAGTTTTAGAGGTTTGGGAAGTTTTTTTATACCTCAAATGAAGTCCGAGTTTTCGAAAAAAAAGCCTTTGAATCCCTGAAATTATTCGAGTTTTCAAGTGAAACCCCACTGAAAAACCCCCCAAACATCATGAAGGCTATTAACATATTCAAATAGTTGAAGGGACCTCTGCCACTGACTCCAACATGACCTCGTCAGGTTTAAACTGGAGTTTTTCAAATTCAGGCTAATTCCAGGTTCAGTGTATAATAAATCTCAGAAAATTCGAGTTTTTTTAAAAAAAAATTTTTTTGAAATGATTTGGATTAGATAAATTAGGGCTTTAGCCAGGGAGTATGTAAAGCATTCTACTATTCCCATTCCTGTACAGACCATGTCTTGAGAGCAAAAATTAAGGTTTTGCATCTTTCACAGGGGTGTCGGAGTGGTAGGGAAATGGTATATCCAATTAATCCATATCTTATTATAAACTGGCATGGTGTTGTTATGTATAGCTGACGTATAAAATTCGAGTTTTGTTTTTTTTTAAATTTAATCCAATGTTTTGACTGAAATATACCCTTGAAAACTCAAATTTTTCAGGTAAAAATCAACTCGACCTTTTATAAATAACCCCCTAAATGTGTGCCTTTCTTGTTAATGTACCCAGGTTGTTATTTAGAAGCACCATTGTGTTGACTTTGGAATTAGGCAAATGTATAATTATAAATAGTCTGTTCAGAATTTCACTGCCCAAAAACTTTAGAGTTGCCAACTTGCTGGTGTGAACTATAAAGGAGGACGCTGGGCTGGACTAGAACAATTATCTGTAAGCCTGGGTGCTACAGTTTTCTAAACTGAATATATAAGCTTTTGTAGCCCAAGAGAAATGTTTCCATACTCTGTCTGGAAAAGTAAATGAGCTTTTTTGGGCGTTGCTATGCTTTTCATGGAAAGGAGTAAATGTTCTTAAACTGGATGAGGGGGGTTCTGCCAACAATACCAGCTAAAGTAACAGAATATAGGAAGGAAACCAGAAAGAAGCTCAGTCTGGACCCAGATGGAAAGGTGCAGATATATGTGACAATGCACAAAACACAGTGTATTATTCCCTTCATTGGAAAAAAAAAGACATGGCTGTGTGTGCCAGAGGCTTGATTCACAGGGAGGCTTCATTCACAGGGATAGTTCATCTATTATAGCATGTCATAGCATCAAAGGAGTACAGTATGGGACCCATCAGTAGAAGTATAGAGTGAGTTATTCTAGTGCAATGCATGGTACAGGCTTCATACTTCATGTGCTTCTGTAGTTATTTAAAACTCCATTCTTGTGCTAATGTTTTCGAAGTAAGCTCAAGATTTTAGAAAACAGGGCTACCAAAATCATAACTCTCGAAACGCTCCTTCTTCCTTTTGTAAATATATAACATTGAGAAATCGCTTTATAATATTTGTTTTTTGTCTTGCACTTTGCTCTCTTTACACAAGCATTAAAACACTTTACAGTACAAAGGGGTATTAAGTTATAGTGTATACGTTTCAGGAAGCGCATTCATCACGATGCAGGGACAACTCATGACTCCTCCAGTGACACAGCAGATCTGAGTGTCAATGTCATTTACTTTGCAGCAAGTGACTGAACTATAGAGGCCACTTGTAGTTCATGACTGACTGCTCTAAAGGCCCCAATACATGGACAGATATAAGCTGCAGAGAGATTAAGTCGGCAGCTTATTGGGCAGTGTATGGGGCCCTCTGACAGGCTTCCCCGATCGATTTCTGGTTGAAAGTTGGCCAGATTTCGAACGGGCGGGTTTAAAAATTCCGTCAAATTGAGGACAGCATCAGTTTGTTAATGCGGTCCTCGTCCGACTCCCTGTATCCTTCTCGTTGTGATCCAATTGTTGGGCCCTAGGGCCCACAATCTGATCATCAATGAGCTGATGTGGTCCTCAATCCGATGTGAGAATCAAACCTCCCGGATTGTCATCTAGAAGATTTTTAGCCAGATATCATTCTGGTAGCCCCATTGGAGGGCCCCATACACAGGAAGATAATACCATTAGATCAATGATCTCCAACCAGTGGCTCACAAGCAAAATGTTGCTCTCCAACCCCTTGGATGTTGCTCCCAGTGGCCTCAAAGCAGATGCTTATTTTTGAATTCCTGGCTTGGAGGCAACTTTTGGTTGTATAAAAACTAGGGGGGCTATTTATTATCA
The DNA here is from genome assembly GCF_017654675.1 of Xenopus laevis. Lineage (NCBI taxonomy): Eukaryota > Metazoa > Chordata > Amphibia > Anura > Pipidae > Xenopus > Xenopus laevis. Next base: position 95,306,022 of record NC_054383.1, read on the forward strand.
TGTGTAAAATGAAATTCGCCAAAGTTGTGTTTTATTTTACACCATACGAACACCAGATTTGCCAACATTATTTTACACTGTTCCAGACCTTTGTAAGTAAGTTCCAACAGAATTTGCTCAAAAAAAATTACAACATTTCTACACGCCGATGCCTGGCAAATTGTTTCCACCTTTTTTCCACCACATAATAAATCTGCCCCTTGGTTTACTGCCAAATAGAACCTCCTGTAGGCTGCCAGTCCAAAAAGGGGCTACCAAATAACCAATCACAGCACTTATTTGTCATCCCCAGGAACTTTTTCATACTTGTGTTGCTCCCCAACTTTTTTATATTTGAATGTGGCTCATAGGTAAAGAAAGGTTAGCGATCCCTGCATTAGAGCATGTATGTGCTGGGGCTATTTAGATTTAACCTAGCGTCAGTAGATATTTAATCCCCTACTTGCTGCTGCTGGTTCATTTTGGTTCAGTGCATGTAACTAAGTGTCTCAGCTTTCATAGCTGTTTCTAGTTACTGATGGCAATTACTTAATTCCTGTACTGTACCAATGTTAACCCAGCATGTTCTTTGTCTCTAATTGCCTATTGCCCCTAGCAGAGGCAGCTATTTGGCCCCACTAATTGGGGACACAGCAGTTCACTTTGTAATATTATTAGCTGACCATTTTAGTTCCCAGCTGCATATCTCTTCTTTCCTTATTGCCCTCCAACCATTGGGACCCCTCAATTGCATTAGATGATTATCTTCATTATATGCCTGTACTTTTTCCTGCAACATCAACCTTTCTCTTCAGGCTGAGCCCACCAGTACTTGAGTGTATGGGTCAAGACAGGAAAGCAGAGAATGTCAGAGGTCAGGGGTTGGAGCGGTCAGAGTAACAAGATTGGGTCAACGGTCAGGTTGAGGCAAACAAGAGAATCCAGAGATAAACATCAACCTTTCACTTCAGGCTGAGCTCTCCAGTACTTGAGTAGACATAGTATGTGGATAAAGGCACTCTCCATACGGCTTGCAGGAAAGCAGAGAGTACTAGCTGACTATTGGGTTAGCAGGAAGGTATTAGAAGGAGCAATGTCAAGCAAAGTCAGAGGTTAGGGCTTAGAGCGGTCAGAGTAGCAAGATTGGGTTAAAGGTTGGGTTGAGGCAAACAAGAGAATCCAGAGATGAGGCATAGGTTAGAGCAGGTGGCAGACGAACACAGACGGTAATTATAGGAGGGTCAGAAACAACAAATAAACACACCCAGGAACTCTCAGAACAACAGATCAATGAGCAGGTGAAAGTCTGACTATAGGCGGCTGCTTGAATCCAAAAGGGTGTCAAATCGTTTCAAAAGTCATCAGGTGGAGCAGGACTTTATTTCCATTACATCAATGGCTGCATATTTCTCTGATGACCATTCTTGGTGTCATGTGACAATGGTAGTGCCTTCAGGAACTCTAAACTTCTGCAGTATTGTACATGGATTAGCTGTTACACTTGCAAATTGCCGTGGTCTTTGGAATATTATACACTAACAGTGTCGGACTGGGGTTCAGAGCCCACCAGGGCAGCCACCTTAAGGGCCACCACCTTCATCCCCTTCACAAAGTCCCACCCCTCCCAATGCCCTGTTGCATACCTCCCCTTGGGACCTGCCGATTTCAACCAGCTGGGGGGGTGGGCCCACAAAACCCACTCAGCAGAGGGATGTGGGGGCCCACAATCCTAGTCAGCAGGGAGGTGTTGGGGTCCACAGATCCCGGTCAGCAGGGGGGGAGTGTGGGGGCTTGCAAATCCCGGTCAGCAGGGGTTGTGGGGGCCTAAAAAGCCTGGTCAGCAGGGGGTGGGGGGGGGCTTGCAGATCCCAGTCAGCAGAGGGGTGTGGGGGGCCGCTAGTTCCCAACCAGCAGGAAGGGAAGGCAGTGATCCTGGGTCAGTGGGCCCATGAGGCCCATCAAATTTTTTCATGGTGCCCTACTGGCCCAGTCCGACCTGTTTTAATTAATTGCTTGAGCTGTATGACTATTAACTGTGTAATACAAAGAATGGAAATGCTAATTTTTACAACAACAGTCCCAATTCTTAAGATGGTCATACACAGGCAGATTTAAGCTACTGATTTGAGTGCTTTAGACCGATTTGGCAGTTTATCTTCCTGTTTAAGTAAATTAAACATATCAGTGGCAAATCTATGCTATTTAGGTGAATACTTTCAGAGTCATTCCCTGGATTTTAACTGGACAATCCTTTCACATCAGTTGGGTTGCAAGCCTTAGAGAGTTGGAATAAAGTATAATATTCTTTAACAAGTTGTCAAAACAAAAACAAATCGTATTGCAAGTAACAGAAATAGAGCATATAATTTCGGGGAAATCGGGGAGGAACAGAAGTTTATTTAAGCTTGGTTATGGTACATTCCTTATTTAAGAATATACTGTGAATATTTTTAGTATCTGTCTATAATGCCACCAAATATGAAGTGTTCCTCTTCTAGAATTTCTCTGTATCTTCAAACTGGTTAAGAAGAATTTCACCGGCACACAGGAGTTGCAGTAGCAGGGCAAGCCCTTGCAATTTTATTATGCAGTAGTGCAACGTTTCGGGGTCACGCCCCTTTATCACTGGGCACCAGGATAAGAACCTTTGGGAGTGTGTGGTGTGCGGCTTCTCCAAAGTTTACTTCTTCAAACTGGTTCCCAAAGCAGGAATTCATGACATCTCAAGCCTTCTAACAATTACACTGCTCTTGGCCATTTTGCGGGTGACTATGGAAAATGCCCCAAAGCACTGAAGAAATGAATGGAATGCTTGAACTGCAGACTTTGTATGTCTCTACTGACATAGCTTAATATACATTTCAAGTCTCTCTTCCTCGCGAATTTTCTGTTTCCAAATTTGGGTTAATAAATCAGTCTATGAAATGTAAACTTTAATAACACCGGCTCTGGTCTCAAAAGAAATAAGCATAGTAGAACAGCTGCACCTAAATTGCTTTATTCACTGGTATGTTTATGGATCTTAATGTTAGCTTAATGGAGCATATCAGTGGGGGTGCCCATCGATTATAAACACGTATCTGAGACCCCAGGTCATGGTTACTGCTGGCTGAATACTGCACCAGGTCACAGTTCTGCTGCAGGAGCTCCACATTGCTATTTCTTCTTCTTTCTCCAGGCTGGTCTGGGTGGACACGAAAAGCCAAACTTACTCACTCTACTGCTCATGTGCACCCAACCTGGGCTGCAGTGAGAATCCAAGAAGAGGAATATTATAAAGTTGTGATCGTACAGTAATACCCTGAACTGGTGTGGTTTTCAGCAAACATGAGCATTGTCCTGGGGTCTCAGGTAAGTGTTTATAATCGCTGGAGGACATCTAATATTTTGGCAACCCCCAGTGATCATGCATTTCTTTCTTTCTTTAATAAGACATGTCAAAGTGCAAGCAAAGTAAGTGTTTTAGGATAGTGTGTAATTATGCTACAACAAACAGAGTAAGCAAACTTCACCTGGTGAGCAAACTTGTTTTTTTCCCCTCCTGTTTGGCCATATCTGTTCCACTAATTTATTGTGGGGCATTATCACTTACTGAAATTCTGCAAATCCAGACCATTCAACTCATACTAATGTCTGCTCTGTTTTGCACACGACAGTAATACCCCTTGTCCAAATTGTTTTTAAACCTGCAATTAAAAAGGCCTAATAACCAGGTGCCATCTTCTGCATCTTTGGATTCTCTTCTGTCACTTTGCTGATGGACTGAGCCTGCAGGATCATTTACATTAGTAGCTAATCCTGAACTAGCTCCAACTCTGCATGCTCCTGCAGGCTCAGTATAGGCAAACTAATATAAAATAATCTGAAGGTGGAGCCTGTCAACTCCCGCTGAACTACTCTGCATCTATATGTCACGTTCACAAATAAGGACTTTTATTTCTATGTAACTAACTCTGCGGGGAGGGAGCAGGGAGGATGAGCAATGGAGGGCAGTGGATGGGGGCTTTTGTTTGTGGGAGGTTTAGTTCTCCTTTAATATCAGCTTACAGCAAACATTAAATTTAGTGCTCCCTGCCACTGGTACAGCCACAGGTACGCCATTTATGGGCCCCATAGAGCATAATTTTGTGCACCTTAGCACCCAAATGCTTGCATCTGTACCAACAGCAAATGGGCCCTAAGATGGAGAATGATGCCCTTAGAACCTGGTGATGGCTGGCAGTTGCACCTGTGTGTTTTTGCTTGCCAGTGCTGGGTGGAATTGCCCCTCTTATTCTACTCATATTGAGACCTTGTTATGCAGGTGGCTCTTCTTCCTTCTGCAAACTACAGTATGTGCATGATGGAAAATGGCCAGAAGCTATTTTCTTTGACTTTCTGTGTTAACAATGAAAATTTTCCAACCTCACCTATTTACTGTCACTCACACTGTATGGATCGAGTTTGGCTGGAACGTGTGCAACAAGAACTACTGACATGTCTGTCAGCTGGAAGAGTATCGTCTCTCTCTGTTCTGTTGTATTAAAGGAATATAAAGGAATATCTTTTGCTGGAATATCTTAAAAATAATTTAAAAATGGTTCTTTCTTTAGTAGAATATATATATGGATTATTTATGGTGCCTCTATACCACCATTATGGGTGCTGAAGATTTACATGCAAATACAGCATCACAAAAAATTGCTCCAAACCTGATACAACGGTGGTGTATGAGTGTTGTATCCATTACTGAGCATAGGATCTGTAAAAAGTGATCTTGAGACATATAATTCACCTAGAAGGTTGGGCTAGGAAATAAAGAAATGATTTACATCCAGAAGAAGCATGGTTATGCACATGATGTTTCTTCTAATTCATTTCTAAACTGATTCATATATGAGCCCTCTGAAAAATTGTTCCCTAAATGACTGTCACTCTTATATTTTTCATTTTTTCATGGTCATTACTAGGAATCACAGTCACAGAAATGGCAGAAGGCTGTCCCTGTAAGTATACCCAAAATATCATGATAAATGATGATGGGCTGCGATTATAAATCCAAGAACAATTATTTCCTAATTAAATTCACAATTTCTCCATAGAATCCATGGGAAAAAGTATGTTTTTCTAATTGAATATATCTGGTCCTATAGTTTATAACATTAAAAATGATAATTCTACCCCAATATAATTCTTCCAGGAGTATTCTGGATGAATTCTACAAACAAAACCTGACTAACTATAAAGGCTTAGAATTTGGAACTTTTAATGGCTATTTTAATGGGTTTCTATTTAATGGACTATTCAAAAGAAGAGGAGAAATGGAACTATATATAACGATTCTATAAGAAGATATCTGTATAGTTTAATTAAAGGACTGGTAACACCAAAATAATCATTTTTTTAATTTGACCTGACTTTGAATGCAGGGGTATAAGCCTTGTATGGCCAATCATGTTTAGCTGTTGTCTCAGCAAGTTCTATGAAGTTTGTTCTGTTCAGAGGACCCTTAGATAACATTTTTTATTGTGATTTAATTTATACGCCATTTTACTCTATATCATAGGGAAAGATGTTGTTGTTGGCGAAATACTTGATAATAAAGATAATATAAAAATATAACAGGTATGGGACCTGTTATCCAGAATGTGCAGAACTTGATAACTGATCTTTCTGTAATTTGGATCTTCATACCTTAAATCTGCTAGAAATCCTGTAAACATTAAATAAACCCAATAGGCTGGTTTTGCTCCCAATAAGGATGAATTATATCTTAGTTTGATATCAAGTAAAAGGTTCTGTTTTATTATTACAGAGAAAAAGGAGATCATTATTAAACATTTGGACTATTTGGATAAAATGGAATCTATGGGTGACAGTCAATTTGGAATTTGGAGCTTTCTGGATAAAGGGTTTTTCGGATAACGGGTCCCATCTCTGTATATTTCAATATATATAATATTACACATTCTACAAGCAGTACAAAATGTTAAAAAATGGAGTACACATTAAGTTTAGAGCATTTGTTGGTTTATAGCTAATATGAGTCATAGTAACATAGACAAATTAACAAACTATTTATTCCTTAAACATTTGGATTATCTGGTTACAATTTTGATTGTCCTGTCTGTTGAATATCCTCAAATGGAGCTAAATGACCATTTAATCCATTTTGTATTTGAGCCTATAGATAGTGATGGGCAAATAAATTCGCCAGGCACAAATTCACTGGTGAAAATTCAACAGTGGCAAAACAATTTGGACGCGTGTCAGAAAAATCGCTAGCGTCAAAACTGTCACGCGTCAACATTATTCGGACGATCATTGACTTTAATGTCGGGCGTAAAAATTGACAACAGCGTCAAAATTGACAAGACTTGACGCAGGCGTCAAAATTGGCGCAGGAAGAACAATATAAAACCCTAAAAATATGACATCCCCTTGCAGAAACCTCAAGTAAATGTCATTCTTCAAGTCAAATGTCCCATTTGATGAACAACAGTAATATCGGGGCTCAATGCAAAGGAGAGTCATTGAGTCCTTAAATGACAAGGACTGAAAATAAAACCAGTCCAATCCAGTAAAGAGGGTTCTTGTTTAAGCCATGAAATGAGATCCCGCACTGCAAACAACTGAAAAGAATGATCATTGGAATCTCATTCACTCTTTTTCCCGTGAAGGATCAAATACCAAACTGAAACTCAGCTCCTTCAATATGTTCCCACAATTGAAGGAAAAGGACAGGAGCCAGTAGAACCACAGAGGGAGAGAGAGAGAGAACTTTTAAAAATAATTATTACTAAATGCTATAAATTCAGAAATGTGGACAAAAGCAATGACCAGGGCAAACCTCCCAGAAACCATCTGGTGGAGACACTGTGAAGAAAGGCCAATGACCTTACACAAAACATTGGGTCAATAAAACTGAAATGAAATATGGGAATCCACAAAAGCAGAAAGAATTGGATTTCTTCACTGTATCTGATGCCTGACAAGTATTGAAAATCATATATACTTGCATAGTGTTTGGAAAATATGGTCTTTTTTAAAAATGGTGTCTAATAAATGGTTAATATCTACATCCACAGCAATGACTCAGCACTCGCGGGACTTAAAACGAAAAAGTCCTTTTTATTGTGCAAAATCAACATTTCGTCACATATTCAGACCTTTATCTTAAATTTTTCGAGTTTTTTTATAACCTGAAAATTTGAGTTTTGACTGAAAAATACCCTTGAAAACTCAAATTTTTCATGGAAAAAATAACTCGACCTTTGATAAATAACCCCCTTCATGTTTAAATAAGTTTTAAGCAGACTAAGGGGCAGATTCATCTAATGTCAAGTTGTGTTTTCCTGAAAAAGAGTTTTTCAAGGGTAGCTTTCAGTCAAAGCTAATACACAAGGGGGGTTGTGGGAGCACCCGCATTGCTAAGTAAAAATATATATAAGTATAAGGGAAAGTGCTACTGGCATATCCAAATGGGTCAGTTCACATTCCCTGGGCCCCTGTCTAAGTAATTCAGTAGATATGCAAATGCATGTGTTAACAAAGACAGGGGTTTTTAGTTGCAAAGTTATGATCATAAAGTTGAAAAGCCACCATACCACGTCAAGGTAAACCCCATATGGCGGTCCCTAACTTGTTTACCTACCAGTCATAGTATTGAGTATCCTGTGTCTCTCTGCATAATAGCAATAGTAAAGTAAAAAGTAAAAGTCTGCTGAACCTTGGTTTCTGGAGGGCTATATCCTCCCCCGCTGCTGAATTGCAGCTTTTAAGAGAGAGTGATTGCCCAAACCAACGCCCATTTTTGACAAAAATGTATAAATATGGTGCAGTTAAAAGCATAGGGCCACTATTAATTAATAGGGGTGGGTATGGGGGGTGCTACAAGCCACAAGAAGCTTAGCCAAAGCTACAGGCTGTAAAAGCAAATACACAAGGGGGGTTGTGGGAGCACCCGCATTGCTAAGTAAAAATATATATAAGTATAAGGGAAAGTGCTACTGGCATATCCAACTAAAAACCCCTGTCTTTGTTAACACATGCATTTGCATATCTACTGAATTACTTAGACAGGGGCCCAGGGAATGTGCACTGACCCATTTGGATATGCCAGTAGCACTTTCCCTTATACTTATATATATTTTTACTTAGCAATGCGGGTGCTCCCACAACCCCCCTTGTGTATTAGCTTTCAGTCAAAAACTAGAATTTTCGGTTAAAAAAAAACTCACATTTTTCGGGGTAAAAAAAACTCGTATTTTTGGAGATTTATTATACCCTGAAGCTGGAAATAGTTCAACTCCAAAAAATTCTCCAGGTAAAACCTGTCGGGGTCATGTAGAAGTCAGTGGCAGGATCCCTTGAACCATTTGTTTGTAGCCTTCAGGATGTTCGAGTTTCTTTCGTTGGGTTTCGCTCGAAAACTCGAGCAATTCACGTTTTTTCCTGCAGAAAACTCCACTAATTCAAGTTTTTTGGTTATTCACCCCAAATTCATTGATTTGCGTTTTTTCCATTCCAGTTTTTTCTTAAAGGAACAGTAATATCAAAATAATTAAAGTGTTTTAAAGTAATAAAAATATAATGTAGTGTTGCCCTGCACTGGTAAAACTGACGTGTTTGCTTCAGAAACACTACTATAGTTCATATAAACAAGCTGCTGTGTAGCAATGGCGGAAATTGAAAAACGGCTATATGGCACAGGTTAAATAGTGGATAATAGATAACATTATGTTCTACAGAGCTTATCTGCTATCTGCTGTGTAACCTGAGCCTTTTCTCCTATGAATGGCTGCCCCCATTGCTACACAGCAGCTTATTTATATAAACAATAGTAGTGTTTCTGAAGCAAACACAGCAGATTTACCAGTGCAGGGCAACACTGCATTATATTTTTATTACTTTAAAACAATTACATTTTTTGATGTTGCTGGTCCTGTAAATCAGAAAATATTCCAGTTGTGAGTTCATTCAAGGTATAAAAAAACTCTACAAAGCTCTAAAATGCATCCTTTATAAATAACTCCCTTAATATATGGAGATCAAAATTTCAGAAAGATCCCTAATCCAGATAACCACAGGTTCCAAGCATTTTGGATAACTGGTCCCATGCCAATAGCTAATTCCCCTTTTCTACATGACACCCCCCTTATCAGCCACAGACAGTTATATAACCCTAAGGTTTAACTGCTATTACCAAAACACTGAAACTTACATCCAGATGCAACCTTTTCTATTACGTGTTTCAGTTCTTTATCCTCATTCTGTAGGTTTCTTTTGTGGGTTTATTCCCAGGCCCAGCATGAGGTCATGACTGAATGTTTGCTGTAGGAAAACAGCGGGTTAAAAGGATTCGTTTTTTTTTTTTTTCAAATTGAGTTTCTTTCTTCTCATATTTCAGTGGAACATGTAGAGGTGCTAATTAACCAGTTTCCTTAGCTACAATTAAGCTCATTTCTCAGTTTACCTTTGTGAGCTGCTTGCCAAACCCCTCCACCTCCTACTATTACAACTGCATTTACTTACAACACATACAAACTGGCATAATGACAGTGAGGACGATGGCAGAAGAAACAATGGCTCAGTAAGGTCATCAAGGCTCAGACACAACAGCAGGCCAGGGTTTTTTACCCTGGGAGGAGTAAATGACAGTGGATCCTCATAAAGACTGTAATATTGTGTATGTAAGATACAATTCTGTTCACAATAAACAGGCAGGGTGGCCCAAGCAGGGATGCTTTCAGGCACTGGTAGGCCTAGGTAAGAGATCCTATTGGTGGGCCATAGCAAATGTATTGCAGTATTGCCTATACCCTTCATAATACATATATTTGTTTATACTGAGCTGTCTACTAGGAATTCAGATGTGATAAGCAACAGAAGATCCAAACTTATTTTCAGAATCAGCACAGCTGTTAACAGGATCACATTAATTGAATATTTCAATTAGAGAAGCTCATATTGACTATAATAAAACTTTTTCTTTAAGGAACAGGTTGGCAGATGCAGGTGCTTTAACTTAACTACCACAAGCCATGGCATTTTCTAATCATTCTTATTGACCTCGGCATGCTCATATATATATATATATATATATATATATATATATATATATAGATATATATATATATATAAAACACAAAAGCCATGAATATCTTGTAAATTATATCCTTATAAACGGTGAGTACTGATGTCATCAGTTATAAACGGTGAGTAGTGATGTCATTTCTGTTACATGACTCGCTGAAACTTGTGTATTATAATAAATAAAGTACCCCCTGTTGCAAAATATGAGGATATTAGAAGTTACCTCGGAGTTCCATGACCTGTATAAAAACACTTGTGTTTTTATATGGTCATGAAACGCCTCGTTAACTTATAATATCCTTATAATTTACAAGAGGGTGTACTTTATTTACTATATATATATATATATATATATATATATATATATATATATATATATATACACAAACCAAAGAACAGCACTCTTAGGACTTCATACTGAAATAAATTGTGTTTATTTCAACGTTTTGGCTCCATCACTCGGGCCGTCTTCAGGAAGGTCCTCCCTGAAGACGGCCGAGTGATGGAGCCGAAACGTTGAAATATTTTTTCAGTATGAAGTCCTAGGAGTGCGGTTCTTTGGTTTGTGTATATGAATATTGTACCAGCACCCAGGCAGCTGTGGGTTTTGTGTTGAGTGCACCAGGCTGGACTTTAGACTCTAAAGCCACCACCAACAGACTGCACTCCCATTGCCTGCAATCCCTCTTCAGTTTATAACACTGTCATCAAGCATCCCCGCTAAAGGCTTCCAAGGGGAAGGGGTGTTGGGGGACAGTAAAATCGGATGAATATGGTTCTTTGTATTCAGTGTTGCAGTAGAAATGTCTCATTGTATAACATTCATATTTTTCAGCCCCATGGCAAAACCCATTTCACTGTGGTGCTGGATGTAAGTTTGTAGTGGCTGGTAAGAATAGAGGGAGGAGGGCACTTTAGAGTCTATCAATTTATTATCTGCGCTGGAACAATTCCAGAGTGTAAAATAATTGTTTGAATCTTTGCTCCACACATGTGATGCACATCAGGAAGGAGTCAGGTGAGTATTAGAGCACATTGCTGCTGCTGAGCTGCACTAACACCCCATAGGGGAATGAATGTGTCCGACTGCTCAGAGCAGATGAACTGCCATAACTTTCTGCTTTGATAAGTGGATTATTTTGTTGAAACTTTCCGAAGTGTAAGAAAAATGTTTCCTGACACGGGATATCTCCACAGGTCATTGCAGATAACATCACGTGGATACATTTTCCAGGATCTAATGTGCCAGTGTTTTTTTTTTTCATGACGCACATCCATCTTTCAAAAGGGATTGAGTTATTTTAAGCATTATACCGTGCATTTAGGTCAGAGCTATATGAAGTGTATTAGAGTTAGAATGAGTATATATGGTCAATAACAGAAACTGATGTACTGGCTCCCCAGTGTATACAAGAGGCCAATTAAGCAAAATGGAAATTCTTCTTTGCTTTACATATATACTTTCATTTTTTTTAATTACTGTTTTTGTTTTGATACCCCCTCTACATTCTTTTCAAGCATATTTTTCGTCTTCAATCCTATTTTCTTTACTATCTCTCATGATTCTCCTCTTCACAATCAAAATTCAGTTTTTGCCTCCCTTTTTCCATACCATCTTTCTTTCCCACTTAATTATAATTAAATCTCAAATTCAGTCTAATCAATCTTCTAATTTAAAGGGGACCTGTTGCCCAAAAAAATGTTTCCAAATCCTATTTGATCATGTTAGTCAAGCAAAATAAACTTTAATTACACTATATAAATTATATGAATCGTGTTTCCATCCGTCTGGGAACTCATAATTATAGCAAGCCGGCAGGTGCCATTTTGTGGACACTATTATCTAGGCAAGCCTTGCATCATCTCAGAATCTTGTTTGTGCACCAGAATGGGGGACCTTATCTCCATCCCCATGCACTGGTTACACAATTAAATGGTTAAGAGAACTGGGGGAAAGTAGGGAGAGCAGTGACATCTATGAAGTGCTGAATGGAAAGTGAAAGTAATTGCTTGCCCCGCCTCTATGCCTAAGGCATAGAGGAGGGGCAGGCAATATTTGATTGACAGCTGAGATTTTTAAATTAGTTTACAACAGATATGGACGCTTTAATTAAAAAAAGAATTTGTATTTCATGTTTAATTTGAAAAGGACTTTCATTATACAGCTTTCTATGTCTGGGTAACAGGTCCCCTTTAAATTTCAAATCCCCAATATGCCTGCTGTTCCCCGCTATTCCTCCTCTTACTCATCTCAAATTATCTTTTTATAGTATCCGCTATAGTTTTCTCTTCCTTTCTCCTATACTTATTTCTCTTCCCCTTCATTCTTCTCATTTTCTTGTCTCTAACTAATTTGCTCATTGTCTTCATTTTCTATTTGTTGTTTCCCTTTCTTCTTTTCCTAGTCTATTTTCTTCTTATCGCTCTCTTTCTTATCACAATGTTCCGCATCCCCCCCCCACTTTTACTCTCTGTACTCTCTTACCCTTTCCTTTCCTTTATTTTTTTTTCATTCATGCTTTATTTTTCTTTACTTCTGTTTGCGGTACTCCCCACCCAGTCCCATTTTGGTACAGTTTAAGAACTGCCATTCCATAATGGGATAGCATAGCTGAAAGCAGCAAGGAGGAAAAACAGTATAAGGGCTCTTACACATGGGGTGAACCAGGTGGGATATCTCTCCTGCACATAATGAAGTACCTGACAATACCTGACCCTCTATATCTATAGAAATGACAATGTGTTTTAAATGCCTTCAGTCCCAGGTATTTACTCAATAATACCCCCTTTGATATTTTCGGGAAATTACCTGGGATTGCCGCATGTAATATGTTTTACACATGGCAATTCCAATAAATATGAAGGGGCACGTATTGTTGGGCACTTCATTGCCAATGTGTGGATATTACCTGCTGGCGATGAAGGTAAATGAAGAGATAAAGAAAGTGGTTGGTGGCTCCTATTTTTTAGTTTTTTGTCTTGGCATTACTCTGTCTAATATTGTTCGATTGCTTGGATTTTACAGGCCAAAGACTGTAGGCATTTTTTACAAGTGCAATTTCTGAACAGAAGTAGACACTGATGCTGAGTGCAACCATAGAGAAGTACAATGAGCCTCTTTGCACAAACAAGGTTAATGAATGTTATCAATACGCACAATGCCTGCATCCAGTTTTGCACAACTGAGACTGTAATAGTAAATGAGCCCTTGTAAGCATAGTCATCATCCACTCTGTTTTATTCTGTCACCACTGTATGAAGCCAAGGAGCTCCTTTGCTGGCTTGAATAGAAATATACTGTAGCTTGCTTAATACTAAATAGTTGTTTATAACAATGATTTATAGTACAATAGAAAGCTATGAGGAGAACATTAAGTGCCTAAAGGGCATATGTTCATCCACAAGTGCAGTTGCAGTTCCTGTACATTCCCCACAGTCATTTGTGCAAAACAACTTTTATTAAAGGTTCTTGCATCAAAAATGCCCTCCTTAAACTACTTTATAGTTGAAGTTGGTCCTTCCTGCATTCTGTTCCGCATTGAGCTCTGCTGAGATTAATGACACAGGAGAACCCTGGATCAACCGCCACTTCTGGACCAGTGGTAGCTCCAGAGCTCTGCATCAATCAGCATCATTTGCGCCAAAAGAATAGGGTGCACACATCACATGCCAAACATCAGAAATGATGCCAGACAAACTTTGAAAGTATGCATCACAACTGTGCCCAATTTGGACAAACTAGATGCGGTAGGCACAGCAAGCACAATTGCATCAAGAGCATGGCTCCTTTGCACCCCAATGATGCTCAATTCTGGGGAAAACATGGCCATTGCCCTTGTAATTGCACTTTGCTCCCTGTGCTTGCAGACATACTTGTGCCCTTTAGAGTATAAGACATAAAATGCAGATTCAAGGAGACAAAATCAATTGAAAGGTTATAAAGATGGATGGATGAAATAATAGATAGATATAAAGACACATAATACATATGTAAATTGATAATAAATGATGGAAACAGAGATGGAGTCGATACATTATATTAGATAGACAGATAGATATATTTTGCAGTGTGATCTGTTTTTTATTTTCATTTTTTATTTTTTATTTAATTGTTCAGCTTGTTAGAACAGAAATTACCAATTTGTATGCCGCAGAGAAAAGTAAAGCAAGCACTATGCTTATGAACCAGGGCAGCTAAAGTCATGCCTCAGCTTGCCAGGTTTACAGACTGTGGAACAGAATTAAACTCCTTACTGCCATACGATATAAAGAAGTATTATAGATCATTGGTTCAGTACAGCATGTTTGTTTCTCAAATCTCCAGTTAAGCTCACGTGTGAATGCTGTGCATTGTCACTGCGGAAACCAGGAAGGGATCAGCAACTGAACAAGTGTGAACAGCCAGTGAGTGACACATGGAAAATATACTGTGTCTATAGAAACACATTACTCTGAGTGCTCTTTAGTGACCTCTGTGCTGTGCCAGAGAACTCTAGTTCTGATAATATATATATATAGTGTAGTTATATAAATATGATGCTAAGATCAAATAGATATCAATTAGTATATACATTGTAGCACATATCATTTTATCTCTGTAAAGGACAATTGTTCATAGTAATAGTATTAAGTTTATTAATCCAGAAGCATTCCCTCTGTAACAGCATTTTGGATCTATGGCTATGTCTTTGAAAGTAGGTAAATGATGGCCCTTTTCCAAAAAATGTTTTGCCACGGGTTTAGATGTTTTATTATCCCTGAAAGCTGTACTTATGGCTGATCGGTGCCCATCCATTCTAAGCCTTAGGGGCAGATTTATCAAAGGTCAAGCTATTTTTTGTGTTCTTCGACTAGGGAACAGTCCAACTTCGAATCGAATTTGGAAAAACTTCGAAATTTGGTCAAATTTTTTGAAGTACTGTCTCTTTAAAACTTCGACTTCGACCATTCGCCACCTAAAAGCTGCCGAAGTGCTGTTTTAGCCTATGGGGGACCTCCTAGAACCTGTATGTAGGCAATTGGGGGAGTTTGGGAGATCGAAGGTCGAAGTTAAAAAAACTTTGAATCGAAGTACGATTGTACGATTCAAAGTAGGCCGAATTCAGCCCACTTCGACCCCAAAAAAACTTCGACCTCCATTCGATTGGTCTTTTTGAATTCGAAGTTTTTTTAACTACGACTTTCGACCTTTGATAAATATGCCCCTTAGTGTTTGATCAGTTTTCTCCACATAAGAAAGACCACATGGACAAGTTATCAAATAGATCACATGGGTAGTGGTACAGGTGATATGAGACCTAATACTAAACGTTTTACCAGTATGAGGATGGGTAAAGGTTTGCCCTGGCGTAACGGCATGATGTACAACTAGGACATCTATAGCAACCATTTTTTAGATTTAAAAAATGAATGGGCTTTACTTTCTGATAACACTTCGTAGGGTCTGTCTTAACAAGTAGGTCAAGCAAATTAGCTCCCATTTTGTATGCCATCATCGGAGGATTGGCGGCAAATGGTTTAAGGCCGTTGTCAGCTTGTAAGATGTTCCAATTTTTATACACCACATCTCTGATGTGGCCAGATACACCAGAGAACTGTAAAGGAAAAAAAAATTGTTGTGTACCTTGATTTCTCTGTCTATTGCCCCTAACATTACCTTTTGCAATACGTATGGCCCTGTTAAGCAAACATTTGGGGTACCCTCTAGCAAGAAAACGAGTCTCCATCTCACTCAGCTGCAATTGCAACAATTCCACAGAGGAATTGTTTCTTAACACCCGACAGAATTGTGATATTGGTAAAGACAGTTTGGTCGAGCCTCCAAATTATGGAATAGAGTCAAATAATTCTTATTTTAAAAAAATTTCCTTTTTCAATGTAGTAATAAAACAGTACCTTGTACTTGTTCCTATGATATAATTAAACCTTATTGGTGACAAAGCAATAATTTTGTGTTTAATTATTGCTTTAAATCATTTTTAATAGATTAAAATTATGAATAACAGGTCCTGAATTTGCATATAATACACAAAAGCCATGAATATCTTGTAAATTATATGCTTATAAACGGTGAGTTCTGATGTCATCAGTTATAAACGGTGAGTTCTGATGTCATTTCTGTCACATGACTCACTGAAACTTGTGTATTATAATAAATAAAGTACCCCCAGTTGCAAAATATGAGGATATTAGAAGTTACCTCGGAGTTCCATGACCTGTATAAAAACACTCGGCCTTCGGCCTCGTGTTTTTATATGGTCATGATACTCCTTGGTAACTTATAATATCCTTATATTTTACAAGAGGGGGTACTTTATTCACTATATAATACACAAGAGCCATGAATATCCTGTAAATTATATCCTTATAAACTGTGCTTAGTGATGTCATCGGTTATTATCGATGCTTAGTGATGTCATTTCTGTCACATGACTTTACAATAGGGGCTACTTTATTCACTATAATGTATATAACATGTAAAAAGACAAACACAGAGCTGTCTACTCCCCCAGATTTCCTTGGAGTTACCCAGTTTGAGACCCATAGCCTCCTGTTACTATATGTCATTCCCCCAGGTTTTAGAATGTTACTGTTTTATTTCGAAACACAAATGTGCAGTGAGCTTTCAGTGACATAACAAGAGCCCATACATTGGCTGTACATGCTGTTTTTGAATATTTTGAACACTTATTATAAATCTTCACGAAAAATGTCAATGTTGCTGGTCTTTTATATATATCTATATATACACGTGTGTATATGCTTATAATACACAAAAGCCATGAATATCCTGTAAATTATATTCTTATAAACGGTGAGTTCTGATGTCATCAGTTATAAACGGTGAGTTCTGATGTCATTTCTGTCACATGACTCACTGAAACTTGTGTATTATAATAAATAAAGTACCCCCAGTTGCAAAACATGAGGATATTAGAAGTTACCTCAGAGTTCCATGACCTGTATAAAAACACTCGGCCTTCGGCCTCGTGTTTTTATATGGTCATGAAACTCCTCGGTAACTTGTAATATCCTTATATTTTACAAGAGGGGGTACTTTAGTCACTATATATTATTAATAATAAACTATACTTTGTATACAAGATGAAGCCAACCAAAGATAATGATAAGCTACACATTTGAAAACAATAAAGATTTAACACTTATCGGGCTTTTCTGCATTTTACGCAAACAAAGGGGAGAATGTGTTCTTAAAGGACAATAACTTTCATGACTGCAGAGTCAGGAAGCTAACTGTTTGTATTGATAGGTTCCAGTTCTTGCAAACGTTTATATAGGATTTACATTGTTTGAGTAGCCCTGTACATGCCTGCACTAGAAGACACCTCTTTAGGCACCCGTGGAAGGAAGTAAAAAGAATTTTTAGTCTTACAAAGCTGACTGCAACCTGATAATATCATATGCTGGGTCATATATACAGAGAGCTGACAAATTAACAATGCATGAGTTGCTCTAGCAGCACACTCCATGTGAGGACAACTTTTCAGACATCTTGGAAGATGATCTGTGGTGTCCAGTCGTGAATAACTATGACAAGCTGGACAAAGTTATTAAGGTTTTAAAACTTTATTAAGTCATTTATGAGCAGGAAATAGTTACAAAATGCAGATATATCAGTAAACCATAATATATAAATACAGTATCTCAGGGCTCATTTTAAGGGCACAAAGAGATACCCCTTGGGTACAGTTTAGACTTTTCCCGGCATTAATTGATGGGGCAAACTGTATGAACTTATAGGGTAAAACAGTGCAATATGGGGGACCCATGTGTTACTCCAGTGGTCACTGGAATACCCTCTGGGCAAACAGCCCTGACACCCAGAGGAGGTGTCATTCCTAAAATCTACCAAAGCCTCACCCACTCCTTGCAAGCCCCACCCACATGTCATAGGCCGATCCTTGGTAGCGCTTGCGGCCTCACATCAATTGCTACTTGATCTTTGCTGGAGCTGCCATTCAAGCACAGTCTGTAGAAAGTCAGAGGAAAAATGAACCTGTTGCTTAAAACAATGCAATATGGGGGGGGCCCAAAAACTAGGACACCGGCAGGGATTGTATTTCTGAAGTTTGAACTTCCCCTCCAGCCCATACAATGGCCATGATTCTTTGACAAATAAGATTGCAGAAAGCTGTGAGGGGAAAAGAAATGAAGGCACCTGAGCTGCCCCCTCCCGCCCATTTTGACATTTGCAGCCCACTGACAGCAATTAATCTAACTAAGTGCAGCACAGCCGGGCACCCCCAAAAAACAAGTGATGAATCAAGTAGGGATGCACCGAATCCACTATTTTGGATTTGGCTGAATCCCCGAATCCATCTTGGAAGATTTGGGCCGAATACCGAACCAAATCCTAATTTGCATATGCAAATTAGGGTCAGGAAAGGGAAAAGTGGGGAAAAATTGGTTTACTTCCTTGTTTTGTAATGTGAAATCCCGCCCTCCCCACAATATGCATATGCAAATTAGGATTCGGATTCGTTTCAGCCAGGTACAAGGATTCGGCCGAATCCGAACCCTGCTGAAAAAGGCAGAATCTTGCCTGAATCCCAAACTGAATTCAGTGCATCCCTAGAATCAAGTAAGAATTACTGTAAACTGGATTTTTGTGTTGTTACACTATCTGTTGGGATTTAGACATTTGGGTAATATAGAATACAATGAGATATCATTTATGCAATGATAAAAAGTGAATAATGTCACAATTAACTAACAAGAATGCCTTGTCTCTTTACTTTGCAGGTAGTGAAAGGATTGTAACAAACGAACAGGAGATCAATACACATATAGTGAAAGTTCAATAAATGCTCCATATTGTTCCATAAATGCATGTAATCTGTTTAGTCAACTGGCACAAAGCAGAGGCCTAAAACTGACTGAAATATGCTGCCAATATTTTTTAAAAATTGGCCACTGAAGAGCAAGATAGCAAGAGGGAAATTTGTACTCACCACATGATAAAAGGGTGTTTAATCAAGTTGTTTAAAGGGATTCTGTCATGATTTTTATGGTGTAGGTTTTATTTCTAAATTACACTGTTTACACTGCAAATAATTCACACTGCAATATAAAATTTTGTTCCTGAACGAGCAAGTGTATTTTCTATTTAGTTGTAATATTGGTGTGTAGGCAGCCATCTCAGGTCATTTTGCCTGGTCATGTGCTTTCAGAAAGATCCAGCACTTTAGGATGGAACTTGCTGGCAGGCTGTTGTTTCTCCCGCTCAATGTAACTGAATGTGTCGCAGTGGGACCTGGATTTTACTATTGAGAGCTGCTCTTATATCTTCCGGGCAGCTGTTTTCTTGTGTTAGGTAGCTGCTATCTGGTTACCTTCCCGTTGTTCTGTTGTTAGGCTGCTGGGGGTTGGAGGGAGAGTAACTGAAGTTTTCAGAGCACAAGTCATATGACTGGGGGCAGCTGGGAAACTGATAATATGTTTAGCCCCATGTCAGATTTCAAAATTGAATATAAAAAAATCTGTTTGCTCTTTTGAGAAATGGATTTCAGTGCAGAATTCTGCGGGAGCAGCACTATTAACTGCTGCATTTTTAAAAAAAAAACATGTTTTCCCATGACAGTATCCAAAGTCACAGCACATTCTTTAAAGGGAATGTAAATTCATAAACTTAGAGCTTAGTCAACCCGTGGGTAAACCCACAGGTCCCGCGGGTATCAGGCCGACCCGCACATCACTACAGAACTGATCTTTTCACTTTAGTCCAGCCACCAGCTGCCTATGGATCAGTAACTGAAATCTTTCGTGTTAAAACCTACACATTGAGAAGTAACCCGAAGTTTCCCCGTCAGCCACTGCCTTGTGTGCGATCAGTAATCAGAGCTAGTGGAGTGAATAATGGAATCTCAAGCAAAAATGGCCTCTTTTAAAATGAATGTATATTGGAAATAAGTTTCTTTTAATGGAGAACCTGGGACCATCATGGTTTTGGTCTTTAACTATTAGGCCCCTGGGTGGGCCCTGTGACTTCTGATATGTTACTAGTGTTACATGGATCCTCTTCTGAAAGTAGTGTCTGAGGCATGTTGTCACATGTTTATGTATGTTATTTATAGCAGCTTTGTGCATAACATTTCCTAATGTCCCATAATTCCCATTTTCTATCAAGTGATCCTTCTGGCCTCCAATAATTAGGTTAATGTCTTACTCTGATTTACAATAGAATCACTATTAGGGGGTTCAAGGTATCACTATGGTTTTAGGACCATATAGAGTTAATTGCCAATTGTGCTGCACTGGTACAACTGGTGTGTTTGCTTCCGAAACGTTACAATTGTTTATATAAACAAGCTGCTGTGTAGCCATGGGGGCAGCCATTCAAAGCTGAAAAAGGAGAAAAGGCACAGGATACACGGCAGATACAAGATAAGCTCTATATTACATATAATGAGATTCTTCAGAAGTTATTCGTTACCTACTGTGCTTAAATGGATACACAGCAGCTTGTTTATATAAACTATACTTGTGTTTCTAAAGCAAACACACCAGTTTTACCAGCATTTGGCAACAGTATATTATATTGTCATTCCTTTAAAACACTTTCTTTTATTGGTGTTACTGTTCCTTCAAGTGGGCTGTGCAATGGGGAAATTTTCACATGGACTCAGGCATTAGGCTAATGAAAAATCCTTTAGTTGCATACAGTGTAGGCACACAATATGAGTACTGCTTAGGTCTTATGCTAGGGCCAGATGAGGCAGAAATTGGGCCTGCTGAAATCCACAGGCTAATCTCAGCCCCCGGCCACTAGCGATCTCCTTTTCTACTTGCATCCAGAACTGTTGTGTCGGCTCCAGTGAGAACAGACTTGGTGGATTTTGGCAAAGAAAAGCAAGACTTTGTATTTCGAGCTGAAATCCACTGAGTCTGTTCATGCCAGAGCCAACATAAGGCTTCTGGATGCTTATTTCTGCCCTGTCTGGCCATAGCCTAAAGGGATAAGTATGCACAAATCTGCAGCCTGCTTGGGAGTGAGTTTTGCTCTATATTTCATGGCATAATGCTCTTATGTGTGATAGTTGCATCATGCCGTGAGGCTGTTTTCCATCAGCAGGGACAGGGCATCAGGTCCGGACTGAGAATTAAAACAGGCCCTGGCATTTCAGGTACACAGAGGCCCAAACAGCCCCCACCAGCCCACTAAATACTGACTTTCTATGGCACCTTATAGCAGCCCCTCTGGCATTTGCCAGAACCCACAGATTGCCAGTCTGGGCCTGCAGGGCATAATGGATGGTTCAGTATTAAGGGAATAGTGCAAGTGGCCCTGCTACTGCTAAAAAAATGAATAACTTGGGGGAAAGTTTATCTTTCAGCAGGGCAATTATCCCAATTGCAGGGCCAATGCAACATCGGAGTGGCTCAAAGACATAAGTCCAAGACCTGATTTCAAGCTGGCACATTTGGCAACTGATGTCCATAAGTGTCATCTGACTTATCAGTTGTGAAAATAAAAATGTAACTGAGAGCAATATATATCAAGGTAGTTATTCAGTAAAATGAAATAAATGGATTGAATGCTAAGTATCCCCCTGGCTGATTTTCTTGTTAGGAAAAAACTGCACAGTAAAGTTTGAATGGCAGCTCCAGCTCCATCATACCTTGCTTCATGAGCTTAGATTTGTGTATGCGTACTAACACAAAGCCCAACGTTTTACGCTCCTGTGCACTTAGTAACAACTTGCAAAGCAAAGTAAGATGGTTCAATGTTGCTGAGATTCAAACTTCTCTGGACCAATGCAGTTTTTCCTAACAGTAGCACCAGCCCTAGGGAACAAACCTAGTGATTCTCTCCATTTGGAGATGCCTAATATTTTGTCAACCCCCCCAGTAAATAGAAGTGTCCTTGTCCTTTAAGAACAGTAAAATGCTGGACACAGTCATCGAGGTAACAGGTTCAATGCCAGCTTCCACAAACAACACAGCCAGAGTAAAACTTTCCATAGAAGAAACCAAGTGCAGAAGGAGCCTATAAACCGTACTAAAGGCACTCAAGGAAATTTACAGTATTTTGCTGCTTAACTTGCAAATGTCTTCAGCATTATTTTCTTCGCTTCGAGGACTCAATCCAGTGATCATACAGTAATATAGTGGAATTCCTTGTAATTGTTAAACTGAGACCAGGCTAACCAAGGGAGACACAATCTCCACATTCTTGCTATTAATATTTATGTTCTGGCAATGGTGCATTTTTTCTTTACTTTATAAATAAACTTACCAGACCTAGAAAATGTTTCATTGACTTTAATATAACATTATCCATTGCCTGGGGCATTTAAATTGTTCTAATAAAAAGGAGGTGATTAATTCAGCAGCCTAGAATGTAATGTTTGTTTTATAGATACATCCATGTTTTTATTACAGTTTTTATTGGCTGCTAAACCAGCGAGTGACTGGGATAAATACAAATAGATCGATAGATAGATAAATAGATAGATGATTAAAGATAGATAAATAGATAGATGATTAAAGATAGATAGATAGATAGATAGATAGATAGATGATTAAAGCTAGATAAATAGATAGATGATTAAAGATAGATAGATAGATAGATAGATAGATAGATAGATAGATAGATAGATAGATAGATGATTAAAGCTAGATAAATAGATAGATGATTAAAGATAGATAAATAGATAGATGATTAAAGATAGATAGATAGATAGATAGATAGATAGATAGATAGATAGATAGATAGATAGATAGATAGATAGAGGAGGGGGTCGGGGAACTGCATGACGATAGTGCAGAGAGCATAGTAGGGAAAATTAAAATATTTGAATAACTTGAATTCAAAAAATTAATACATTTTGCCTAGGACAGCTCCCGTTGATTTCACGTGATTGCACCTAAGTTTAACATTCAAGGTTTCCGATATTTTTGTGCATAAATATCGAATTTGAGTGTTGCTAAATCACCCCTCAGTTGATGGAAACTCAAACAACACATTCAAATTTGGTTCATCACTATGGTGCCATTTACAATTCACTTATATTCTGGGTTCCAACAGCACTGCTTCATTGTAGAGCATATCTTTCAGTTGCTTCCCAAAAAGCATTCCAGTCCAGAGCCGGGCCGACAGCTACCTCAGCCCAAGGTCAGCTCCGCCCCCCACGCCCCCATCCACCTGTTCAAAGTCACCCACTGCTGATCCCCCTTTACCCTCACAACCAGACACCAGACCCAATCCCCCTTCACCCCCTGCAACCAGTCGCTAGACATGATCCCCCCTTTTCCCTCACAACCAACCTCCAGATCTGATCCCCCTTTACCCCACGCTACACATCTCCCGTCAGTCCCCCCATCCCAAGTGCTCTGTGCGGAGAGGGCACTGACATAGTTGTTTGATCTAATCAAATATCGTCGCCTTCAAGTTGTGCCCTAGGCACCTGCCTACCCCTAGTTTTAGCCGTGTCCCAGTCTGGTGGGTTCACAATGGGGTGCTTAGTCTGATGCTTGCTTGCAGGCGTATCACAGTGTGTAGCATTTTGAAATAATTTTGTGAAACAATGTAATCTGTACATAAAAGCTACACGTCACATTAATATGAGAAAATAGAATAACAAGATCCAACAACAGATCCCAGCGCAAGAGTGTTATAGCTGTTTTCAGTTTACCACCAGGAAATATTATTTGCTGGGTTTCACTGAGGTAAAGAATACAATATTTGCTCCCAGGCAGAAGAGGCAGAAGAAGTATGGCTCCGTGTAACCCTATTGGCCTCTTTTTACTGACATTGTACTTTTCTAAATAGGGTCATTAGGGCAAAAGTGCGGCAGGTCTGGACACACACCCATTGGTGTTAAGCTGGCCATAGACTCAAAGATCCGCTCGTTTGGCGTCATCGCCAAACGATCGGATCTTTCCCCGATATGCCACTAAACTGCATGGCTATATCGGGGGTAATTCGAACGTTCGGCCGTAAGGCCGAACGATCGAATTACGATACGCCAAGGGGCTCCGACGAGTCGGTCAGGTAAAAATCAAACCTTCCCGATCTATATCGTGGCCAGATACTGATCGGGAAGACCCGTCGGAAGCCCCCATACATGGGCAGATAAGCTGTCAAATTGGTCCAAACAACCGATATCGGCAGCTTTATCTGCCCGTGTATGACCACCTTTAGGGTGCAATGCATTGCAGTGGTGATAAATAACAAGGGTGGCATAATAGGAAAAAGTTCCATTCCTCATTGTATAAAGTATAACCCTACACAGCATGGCACAAGGGATGAAGGGGAAGGTAAATTAATAAACAATAGACATAGGGATATTTTTTCACTGAATGATCCTCAACGACTTGGCAAACAGGGGTTTGCTGAAAGCTGTAATTCAACAAGCAGTTGAAGGGTTGCAGGTTGCATATCCCTAGTATATGTATTTTACACCTCAGGGAAAACATGCAACCTTTCTGCACTGTTAGTAGCCACAATAAGACAGGATTATGTAACTTTATTGCCTTATTGTTGTGCATATATCATTCTCTTATTGATGTTACATTTGTTATGCTTGTTCTGTACTATAGTTTATTAATTAGGCGCTGATCTGTGAAGGGCAGAATGTCCCTCGTGGGTTAAGGAAATATAAGATAGAAGAGATGGAGAAATACTGGTGCAATTTTGCAAGGCAAATGTAGTAAATAGGAAGAAAAGATCTGACTGAGGACTGAGGACTGAGTTACACCAGCAGGGACATTGAAAACAGCTGTAGAGCTCTCGTATAAGGTGGGAGGGATGTCGCGGACTGTTCGCCGGCGAACTTGTTCGCGCGAACATCGACTGTTCGCGCACGCCGAATGTTCGCGAACGTCGCGCGACGTTCGCCATTTTGGGTTCGCCTTAGCTGGCGCTTATTTTTGCCCTCTCACCCCAGACCAGCAGATACATGGCAGCCAATCAGGAAGCTCTCCCTCCTGGACCACACCCCCTGGACCACTCCCCTTCCATATATAAACTGAAGCCCTGCAGCGTTTTTTCATTCTGCCTGTGTGTGCTTGGAAGAGCTAGTGTAGGGAGAGAGCTGTTTAGTGATTTGAGGGACAGTTGATAGTAACTTTGCTGGCTAGTAATCTACTTGATACTGCTCTGTATTGTAGGGACAGAACTCTGCAGGGATTTGAGGGACAGTGAGTTTAGGTTAGTTAGCTTTGCTGACTAGTAATCTACCTTCTACTGCAGTGCTCTGTATGTAGCTGCTGTGGGCACTGCTTCTGATCTCATCTGCTGACTGCTGCCTGTAACCCAATAGTCCTTGTAAGGACTGCTTTTATTTTCTTTTTTGTTTTTTTACTTTGCTACTATAAGAGCCCAGTGCTATTAGTCTAGCTGTGTTGGGGAGTGGGACTGGTGTGCTGCTCCTCCTAGTAGTTCACCACTACCAGCACCAACCAGAGTCAAAATTGTTACAAAGTATCTTATTTGCACCTGTTAGCTGTTCTGAGCTCTCTGCCAAAAGCTAATTAAGTTAGAAACTGTTTTTTTTCTGGCTGTTCAGTGCAGAGAAAAGAGGGACTGGTGTGCTGCTCCTCCTAGTAGTTCACCACCACCAGCACCAACCAGAGTCAAAATTGTTACAAAGTATCTTATTTGCACCTGTTAGCTGTTCTGAGCTCTCTGCCAAAAGCTAATTAAGTTAGAAACTGTTTTTTTTCTGGCTGTTCAGTTCAGAGAAAAGAGGGACTGGTGTGCTGCTCCTCCTAGTAGTTCACCACTACCAGCACCAACCAGAGTCAAAATTGTTACAAAGTATCTTATTTGCACCTGTTAGCTGTTCTGAGCTCTCTGCCAAAAGCCAATTAAGTTAGAAACTGTTTTTTTTCTGGCTGTTCAGTGCAGAGAAAAGAGGCACTTTCCAGTACGAAAGAGGGACAGGGGGTTGAGTGGTCAAAAGAGGGACAGTTGGGAGGTATGCAAGTGCCACCTAGCTGTGTGAGCTTTTTCACATTCTGTCTAAATAACAATAATAATTCCGTGTCCGTAAACATCACCTGAGTGATGTTTTTACAGCAGCAATAATATATTCCGTATCCACTACTGTATACGTTGCCCTTGCAGGCATTGTTTGCCCAGTCTTTAACCAAGTGCCACCTAGCTGTGTGAGCTTTTTCACATTCCGTGTCCAGAAACATCACCTGAGTGACGTAGTGTGATTTCTGCCCTTTACAGCACAAAACGCAGCGCTGTGTCAACAATGTATTTTTCAGATACATTTTTGCCCTTGATCCCCCTCTAGCATGCCACTGTCCAGGTCGTTGCACCCTTTAAACAACTTTAAAATCATTTTTCTGGCCAGAAATGTCTTTTTTAGCTTTTAAAATTCGCCTTCCCATTGAAGTCTATGGGGTTCGCGACGTTCGCGAACCGTTCGAATTTTTGACGCAAGTTCGCGAATATGTTCGCAAACTTTTTTTCCGACGTTCGCTACATCCCTATAAGGTGGTAGGGTGGCACAGTCATGTACAGAGATGCTAGCTAACCCCATGTCATTAGGGTGATAATTATCCAAGTTTGAGACCATTTTATGGAAATGGAATACAGTTTTAAAAAATCCAGGACTGATCACTTGAATGAAATAGGGTAACTGGCTGTCTGACCACTGGTCTTGCTGCAGTGGAAAGCAGATAGAATTTGTAATGCTCCTACTGTAAGTTTTCTTATTGGCAGAAAATTAATTTAGTCGGTGGGCTGTCAGCAACAAGAGTACATAATGCATTACAAACAATATTACAGCCCTCCACAGGAGTCCAATGCACTCAAAGAGAACACATCTCCAGCATCTGATATATATAATAGGGCAGACAATGTGCAGCATTCAGTAAGACTAGCCTCCTGAACGGCGTGAAACTTAAATTCATTCGGGGTTACAAGCACGTGCAGTGTAGGACAGTAAACATGAACATTTCTTGTTAATCCCTGAGCACTTTACTTACACTGCACAGACTCCCATAAAGACCCAGTTAACAATTAAGCCGCTGGTCTGGCAGCTCCTGGGTAACTGCTGACCTTGTGCCGTGTGCCGTACTTTTCCACTCTTCCTTTCTGCCTTAAATTTCATAGCCCTAAATTAAATTTAATGACTTTCATTACTGCACAGATGTGAGAATAAAAGCTAAGCCGGAGGATATAATTTATGCAGTATGGGAATCACAAACCATAATGATTTGCTGGTTAAACTGCTTCTAAACCAAAGGAAAAGTACCAAGTGGAGGTTTGTAGCCCTTTGTTCTTTCTGACACTTTCTATGCATGGGAAAGAATGGAGCCAAAGTGCTCAAGTCAAGTCCTGCTGAAAGGGAAAATATACCACCACCCCCCCTTTTTGGCATGAGCTCATTCAGTTGTATCATTTAAAAAAAATAAGATACACAGGCATACCTAATGTAAAAGGAAACCATGACACTATAAAGAACCGTTTCCCAACTCATCTTAGGCTCACAGTGTAATGCAAACCCTCCCTTACTGTGTTTCATTGTAAAGTGATGGATTGTAGCACTTGAAGTCCCTCTGCTTTCCATAGGGAGGTTTCACAGATTCTCTTGACTTAAAATCTCACAATCCGTCACTTTACAATGTAACAAGGTTAACAGGTTGGGGTTGCATTACTGGTTGGGGAACTGGTCCCTGCAACCACAGACAGATTATCTAGGTTTCCTTTGAATCTGTGAAATGTCTGTGCAAAAATAATATATTTTTCTTGCAGTTCAGATTAGTGATGTGCGGGTCGGCCAAAAGCCCAACAATTGCACAAAATATACTGCCCTTGCCGCCCGACCCGCCCGTGACCTAACAGTGTCCCATTTCCATTGCAAGTGTGTCTATTTATAGACTATCGGGTATATAAAGGAATGTGAAAGCCCAGGTTGGTTCGGGTGCGAGTCCTACTCAGTCAGGTTAGGGTGGTGTGTAGGTCAACCCACACATCACTAGTTCAGATAGTGTTTATGCACCTTTTCTACATAAACCCAATTGATCCCAACTGGTCCCATAAACTGTAATATTATAATACTTTGTTTACTTTTCTTGGGCAACAAGAGTCAACTCTTTTTCAAGTCTCTACACCTTTGTACATACTGGAACTAGCATATGGCATCTGTAAAAGGTCAAACTGCAGAGAAACAAAGAATTTCAATTATTATGAGCACCGATTTGTGCAGTAGCCAGGTATATCCAAGGAATACTTTTTGGGACGCTCCTATAATTCTGATTGGAGGAAAATTAACAGATTGTATGTTGTGATTGGTCTGTGTGTGTCTAGTTTTTTTCTACTTGGGGATCATAAACTTAGCTGGAGCAAGCAATGTCAGGCAGCAGCAGGAAGGGCCAGGAATGTATTGTCCTGTATTAAAAGCTGTATAGAGCTGCAGGAAGAAACTTTAATGTTACCCCTTTACAAAGCACTGGTAAGGCCCCTTCTAGAACATGCAGTACAGTTTTGGTCTCCAGTGCTTAAAGTCTCAAGTCCAAAGAAGAACAACTAAGTTGATAAATGAACCATTCAATAAGACATCAGATCTGCTATTCAACAGTAGAAAAAATACAGATCCCATGTTAAAATACAAAAAAGTTTGTTTCACAGTAAGAGCTGTGAAGTTGTGGAATTCTTGTAGTAAATTGGAATATTGTCGTTGAATTGGCAGATCCAGGGATAAGTGCGATTGGTGTCTTGGAAGTTTCAATTTATAGATGTGTGTATTTATTAACCTTATCTTCTATGTTACTATGTTAGTACTGAGCAAGCCAGTTCAATTACTAATGTGCAGCTTTTTTTACAGGGAAAATTGTATTGTGTAAGAATCATTCACATACACAGACACATAAATGGTATAGGGTTTATGAAGGTATATGAAGCACATAAATGCTATAGGTTTTCATACATATCCTATAGTAATCTGTACCAATTACAGCTGTAAAGTGCCAACATATTCTGTAGCAGCGTACAATAAATGGGTTTATACATACAGATTATAAACAAAAAACAACCGATACATGATAATAGGGCCCTTTCCCACCTCGGTTCTGAAATGGCTCATCACCTTGGTTGCCAAACTGAGCAAATACCTACTCTATTGGTAAGAAATCTTAGTGTGTATGACTTGCTTTCCTGTAAAACAGGGGCCACATTCTATTGTAAAAAGAGTTGGGGGAGCTACACAAACATGAAATCAGTGGGGATGCCAAATAAGGGCCGTGATTGGCTATTTGGTAGCCCCTACGTGGACTGTCAGCCTACAGGAGGCTCTGTTTGGCAGTAGACCTGTTTTTTATTTAACGAGATCTTGCCTTCAAGCCTGGAATTAAAAAATAAATTCTAAGCAAAGTAAATGCTTTTCACACTTTACTCCTTTAGCTGTGTCACAACTCAGCAGTACAACCCTTTCTCCTTCCTCTGTTGGATGTTTGCTAAATGGTTTCTTGGCAGCTCAGCAGCAATAACGATACTGCTGCCCAGTCACCCTTCCTGCTGCTTTTCTCACCTACCCCCGTGCTTACTTTATTACAAGGTTCTCCACCTTATGTTAGGGGCATGCAAAAAGTAGGGGTGTTTTCATTAATTTAAATATTCCAGAAATGCAGCAGTGTAAAAGGACATTTTGTTTAACCAGTAGGAATGGGGCCTTATACAAGTAGATTTCTATAAAATATTGCTTGAGGGATTTTTTTTTCAATCTAGCCTTTACAAGTAAATACTTTTTGTATTTTTGTCCTTCACAGGCAAAACTTACCAAGCAAGTTCGGCATTCTACATGCTAAGAAGCCTCTATTGTATCAAACAAAGAAGAGGATTATGTGACCTGTAAATAATTACAGAAATCCTGAAAAGGAGTCATAGTTATAATTCCAGTATTTGACGCACGAAGGCATCACGTGAAAACTCAAAGATAAGATTCAATTTAAAATGCAATTCAATTCTGAAAAACGGATCTCACTGTTTATCATGTGAAAACTCTATGGCAAAAACTGGAACTGAATTTGGAGAAAAAAATTGAACCCCCATCCATGAATTTTCTCGTGATAAACCATGAGATAACTTTTTATCACTGAATTAAATCTGGCCCATTGTTGGACTTGTTATTCTTAGGATTGATATGTATTTTCATCTATTTAGTATCCATGTGGAACACCCAATTGAAAGATGGAAAGAGTCAGAAGAAAGACCCAAAAATATAAAGAAACTATAAAAAAAACAAATAATGAAGATCAATTGAAAAGTTGTTTTCAATTGTCCATTTTATAACATACTAAAAGTTAACGTAAAGGTAAACCACCCCTTTAGCTAGATTGTTCTTATAGAAAGTGAGTCCATTAAGTCACAGCTGGGGCATTTAAACCTCCTGTGTTAGATATAAATGAAGACAATCTTGGGGGAGCATCATTAAATCCTAAATGGTTTCCATCATAAGGTGGGCATACATGTGACACTCAAACCTTGGACCCCAGGGATAGGCTAGGTTTTTGCCTCCTCACTCAGCTATACAAATTAGGGATGCACCGAATCCACCATTTGGGATTCGGCCTAATCACCAAATCCTTCATGAATAATTAGGCCGAATACTGAACCGAATCTGAATTTGCATATCTAAATTAGGGAAGGTAAGGGAAAAAGTGGAATGTTTTTTTTACTTCTTTGTTTTGTGATAAAAAGTTACGTGATTTACCTTCCCACCCCTAATTTGCATAAAAAAATTAGGACTAGGATTCAGTTTGACCAGGCACGAGGATTTAGCCGAATCCGAATCCTGATGAAAAAGGTTGATTCCTGGCCAAATTCCAAACTGAATCTTGGATTCAGTGCATCCCTAATACAAATTTGGAAGTGTTATCCAGAATGCTCGGGACCTGGGGTTTTCTGCATAAGGGATCTTTCCATAATTCAGATCTCTACACCTTAACTCATTCATTCAAATATTAATTAAACCCAATAGGATTGTTTTTGCCTCCGATATGGATTAATTATAGTTTAATTAGAATCAAGTACAAAGCCTTGTTCTATTATTTAAAAATGTGACTTAATTCATTAAAATGAAGTCTATGGGAGATGGCCTTCCCATAATTTGGAGCTTTCTGGATAACGGGTTTCTGAATAACAGATCCCATACATGTATTAGAAAAGTATCCTTCTAGCATACAAAGAGCTACTGAAATGATGAGACAAGATCCAAAAAGAAAATAAATCCAAAGGTAATTTGTGTTCAGGACAAAGTCTGTGCTCTTAATGCATATTAATGCAATATGGCTGCAGATGGTGAACATTTTGCAATATGTAGCCTTTCAGCCCTTGTACCCCTATTAAATAAACCCCTTGAACCCTCCAGTGTTATAATTCTGGTCTTTTTATCCAGTGGGCAGTCACCCAGTTCAATGCTCTTTGTATCTCATCTCACGAGTTAAACTAAAATATGTACCACACCTGTTTGAATGTAATATTAAGGCTTGCCAAACACACAAGTATAAATATAGACATAGAGCGAATACTTGCACGGTGATGTGATACACTGCTTTCATTTCCAGTTCTAACTTATAGTTGGTGTTATAAGAGTGATACATAAACTGTTCAAGTAACAGAACAGGTTTCTTCTCATTTGTATTTTCCATGACATCAGGGATTAAGAAGGCATTTTTTCAAACTGTGCATTGTTTGTCTAATTCCCTTTGTTGGGTTTGACACTACTGTAGAATGCAGTGAGTAACAATACCAAGAGAAGTAAACACTGGCTTCAGTATATGTGGCTATACTTCATTCTGGAGACTAAAGGCTACAAAGAATAACATACGTGACTACTACAGGTGTCAGATATGGTTACTGACTTTGGATATAGCTGTAGTAATACATAGCCCATGGCACAGATCTATGTAGAGAAGTGCTGAATGTAGCCCTCCAAAGGTCTTATTATATGCCAATGCCTGCCAATGGGCTTTGTATCATGAAACATGTAATAAGGCAGATGCCTGGGCTCTACATGGAAAGAATTGGATATCACTGATACAGAACAATAGAACCCAATAATATATCAGGGGTCATCTATATCCTGCATCACAGAGGGTAAAGTTCAGTTTCAATCATGTCTTCCCATGATTACATTGTAATTGTGGTCTCCAGGGGAAGATGCCCCTGCAACTGCAGCCAACGTGTTAAAATTGATGCAAATATGCTCACACTTTCATGCATATCAGATGCAAATGTGCAGAAAAAGTTGACTGGTTGCCATAATTTCCAGTGTTTGGCGTGAGAGTAACCTGTGTTTCCAATTCTATTGACTACTTCCCAGTTTTTAGGTGGTGATAGCTTTAGGGGTTCCCACAGTGACCTGTGTCAATAGATGCAACAGCACTCAATTTGGAACGAAGCAGGAGGAAGGCAGTGGCACCAAGCACAACTTTATGGAAGTGTAAGAAGCCCATGTTGATGTAAGTTCCTTAGAATATAGCGTTTGATGATCACTTGAGGGAAAGTTAATGTCTGATTGGATGCTATGGGTAACTAGACCTAATGTAAACTCTGTTCCTTTTATGGCATTGCTACATATTTCGATAATAATGAAATATGAAGGTTTACAAATGTGCCTGGTTGTTCGACTTTAAATGAATACTAAATACATATTTGCAATAGAAGATGATAGAAGCACCTGTAAATAATATACTTAATCAACTGTAGTGATTACAGTGAAGCCTTGATTTTTTCTGGTCAAGTTTTAGGGGGAAAACTTTTTTTTGGAGGAAAAAAATCTAGAGTATTTAGGATTTTTTATACCCCAATGCTGCTAACAATTAAAAAATCTAAAATCTATCAAGGTCAGCCGAACCGGATCCTAATTTGCATATGCAAATTAGGGGCAGGGAGGGAAATCGAGTGACTTTTTGTCACAAAACAAGGAAGATAAAAATGTTTTCCCGTTCCCACCCCTAATTAGAATATGCAAATTAGGGTTCAGATTCGGTTCGGTATTCGACAGAATCTTTCTCGAAGGATTCGGGGGTTCAGCTGAATCCAAAATAGTGGATTCGGTGCATCCCTATCATATAGAAGTCAACAGCAGATGCCCCTATTACAATTTGAAGATGTTTCTTGACATTGTATTCTTGTTTTCGTACAATAATCTGAAAAAAAAACAATAAATCATACGATTCAAGCATCAAATTCAAAAAAGTTGTACAATTCGAATTGTCACATTGTTGAAACCTCCCGCACCGACTTTTTCGAGCTTATTTTTTGATAAATGAGTCAATTCGTGGATGGGAGTTAGGTCGTCTTTGTTTTAATAAAAAAAAAAATACATTTAAGTTTAAGTACCTGCAATTATGTTTGAATTCTCTGAAAAACACACTGATTTGCGAGTAAAATACATGGAGATTTGCATCCACAAAGTGCACTTTGCTCTGGCATTCATAAATGAGCCCTCAGAGAGCTATTCATTTGCAAGAAAGTCAAATGTTATTTTGTACTCATATTTAAATATTACGTTCCTATTATAGGGCTATAAGTCATGCAGTTTTGGCTCCTCTCCCAGACATCGGCATCTCAGATTTTCCTTTTGTCATTAACTTATAGAAGCCAAGCTGCTGTTTGCTTTAAACCCAGTGAATGCTACAAAATGATTGATTACAATAGGTGACTAGACCTATAGCCAACCTTGTCCCTTTTATTACATTACCCCTAATTTTCAGATGAATTCAGCTAGAATTAGCTGTATAGCACAAGCACAAATAGGCTGCATACAAATACTAAGCTTAAGGAGTGGCAGTTTTAATATCTTCTATGTTATATCATAACATCATATGGCCACACATCCAGTTATTACCAAATATCCACATTGGCCTGCAGTAGCTTTTGACTGCTGCTCCTAAGTTATTCCTGCTAATGGATTTCCCAGGGAAAGCAGCTGTTCTTGAATTCTTAATATTGCCTTCCTGCAAAGCTGTGTATAGTGAGCGCTGTTTCAATGAAGTCTTAATTCATTATTTTATTTAAATATATGTGTGCAGTATCTGTGAACAAAATCCCAAGTCATATTTTGTTTGCCCTATGTTTGTGCTTAGAGCCATGGATGACATTTTACTATTGTTTATCAACGCTTAAATATTTTATCACTGACTTTTAAAACAGCTCAAGTGCAGATTTAGAAAATCTTTAAACTTGTAATGTCAAGTTTATTTGGAAAACTATTGCTAATATTTGTATTTTTTTTTCTTACAGCAGTGGCCTTTTCACACTTTGCAGAGTAACACATGATGTGCAAATCCTTTACTTCTCTGCCATGTTCAGGAGTATTTACACTATTTAGCACCTGTCAGAAAAGCAAAGTAGCATTCAAAGGCTGTTTGTGTTCTGTAGCCGTGCATTCAGCATCCTGATTAGTTGAAGGAGTTTACAGCACCAGAAGCAAGAAGCTACTTGAAACATTGAGGGGGAAAATAATATAAAAACAACACAAATAAAATAAAACATTTGGCAAGTATGCTTATTAGATGTTGCGATATTTCCAAATATTGCATTAATAACACTGAATAAATGTATATCTTCAATTTGAATATTTTCTATGCAGAAAGCAAGACAACCAATGGCATTTATTGTACTACCGTTATTGCTAGTTCTAAAACTTTCTGTTCTGTTATCCCCCACACACAAACTTTAGGAAATCCTGTGGATTTCTGAGACACCCCTGCATTTGTATGACCTGGAGATTAAAGTCCAAGCATCATCACACTAAGCAAAAAATGGCTACATCAGACCTGCTGTTTCAGTAAATGTTGCATGGTCATATGTGCCACAATATATTCAACCCTTTGGTTTAAACTCTGTACCTGCCTTTATTCTTCATTTAATTTATTACTGCATTGGTGTCCCTGCAAGTGGTTTCCCCCTATGAATTCCATTGTGCTGTGGTGGATTACTTTTGACCCTTACAAACCAGTAATGCAAAACAACTCACTTGGAGTTTGTTACAAAGGAAGGAAATGGTGCTCCAGAATAAAAGTATAATTAGCTCACCAAGTTGATCATGTGGTCCAGGTACAACAGCCCCAGACCCCCGGCTTCAGGAAGTGTCAATCTAAAACACTCAGCAAAAAAACAGAGCTTTCTGGCACTCAGAGGCATTCACAGGGCTAATAGTATATGTTAAAAAAAAAATCTTTATTGGTCATAATTAAAAGTATAAATCCATCTCCATAGGCCCTATGCATTTTGTACCAGCATGGTACTTAATCATGGACGACGTACCATGCAGGTACATGGTACGTCGTCCATGATTAAGTACCATGCTGGTACAAAATGCATAGGGCCTATGGAGATGGATTTATACTTTTAATTATAAAAGTATTAATTAACAAAACGTGTAGGGCCTATGGAGGTGGATTTATACTTTAAATAATAGAGAATAGATTTAACTTTTTTTGAGTGCCGGATAGCCTTGGCAAGAGTTTGTTACCAACCTTCAGCAATGGGCATGAAAAGAGAAGATGTTATTAAAGGGGGGCAGCCAATAGATGATGGCTGTTAAGGAAGAAGGGGCTTTTCCTACTATCGTGATGGGTTTAAGAAATTATACAGATAAAGAAGATGAATTGGACCATTAAAAATTATGTATGTAACTAGCCATTAGCACAGAACATTGCAGAAAAAAAGGTCTTAGAGAATCATAGTAAAAAAAAAAAAAGAGAACCATCTAGATAAAGGACCAGAGTCATGTTTTCCATTCTCACTTGCAGATACCATTGAGCTATCCTCTTAACAATTTTGTGAATGAGATAGATTCTGATCTAGACCCATCATAAGACAATATATAAGTCTGTATAAACCCAAAACGAGAAAAAAGGATGCTTCACAAAAAGCAGATGATGACATTTCTATTAGGGAAAGCAAATGATAGATGATAAAACCTATAATTTTATGTCAATATATAGAGGCTGGACACTTTTTTGGAAGGCCAGTCCTCCCTGTGGGGCAGATTCACTGAAGGGCGAAGTGGCTAACGCTAGCGACTTTTCGCCAGCATTGCCACCCGCAGGGACATTGCCAATTCACTAACAGGTGCAGTCGCCAATTTGCTAGCGAACGGTACCTTCGCTAGTGTTCATTTGCTATTGACAGGCGTTACTCCCCAAATTCACTAAAGTGCGTATTTTGCTGAACGTTACCCCTTTCGCCAGAGTTGACCTTGCAAAGTGCTAAAAAGAAGCTAGACATATATCCTGGCTGCTGAAAGTGCATTAAAGTTAAAAAAAACTAGTGACTTTTCCTTTTTTTAAGCGGGATTGGTTGCAAAAGTCCTAACTTACTTTTTTTTTCCAACATATGAAACATTCATTTTACAGTGGGCTCATGTGTAGGGCATTATATTAACTCTCTTGACTTTATTAAGATTCCCTGGACATGTGTAATAAAAACCGGTAACTTGAACCATTTGCCACAATATTTATAATAAAGACGTCCATACAACTTTAAAATTTCCCTCCCTATGCAAATTGACCTAAGCGCAAGAGCACTAGCAAAGTTTCGCTATGCACAAATGAATGCTAGGGCATCTTCGCTATGAAATGCTCTCACAGCCGAAGTAACACTTGCAAAAAGTTGTCACTGTTCGACACCTTGGACGAAACTTAACACTTTAGTGAATTATTGTATTCGTACTGCATTTGCGCCTGGCGAAGTGGTGCAATGGGTGTGAAGCTGGCGCTGGCGAAAATGTGCAAGGGATGCCTGGGATACTGGTAGAAAGGTAAATCATTTTTTTTCTCCGGCCTGGGGAAAAAAAACTTAGCGATCTCTTTCACTAAGGGGTGCCTAAAATGTTGGCACCCTCTGTGAAATAGACTTCCCGTGTCCTTTAAAGGTGAATTACCCACTGAAATATTTTCTAATAGTTCAGCTGGTTCCTTCCAGCCATCTGGACTTCATTTTACATTTTGTAATGTTAATTATAATCGTCAGACTTTATTCTTCTTTGTACCTTTTAAATAACATATGCTTCTGTCGTTCCTGGAAGCAGTACACTTACCTTAAAATTGTCCTTCTTCCATTTGTTTCTTTATGTTCCTCCTTGCTCAACCACACTCTTTACTTTTAATGCTCTGATACAGTCCCTCCAAATGGAACATGCTTATAATGTACTGTTCTAGCACACTATTGTACTTGCATGTCCTTAATGGATAAAGGGATACTATTTCTTAATTGTAGTAATTACCTTAGCTAGTTAAAGGGCAAGAAAAGGCGGATTCACTTGGGGGCCAATATGTTTGCCACTCCACAATGAATTCAATAGATCCTTTTTTTTCCTCGGGATACACTTTCTTACTTCTCCCAGTTTTCCCTAGTGCAGACTTATGGGCAGATTTACAAGTGTGAAATTAGAGTTCATCGTTTGATAAATACACTATAAAAAGGGGTTGTTCACCTTTAAAATAACTTTTATTATGACGTAGAGCATGATATTCTGAGATGATTTGCATTTCATTTTTTATTATTTGTGGTTTTTGATTTATTTATTCTTTTTATTCAGAAGCTCTCCCGTTTGCAATCTCAGCATCTGGTTGCTCGGCCCCAAATTACCCTAGCAACTATGCACTGATTAGAATAAGGGACTGGAATATGAATAGGAGAGGTCCTGAATAAAAAGATGAGTAATAAAAAGTACTATATGAAGGAAATCCACATTGTAAAAGCTGTGATCATTGGGGAGAGTCGCAGTTTATCTAGAACAAAAAGACTGATCTAAGAATCAAACCTCTATATTTATCCCAGGGAAACAACCACCACGCAGAGTAATTATTACAAATAGTTTTACAACATTTACAAACCCTCACACTGGGGCATCCACATTTCACCATGATCATCATAATGTTCAGGTGTCCAGAATTGATGTGGCACGCCAGTATAGAGAGTATCTGACCAGATCATCATGTTATATGAGGATACTAAAAAAAAGGACCATTGAAGGGATTTATTCAAAACTAGAGGCAACAGCAGGATAAGTAAAAGAATGCATAAGGTTTTGTCTGAGTTTTCTTTGTAATAATAAAACAGTACCTTGTACTTGATGGTAGCTAAGCTGAATAAATCAACATTGGTGACAAAACTATCTTATTTAGTTTTTAAATGTTTGTAGTAGCCTTAAGGTATGATGATCCAAATTACAGAAAGATCCAAAATCCCAAGCATTCCATATAACAGGTCCTATACGTTGCATTATAATCCACTAGAATGAATTGGGCATGCCCTGCACCCATTTGTTAGTAGTAGTAGGGTTGCCACAATTTTAGAGAAAGTGATAAGGTATCACTACTACCTTACATATTAATAACAATGACATTAAGGATCATTTTTAAAAGTTAGAGAGTAGAATAAGCTCTCTAAATAGTGCCCCTAGCTAAAAGTTTTCAGGATGAGGACTTACAATTGTATATAAAGTGCCAGTATTATTATTTGTACTTGCAATTTTATACCAAGATGTATATTTCCTTGTTTAGACCTTGTTTAACTTATTCTGATATTCATGAAGGGAGAGAATTCTGGTAGATAAAATACTGCTGGCCCTTTAAGACTATCCCTGAAAATAGTAAATGTGTCTGTCATGGCATTTGCATTGTTTATGGAATTTATTGTCCTGTGATTGTCTATTGACTCACCCATTAGGCAACAGTTGGAAAATTGCTCCTCACCCAAGTGTCACAAGTTTTTCCAACTCTGTAGTGCAATTGACCATACATTAGGGTGTTATTTATTAAAATTTGAGTGTTAAACAATCTTGAATCTTTTGAGATTTTGAGTTTTTTTATACCCCGATGCTGCAAAAAGCTCAAATCCAAAAATCAACCGTCTCAGCTCTGTCGAGGTCCTGTGAGAGAAGCACCTATCTCAAATTGAGGTTTTCGTGGTCTGCGCTGGGTTTAGTGAGAAAATCAGACTTTTTCAAGTAAAAACTCCAAAAATTTGAGCAATTTGGGGAAAAAAAGCTCGAACATTTCGAGCATGTGGGTTTTTTTGCTTTTTGTATTGAGTTTTTCCACAATCCGATTAAATCAAGTTTTTTTTTTAAATAAATAAGCTAAAATTGGGCTTGGGAGTTTGGTTGGTTTTTTTTAAAATAAAATATGAGATCAATTTGAAACAAAACTGCAACTGTGATAAGCACACCATTTAATCTACAATGTAGCAAGCCAACTAGTTCAGGAAATTGTTGTCTAAATGTATCTAAAACGTAACTTTTAATATAAGTGCCAATAAAAACTTCCTAGCGCAGCCAAACTCACATTCACAGCATATTACTCTCATAGCTGTGCAGGACCATGCCCGTAAAATCACACATAGTTAAAAACAAAGCGTAGAGTGGCAAGGTGGTGGATAGAGACATTGGTTGTATTGTCTCTAAACTTCAATAATTCATCTAAATAACGTCTGAATTAGGGTTTTAATTCCCAAGCATGTCAGTAACCTCCCTTCCTCCCTTCCCTCTGTGCCAATTCTGCCTATCTACGTTGGGAAGAGTGGGAGCTATCCCCACCACCTTCCACCTACACCGCCCAACGCGTTTTGCTGTCAAAACAGCTTCGTCAGGGGCTGAAACCGGCGTCTTTTTTCCGCCGTGAGGTTCTCGAGTGCTTTGCTGAGGTCACTTCCGGTATTCGCTGCTCCTGTTAGACACTACTGGCGGAAGTCCGGACTCAAGCTTCACTTGAGTGAATTTAGCAGTTTTTAGCTGTTTTCGATCAAATTCAAATCGTTCTAATCGAACAATTCGAACGATTTAATCGATCGATCGAAATATTTTGTAAGGAAACCTTACCCTGGTGGTCTAGTGGGCAGCGGGGTCCACCGCTGCTCCTTCGGCGTGGACGCCCGCTGCGCAGCTCCTTTCTCTTCAGCGCTTCCTGGTTTATGCGCCGGCGTGATAACATCACGCGCAATGGCGTGAAATTCAAATAGTATTTAAAGGGGCTTTTGCAAATTTTACATTGCCTGTTGATAGGTTCAATTTGCCTTGTTCCTGAGTGCTTTATAACTTGTATCCAGATTGATCTACTGTGTTTTGACCCTTGCCTGCCTGTTTGACTCTTCTGACCTCTCCAATCCTGATCCTGCCTGTGACTATTCTGACCTCTCCAATCCTGATCCTTTGCCTGTCCACTGACTATTCTACATTCTCCAATCCTGATTCTGGCCTGTCTGACGGTTCTCTGCTTGTGCTGGCCCGGCCTGCCTGTGGTGTTCTTCCTTCCAGTATCCTGGTGAAACGATCGTGCCCCTTTGCTCATCCAGAACCGTTTGCTTTGCTCCTCTCTCAAATAAGAACTGGTGGCATCCAATTATCCGAGGGCTCCTCCCGAGGTGAAAGGCGGCGGTTAAAGGCAGAAGTGAGAGCCGAGACCAGGGAGTCTAGCTTGGATTCTGGATATAGGGTGCCGAATGTGGCAGATTTTCAAAAAAAAAACTTTGAATTCTAAAAACTTAGCCAAATACTGGCTACAGGTTCTAGGAGGTCCCCATAGGCTAACATAGCAATTCGGCAGGTTTAAGGTGGTGAAGTGACGAAGTCGAAGGTTTTTAAAGAGAGAGTACTTCGATTTTCGAATGGTCTAATATTTGAAGTTTTTTCAATTCGAATTGAATTTTTGCCTATTCGATGGTCAAAGTACCCAAAAATTCGAAGTTTTTGAATTCGAAAATTCACTTTGAATTCACTTCGACCCTAAGTAAATGGGCCCCTTAAAGTATGGTGATCCAAATTGCAAAAAGCATCCAGGATAATAGATCCTATACCTCTCTGCAATTCCTTGGGCAATATGTATCCACAAATTACCCAAAAAGTGTGAACTGACTTAGATATGGGAGTATTTATCCTAAAAAAAATCTATTTATACCTACAATAAATATGCAGCATCATCTGTTAAATAAAAGTGTCACTCCTCTGAGAGCAAGAGCAAGCTTCAGTATCTGAGTGGGTTCTAACGGTGACAGTTAGTCAATGCACTGCTCTAAAGAGAGGGTACCTTTCTCATTGTTACTGTACAGAACAGCAGATATTGTGTTGCTTAGCAACAGGGACTATCATTATCCTCTCATCATTATAGCGCTAGCAAGTTGCGCAGCCATTTACATTTATTTATAACAAACACGGGACTTACAATAATGTAACAAACAAGAGTTACAGAGTACAAATTGGCTCAGAGGGCCCTGCTCACAAGAGCTTGCCGTGTAAAGAGCCCAGTAATAGTAAAAACAGCTAAAAATAGTCCCTGCAGTAACAGAAATCAACTTTATAAACCCGTTATATACAGTAATGTTCTGCTCTGTGGTCAAGGTCAGACACAGATTTACACAGGATAAAGTCCATTTTTTTATAGTTCAGTTATCTAACTGTTAACATCTATTTCTATTACAGGTATGGAACCTATCCAAGCTTTCCAGAAAACTTGAGAAGTGTGGTTTTCCAGAAAAAGGGATCTTTCCATAATTTGGATCTCCATACCAAGTATGGTCTACTGAAAATCATTTAAACATTAAATCAACCCAATAAATGTTTTGCCTCCAGTAGGGATTAATAATATTTTAGGGTCATATACAATGTTCTATTTTATTATTACAGAGAAAAAGCAAAATTGGAATTATTTGATTAAAATGGAGAATATAGTAGATGGCTTTCCCATACTTAAGCTATTGATAACAGATCCCATACCTGAACTAAATTTCAAATATACCGTAGTTTGTGTGTAATTATGCATTAAAAACCACAAACAGTAATCAAAAGCATTTAAACTATTGTAAGGCTATACCTGAGCGGAGATAACATTTCTGGGTGCAGACAGAGCAGTTGCAGAGGAGTGGATTCTCGGCCTGCAGTTTTCCACATCCATATAGTGAGATCCATATGGTGTGGCCCTAACATTATAGCTTATTTATATTAAGTCACTATATATCCCAGAGTGACACAGACCAGGGGCGGAACTACTGGGAGTGAGGCTGGTGTGATTGCACCAGGGCCCGCCAGATGCTTGCGCTGATGCAAGCCCGCTATGAAAAATGCATCTGGAGGGTGGCTGGGGGGAACTACTTCTTCCGTTACTGACACAGACACAGTGAAATTTAGGAGCTGGCAAGGACTCTTCCTGATAGGGCTTAAGGTTAATGACTGTTAGGGGAAATCAAGGCTCTTAAACATCTGTGTGCAGCCCATAAAGTAATATAATAAAACCAACTCTCTTCTAAGTGACTTTTTTTTCTGGGAAGTAGAATTCTGGGTGCGGCCATTATGGGTTTTATAGCACCACAGAAAAAGTTTTTCTACAGTGGTTCACCTTGCAAAAGTCTTTCAGTAGTTGTTAGGAGAATGCAGTGTTTATGCCTAGTACCAATAAGCATTGAACACACAAGAGCTCAATTACTAATGTAGGTTTAACCCTTCCGACAGTATATGTATGGGTGGGCATATGTATATCAGCACAGATTTAAGGAAGAGAAGTCCATTAAGAAAGCAGTCAAATATTTTTAAAGCTGGGACATAGGTTACCAACATTTTATTGGCAGAGATCATGTACCAGACCCCAAACTAGGTCCCGCTTACTGCTACAGTAAAGGAATTGGGGATAAAGGCTCCATTTTTTTGGAGTAATAGATAAAGTTATTAGATTATTGTGAAAATGTATTGTATTTTGTTTCCCTTTATTTTTGTATATTTTTAACATAAGTTGGAGATTGATAACAAACTGTATGATAAAATTGGTTATAATGTGTTATAATGTATAAATACCTTAATTTGTAGATAAGCTTATCCTAAAAAGGCCATTACCCCAGCATCTGTTTCTTTGGGTATGATGTCACCTTGAGGCTATAGATGATTGGTGATGTAGGTGGATAATGCCCATTACTAATGTTATTTTAAAAGGGAACTATACTTCTGAACATTGCAGGCATCTATAAATATGTATCACATAAATAAAAGTCCATATGAAAGACACTGCTTCATCTCAATTTACCATTTTCTTATACATTTATGTTTATAGTAATTTGTGACCAGTGGTGTAACTACAGAGGAAGCAGACCCTGCGGCTGCAGGAGGGGCCAGGAAGTATAGGGGCCTAATGAGGCCCTTATTCATGTACAATTTTAATAAATACTGGTAAAACAGGTCAATCTCTAGACATTTTGGACCCAAAGAACAATTTGCTGTGGGGCCCAGTAATTTCTAGTTATGTCACTGTTTGTGACATGGGATAATAACAAATAGAAATACAGAAGTCCACCCCACTGTGTGCTCACACACAAACACATGTATGCTAGGCTACGTCAGCCAATAAAAGCACAGAGCTCTGACTTTC
The DNA here is from genome assembly GCF_017654675.1 of Xenopus laevis. NCBI lineage: Eukaryota > Metazoa > Chordata > Amphibia > Anura > Pipidae > Xenopus > Xenopus laevis. The sequence goes on from NC_054383.1 coordinate 95,349,417, forward strand.
ACTCCCACACTAAATGTAGCTGGGAAGGGTGGAAACAAGGGAAAGTTGTAAGCCATTTCCAATTTTTAAGCGTGGGTGCAATAACGGCATGATCATAGACTTCATACAGACAAGTTGAAGCAATCTTCTGAACTCCCACAATGCTACTAAAATGCCTTCTGCATCAAAATAGGGATTACTATACTGCAATATATTCAAGATGACCAACTCTGCACCTGGATGGTGAAGAAACAAGTCTGAAACAAGCCTGAATACTGTCTGTTCATCTATATATACAGTATATCATAATATTGAGATTTTTTACATGCCTAATAAGCAAAACTAGTACTAACCACCAATCAGTTCTGACAAGCTAATCAATTAAAGATGGAAGCTGGTATCAATATACACACAAACTGACATAAATAAGGAACATTGCAATCTGAGTAGATGCCATGCATTCACTAGGGGGACAGTCTGTAATGCTCAAAAGGAATAGATAAGTAGTTAGTCGTGCTAATGTATTCCTACAACCCTGGCACAGTCAGAAATGTGCTCTTAATTTCAAGAACTTTCATTATTGCATTAATTTAAAAAGGCCTTCCACCTTGAAATTAACCTTTAGTATGTCATAGACCAGGGCTCTCCAACTGGCAGCTCATGGGCCAAATGTGGCCCTTTGGAGTATTTGTATGACCCTCTATCTGCCAATGGGCTTCATAGACTGATGTGTACAACATTGTCAATTTGATATAAGAATGTAGTTTGCTGATTAACTGGCCCACTACATGGAAAGAGTTGGACAGCTCTGTTGTAGACAGTGGTAAGACAGTTATGGTCTTATTAATGAAACCAGGGGCAACATGCAAAGTAGACTATTCATCGTTTATGAGCAGAACTAATGTGTCAAGCTGTTTATCTCTGCAGAAAGATGAGGAACAATGTCCATTCACTTTATATAAGGACAGTACAGAACACCTAAGGTACAGTATGAGATGGCTTTTGTGTCATACAGTATATCTGTAAATACATAATCTGATATACAGTGTGTTTTTTATGATGCAAATAAATGTATGTATTTTAAGAAGATACTGTCCCTTAAATAAATTATATTTTATCTGCCTGAAAGTAAAATTGGGTAATTCTATTTAAGCTATATGTAAGACCACCCGGGAGATTTTCTATAGTCCTTACCTCCCGGCGCGTCTCTTCCTGGTTGCAGGGGACGTTTTTTGAAGTGACGCCGGCGCATGTCACCATTTACCAAAAAAAAGCCAAATCTGTTTACAGATCCTCCCGAAGCATTATTTTGTGATTGATTACACTGGTTTTTTGACTCCTGCCTGTTCTTGACCTTGATTCCTGCCGTCTGCCCTAGATCCTTTTGCCTGATTAACTACGTTTTGGCCTAATCCTTCCCGGTACCTCGTTTCAGACTTGTTGCTACCTATAATGCACTTTCTCCTCTGTGGTTCCGCAGCAGAAAGCACGGGGCTCCAAAAGTGCGTCGGTGAACACCAGATACCCTAGTGCGTCTGAGTGTGCCAGTCACCTTCTAAAGGTTCATGTTTGACGTGTACCTTACACTATAGATATATTAGATGTTAATTCTGCATGTCTTGCTATCAAATTGCATACCAACAAGAAACTTTACTGTACTCATGATTTATAACAGACATTTAAAGTAAAGGAAAAATCAATGATTTACTAGAAAATTCATCTATGCTTAGCTCTAAGGCTGGGTTCTTCTGTGACCAAAGGTCCCTACTGTTGTCCATTGAAAAATTCAAATATCCATCATAAAGACACACACTCTAATCTCTGAGTGTCATGTGTAAGTTGGCATTGCTGTCTAGCCTGCTGGGGTCCTAGGTTCCATCCAGGGTTATATCTACAAGGAGCCTTTGTTTTCTCACAGGCTAGCATGCATTTGCACCAGGTTTTCTCCCTCCTTCTCACTCCAAAAACCATACAGAAGGGTTAACTGGCTATTGATATTGATTGGCTTTTGATAAAACTGATAATAGTGTGTGAAGGCATATGATAGGAATTAATCTATGATTGTCTACATAGTACCAACGCATTTGCACAGCATTTTACAGAGATTATACACCATTCACTGCATTCAGGGCATTCATTTACCAAGGTGTGATAGACAGCGATAATGACTTGTGCCAGACATAGCACAAGACTACTAAAGTGCGAGCACTTCTGACGATATTCTGGCGTATGTATTTATTATGCCTATTGTCACATTCATGCTAAATTAGTTGTTTTACAAGGATTACTAAAGATTATAACCAGAATTTCTCCCTACAGAGACATAATTGGCCCAATTTATCACCTCATTAAGAGTAGCGTTATGTTAAAGTCAGGAATTGTATAGCAGGAGAGATGTAAAGTCTATAAGCAGTAAAAGCATAAGCAGTGAAAATTAATGATTGCACGGGGGAAGAATGATACTTATAAATGGATTAATAGCAAATTCATTAAGAATAATTAATATAACCTGAAAATAATTGATTCCATTAATTGACCATGAGTATATTTAATAATGAATAATAAACACAAAATTCAGAAGTGCTCTAACCCAAACGCCGATTCCCAAACAATAGTGTTCACATTCAAGCGAACAATTATTATGTTCCTTTATTGCTTTTATGTGCTCACCCAATTACTAGGCAGGTTTGGGTGTTCATGCCCCGAACGTCTAGCTTGAAACAACTATTCAAGACATAATAACGTTATTGCAGGTCACTTACCGGTCCAAATTGGTGGTCCGGGTGCAGTGCCCCGAACTATATACCAACCATATATTTAATAATGCATTCATTATTTGCTAATAAATACTATTTTATATAAACTATTCATTAGTGTGGCCACAGGCAGTGGCGCCGCAAAAATCAGCATATTTTATATTGGATTATGCAGTTAACCTTAATGAGCGCAAAAACCTACTACGCAGCTTATCACAAGACAAATTTGTCTCATTCCACTTTAGTAAACATTAGTGACTGTGTTAATTTTGTTGCAAGAATATTTGAAGGGTTAATGGCAGATGGTTTATAGACAAATTTTACAAACTTTGGTAAAGGGACGCCTTTAGGTCAGAAAGGCTACACAATAAGCCACTGATACTATAAAATGATCTGCTTGTGTCCTGTAGCACCATGTCCAGTATTGGCAGTATCTGCCCCTTAAGGCACAGCCCATGAAAGTTATACTGTACAACAGTTCCCTAGCCATCCCACTTGTAAACATGTATTGGCATCTTCTAATTACTTTAGGAGGGCACAATGTTAACTGACAGATTAAAATTATCTGCTGCTCATTTTAGCAAAGCAGACTCTAATTATAACCCACAGTGGTAAATTGTGGGATCAGCAGCACTTCTTTCTTGCTTCAGCTGAGATGCACCCAACTTACTAAAATAATGATAAAGCTTTGTCCATGGATGCTGTACTGGTTCTTGGTGGATCAGCTGAGGTTTTATTTTTGGCAATACAGCAATACGGTTAAAGCAGACTTATTTTACACATCAGGTAGCACTGAATAAATATATTATGGTGTACTATGAAACAAATCACACAACTGACTGAACGGCAATGGGAACATCTAAGTCAGTTGACATGGGATATATATCAATCCAATTTCCCCACACCCTCTTAAATTTATCAGGTAGGCCCTGTGCCTCATATGTCAATTTAATCATTGGGAGCATACAATTGGAAAGCCCTGCGTAGGGCCCCATACACTGAAATTTTAAACTGCAAATTTTATTGGCCAGTGTGTGGCCATCTTTACGCCCAAGGTTTAAAAGCCAACTTTTGGTGTCTGAGTTTGACTTTCACTCTACTGCAGTGCTCATGCGTGTGCCTGGACCAGAGCAAAAAGCGAGAGAAAATTGTGACAAGCATCTTATGGACAAATACTCTCGGCTGGTGCAATTTTTAGTGAGCAGGAGCACCAGCCTGGGTTATCAGGTATAAGGCATTTTTTACACTGGGTGGGTGCCTAATATTTTAACTTTAGTTTTCCTTTAAAAATCCCGTCATGGCAAAAACAACTATGGCTTGTTGATGCAGTCCTCTCACAATGGTATTCATTGGCCTCTTCATTGATTTGATGGAGCAGATCTACAGGTCTATACCTTTAGTATTTAAGATTTTACACTTTCTTCGATACTGTAACTGAACCATTCGCTCATGTGTTACTTTTATGCTTGTAAGAGTTTTTCTTTTTTCTATGAAAATAAAATCTTCAAATAATAAAAAAAAAAAAAAAAAAGATTTTACACTTTGCTGTCTTTTAATCATGTTTTTTTTTTTGTTCTGAAACTTGGAATTCAAACTGTTATATGGTGCTAGGGGGATCCAAATGGAAGATAAATAATGGATGGTCTTTAAAGAAAATTAGCAGTTACTGAAATATCCCCTACTTCTTCTTGTGGAGCCTCAGGGGTATTGTGACGGCAGACTGTGTGAAAACAATTTCAAAGAACAAGTATTAAGGGACCATTATCAGCAAATTAAACATATTTGTCATGTCTCCTTTGGTTTTTATTACTCAGGTTAAAGAGTTTCCCAAGCAGATAATATCAATGCAGACTTCAGATCCGTTACATGATGTTACTTATTACTGATAATGAGAAATAAAAAAGCTCATTACCCCTAGTACATATTTTAGATCCGTTAGTGGATATCTTCATTGCTGATAAAAGAGGAGCAATGTTCACTGTATTATATAAACCTGTTATGTGATATATTTTATTGCTGATAGCACAGGAGCAATGTCTATTCACCTCACATGAAACAGACTGTGCGTTTGTTAATGGAGCGTAAAGGGCAACTGCTATAAAGAACTTAGTGAAGTGATAACAGTACTGCAACAAGCTGGTGTGAAGTGCATTACAGTCATGGAGCAAGCATACTGCATGTCTATGAAAGGGAATAAGTACAATACCAGTGAATATCTCCTGGTTAATGGAAAGGATGTAGAATTGAAAGGTAGTAGAGAATTCTGTTTTTGTTTCCTAAAAGCAGCTTGCTCCTGCCTCTCTTATAATAATACTTTGTTTGGATGTGGGCAGTGGGTAGAATCTAACCGTAAGGCATGATCCCTGGCTTTCCTATACTTGTACTTTACTTTACTTACTTTATATGGTATTTCCCCTTTAAGAATAAATGCACAACTAATGTATTCTACTCTCTGTTTAGTAGCTACATTTGTCAGGTTTCAGACTTTCTATTTATTTCCTTGTACATCAATAGCACACGAGTTACATGAATTTTACTATACATGTTAATTTTACTCTATAGATATATAACAATTATTACAAAAATAAAAAATCTTCCAAGACTCAATTTAATAGCAATATATTATATTTTCTGTAACAAGCAGTCAACATATAAGAAAATGTACATTTTGCTTTGAAAGGTGTATAGAAATATGTAACAAACACTTTCATTAATGGAGTGGCAAAATATATCCTCACTGGACTAATAAAATGCAATAAATGGAAATAAAATGATTTCAAGAAGAGTATATATTTTCTACAAGTTACTACATTTACTATAAAAGACTACAGTCCTGTTGGGCAGACCCATGTCCAACCCAGACCCACTGACCTGCAATCAGACCCAGGCCCACAGACCTGCAATATACTCACCCCCATCTCATTTTCCAGGCTTCCCACCCTACCTTCACCTCTAAGCCAACCTGGGATCTGAGAACACCGGAAGTGATGACATCCTTGCCATGAAGTGACATCACTCCAGAGGTGGATCAACCAGGTCAGGGGTAAATTTTACTTTTCACACAGGGAGGTGAGGGGATTGCGATTGTGTGGTCGTCTTGGGTACCCAGACAGGTTATCCAAAACAAAAAAAAAGAAAAGCTGTAGGACACACTTCCTATTAAGTAAAATAAAAACCACTATTTATTGATACATTTAAAAACACAGGGGGCTGCTGTGGAATGGACGCCTAACACGTTTTGGGAACACCCCTTAATCATAGGCTCCCAGACAGGTTACCTACAGAATGCCCTTTTGGTTATGGAATCAGGGACTTGATGTCCTTAACCTGGAGTGTATGTATGTGTGCTGGGTTTCAATTGGAGGGGTTAAACTTGATGGATTTTGGTCCTTCTTCAACCCAACATAACTATGTAACCTGACTGCTTTGCGGGTATTTCTCTGGTATCCATGGGTATCCAACCCAATGCAGGACTCTAGTTCAGTTTCAAGAGCTTTACAGGAGCCAGTATACACAAGCTTTCTGGGACAATGACTTTCTGCAGCAACACCAACAAATATCCATCTCCTATAAGGTTAAGAGAGGGATAAGCAGCAGTAAAATGAGTGTTCAGAAGTCTGGTCAGACAGGGGTATGATTCAAGGCAAGAACCAGGCTAGTAGAAATGGTAGCAGAATGTTTCAGGGGGAAGCATAACATATGGCAGAGCTTTAGGAGTCCATTACAAATGCCAAGATGCGCCAAAGTCAGGCCCAGATTGGGTGGATTCTGGCAAATGCTAGAGGAGCTGCTATATGCAGTCATTATTTAGTGGGTCTCTGGGGGGCTGTTTGGGCCTCTCTCTCTCTACTTGAAATCCCAGGGACTATTTTAAATTTCAGTCCAGCCCTGACCAGAGATAACATGGTCCATGCATATGAAAAGACAAATGTATGCAGCCATCAATAAGCAGAAACCAACCTGAGCCTTTTCAAGCTGGCATGCACATGAGAATGTCCAGTCTGCAAATCTGAGCATGACCCTCTCTCCCTAGGGTTAATAACATGGGATTCAGTAGTGCAAATAAGTAGTAACTGTGGGTGGATATTTAGGCCTGAGGTTAGGGAGTCACAAGCTGTTGACATGGTCATGTAATTGTTAAAATAAATAGGGTTGGGCTATGGCCTCAGGGCTTTCAGTGTGGTATATCATAACTGCAGCCTTCATCGGTTCACATTTTACAAGATTTATGTAAAGGGGAAGAACCTGCTAGAAGTGACCAGGCTAAGGGGTGATGAGAGAGCAGAATATTACCCCTCTTGGAGTTTATGAAACAAGTTCTTGTCCAGGTCGATATTTATTTATAAATACACAATACTGACCTCCATATAGTTTAACTAAAGGTCATATGAAAATTTATGTTAATCCCATAGGAGTTCTATTTACACACATATAAAATAGTGCCTATAAACCATTTGGGGATTTCTACTTTTTCTTCACAGCTTTGCATATATTAGGACCTACAATGAGCAAGAGGACTAGCTGACCCAGAAATATGTTTTTGCTCTTCAATTTACCCAGTCTATAGACTGAATATAGACTGTTCATCATTTCCCTGTGTACTGAATTGGGCTTGTGCTTTTTTTTTTTTTTTTTACCTAATTCACCCCTTAAAAAGTGAATTTATACAATAATGTCTGTTTATATAAACTCTTAAAATCAACAGATTAAAATCTAGATTACTTTCACTTAACGGCATCTGGTCTATTGTGTTTAAGGGGTACAAAAACCTGTATGTGGACCTGTATGAACTATATAAAAGCATAAAATGATCAGCTGCTTAGAGAGGTTTCATATTGTTGTGCAACTGGATGACAGTATTAATCTGATTTTATGCTACAGTCAAGCAAATAAACCAAGGGGCAAATTCCCTAACCGGTGAAAATTCGCCAGCGTCAGCTTCGCAGCCATCACAACACTTTGCTAAATGTAAATTCAATAGGACAATGCTTATTCACTAAAGTGTGAAGTTGTGTCCAGGGCGCCAAACGCTAGCATTAATTCAGCAGTCAAAGCGAAGATGCGCTAGTGTTGCCTAATTTGCATATGGTGGGAAAGGATAAAGTTACATGGACGTATATGTTGCAGCAAAGACATTACAATACACAAGTCCAGGGAACCTTAATAAATAAAATATAGTTGTTATAATTAGGGATGCACCGAATCCACTATTTTGGATTCGGCCGAACCCCCGAATCCTTCGCGAAAGATTCGGCCAAATACCGAACCGAATCCGAACCCTAATTTGCATATGCAAATTAGGGGTGGGAAGGGGAAAACATTTTTTACTTCCTTGTTTTGTGGCAAAAAGTCATGCGATTTTCCTCCCTGTCCCTAATTTGCATATGCAAATTAGGATTCGGATTCGGTTCAGACAGGCAGAAGGATTCGGCCGAATCTGAATCCAGCTGAAAAAGGCTGAATCCTGGCCGAATCCCGAACCAAATCCTGGATTCGGTGCATCCCTAGTTATAATGCCCTACACACAAGCTCACTGTATAGTTTATGTTCCATATGTTAGAAAATGGAGGGTTACCCAAAAAATTTTTAATGGACCTTTGCAGGTTATCATTTAGAAAAAAGGAGAAGACACCAGCGTTTTTTGGGACTTAAAAACATTTTGCACTAAAAATTGAGGAAGTCCTATGCACTCTATTGCACTTCGCCTGGTCTGAGATGGCGAAGGCTAGTCTGGTGAATGAGGTAACGTTCATTAAAATCCGCATCTTAGTGAATTTGCTGAGTTACTTCCATTCGCCAGATTGAAAATTCACCTGGCGTTAGAGTGTAAAGCAAAGCTAGCTTTTATCTCCTTCGCTAGCGTAGTGACGCCTGCGCCCATTAGGAAATCGGCAAAGTCCCTGCAGGAGGTAACGCTAGCGAATTGACGCTAGCGTTAGCCACTTCACCCTTTAGGGAATCTGCCCCCTAGTTCCTTGCTTTTAGTGGCCTTTTCACTCCTTTAGCCAGTTCATTCTTCACATTGGTGTTAGGCTTCCTGCAATAAAATGCATGCGTCACCCGAGGCAGTACCTTTGTTTGATCATCTGTAAAGCTATGATGCACCTTCCTTTCTTTTCCTCATTCCTGGCAGAGCTTTATTGTTGTACAGCAATAGAACTACATTTTTTTGTTTGTTTATGCTGCATGTGATATATCTCTGTAAAAATCACATGACCACAATGGTAAAAATTGCATCTATTTTTATTTGAGCACCCTGTTATTATGAATTATGGCACTCCTAGAATCTGACAAATATGCAACTTTCGCCATTAATTCCAGCCCCCCACAAAAAATGTTTCCTATGCAAGCCCCACTGTAAGACCTTTGACATTGCTTCGTATTTCACAATATTCTGGCTATAATCCACAAAGCTATGATATGAGAGACAAATGCCCCAAATGCACTTTTTCTTTTAAATAGCTTGCCAAATCATTAGTGTGATTCCACTGTGCTTCTCTAGTTGCTATCACACAAGGCAATGTGTGGATTCTGGCAAACTTCAGAAGGGCTGCTCTAATATGCCATAGACAGTCACTATTAGGCCTGTGCAGCGTTGGACTGGAGCGATGGGACACCAGGAAAACACCTGGTGGGCCCTGCCGACCTAAGCACATTCCTATATAGGGCTGCCACCAGGCTGGTATTACAAATTACCGGCAATATATTTGTAGGTAGATTTGTAAGGGTGCCAACCCTACCTATAAATCCTTCCCTTCACTACCCCTCTCCATGGACGTTAACTCCCTTTAGAGCAGAGGCCTGCCTCCACCCTGCTCTATTTGCCAGTTTTCCCACCGAAACTGCCCTTTTCCATGCCCCATTGCGTCATCACTCTGCCACTTAACAATGTCACCACTTGTAACCCAAGAGAAGGCTGTTATTATCGGCATAAAAAGGTAGCAGCCCTATTCTTGCACAACAGTGGGCAGCTCCTCTGCCCACTCCCCATCCTCCCTATTGTGGCAGAAAATGAATGGTACGCTCTATATGCTGTGCACCAGGGTAAGGGGCAGCACCCATTGGAAGAGTGGCATTGGCAGTGTCTAGGTTAAGTTTGGAGGAATGTTTTGAAGTGGCAGACACTGGGCCTGTGGGGCTGTTTGGGCCACTGTGTACTTGAAATGTCAGGGCCTATTTTAAGTTCCAGTCTGGGCCTGCACAATGCTGTTTAGCAATTTTTATTAGCGCGGTTTCCCAGAAGCACAACATAACTTGCAACACCAAAAGATTCAAATGTATTCCAAAGCATTTTGTAATAATTATAGTTTCCACTTGTTCGATCATGTATTAACAGTCACCACTTAGTTGAATGAACAGATCACTAGGGTGGTGCCTATCAGGCTGTTGTTCTAATGACCACATTCACCAATAAATTGCATACACCAAGTAAATGCGATCATCAGCAAAATAGATTATGTTCACAAATGTACATGAAGGATCCACTGGAGAGCGAAATAGTGAGAAATAGCTTTAGGTTTATTTGAGATGCATAGCACTACATGTTTACAACCACACAGGTCTTTCCTCTGGTGCAATTTCTACTACACTGTTTCAGGAGCAGAACTTTATATACTTGATGCTTTCCAGGGACACCTACTGGGCCGCCATCAGGGGGGGAAAAGTGTCCCGGGCCCGGGCGTGAAGGGGGGCCCGGCAGTGCTGCATTTTTGAGCCGGGCCCCCCTTACAAGTGCCCGAGCCGTGCGGCCATTTTGCAGGTTGCGAATGTGGAAGTGCCGAAAAGCCGAACAGCTGAAGCCAAAGTCCCGAAGCGGCGAAAAGACCCGAAGTCACGAAAACAGCCGAAATTGAAGTCCTGAAGTGGCAAAAAGACCCGAAGTCACGAAAGGGGCGAAGTTGAAGTCCTGAAGCCTTGAGTTCAATTCTACTGAACACCAGTTTGTGGGTTTTTTTAATCCCCTGGCCACCAATGTATTATTTTAATATTCTATAGGCCCATGCCACCAATTTTCTTTTAAAAAATTTTTGTAACTTGTAAGGGGGCCCCTGCCATCAATTTTTTTGGCCCTGACCATCAATAGCTTTTTATAACTTGTGTGTGGGGGGTTACTTTTTTTAGTGCTGATGTCTGTGTGGTTTTTTAACTGTGATGTGGAGTGGGCGTTATATGGGGTGGGGCTTGGGCGTGAGTGTGGTTGGTTCCTAGGGGGCCCCAAAAATTTTTGTTGTACGGGGCCCTGTGATTTATAATGGCGGCCCTGGACACTTATATTCACAAATCATCTGCTGTATGAAATTGTGTAGGAAAAAAACATTTTGTTATTCATTTGATGCTGGCTTCAAGGTGGCAATATATGGGCCATATTATCCAATCAGTTGGACAGCCAGTGTCAGATATTGCCTGTTTTGGACATCTGTGATGTGTGAAGGGTTCAGGACAGATAGACCCACTGCTGAAATAGATAGTTGGCACTAAGGCCAAATCATGTTTTTGTTTTTTTGCTACCACCTCCCACAATTTTCCAACATGGATGAATCGCTCAGTATATGCCATGACCCGAGTCATTAGAACATTGCAACAGTTGCAATGTATATGGTGACAATATATATCTGCAGCCGTTACACCTAGGGCCCAACGATCAGATCATAATGCATCCGATATGGGCGGTCGGATCGCGACAGGATTTTTTAACCTGCCCGATCAAGATCTGCCCGACTTTTGCCCAGATATCGATCGGAGAAGCCAGTCAGAAGGCGCCACACACAGGGCCGATAAGCTGCCGACTCGGTTTGTTGGCATCTTTTATCGGCTCGTGTATGGGGGATTAAGAGATCTTAGAACGGGGATCCCTAACCAGATGCTCTTGAGTAACATGTTGCTCACCAGCCCATTGGATGTTGCTCCCAGTGGCCTCAATCCAGGTGCTTATTTTTGAATTCTTGGCTTGAAGAAAAGCTTTAATTGCATAAAAACCAAATGAACTGCCAAACAGAGCCTCCTGTAGGCTTCCCATATTTGGCACCCCAGGAGCTTTTTGCATGATTATATTGCTCTCCAATTTTATATTCGAATGTGGCTCATGGGTAAAAAAAGGTTGGGGATCCCTGCTGTAGAATATCAGCAGGATCCTTTCTACTGGTTGCATCCAAATAAAGAAAGAATGTGAACCACCTGGTTTTCTCCTTTGTACATTTACATGGTAACCACCCCATAGCAACTTTTAATTTCATTTCCTCTTCTAAAACTGCACAGGTCTATATAAGTGCACCCTAAGAACGAGAGAGAAAATGCTATTAAGATACCACCTTGCTATTTTCTGTACTGCTTGTTCTGACTATTGAAACAATGTAGCAGAAGCAAGCTAATTAGCAGACCTGTAAAGAAGCGTGGAATGCATTGTGTAAGATGGAGGCTTGGCTTGAGAAGATCTGGATTCTTGATTGTGTCAATAGTCAACCACAAATGCAATAAGGACTAGACAAATGCTGCTTCCAATGGCAATTACATTTACAAATCCAAACCTCTGCCATTTAATCAACGTGTACGGAAAGATTAGAAGCTTGTAAAGTTTTCCTAGGTTTGTTGTACAAGTCAATTGCCTATCCATTGAATGAATAATTAAGTGCTTTACAGCATCAGTAAACATGAATTTCCACATTTTCTCACATGATTGGTAGAATGTTGAAGATTCCTATCAATGTTTTAAATAACTTGAATTGACTTTTCAAAATACTTTAAATATATGGCAAACGTTAATCTGACATGAATTCGCCTTGGGTGAAATATAACCTGGGCGTTACATAGATCCATGATAACATAACTCAGTGGGGGCAAATTTCGAAAAGTATGTTCTCCATGGGAAGTCACTTATATACAGAATATGGAATTGCAGAACATATTTTTAGATAGGAAATGGAAAAGAGATTATAAGGGAGGATAGGAGCATGCCATTATGAGCAATGCTGACTAAACCATAGTAATCAATGAGAATTTATGAGCATGAGAACTAAGGAGCCCATTGGTGGTAGGTTAATGCAATCAATTTTGCCCTTGATGCTTTGCCTGTGGATCCTCTGTTGAAAGATAGAGTAATAATAAACTTTTATTGTGGTTTGTATACATAAATGCAGTAATTCTTTACCTATGGGTCAGAACCAAAATTGTGCAATGAATAGAGCTTTTGCTGAAGATATGTTTTAACCATGAAAAAATATATGGTTTTTGTAACTTCCTGAGCTAAACATAGAAACTGGAGCTATTCCATACTTGCTCCTTACAATATAGATATTTAGATTTACTAGTTCAGAGACAAGCACAAATCATTGTGTCAGAGGGTTAACTCTGCTCTATAAATCGAATTATCTGTTTCCGAAGGATCAAACATGGAGTAGCCTCAGTTTCCCTGTTTACTGCTGTTTGCAGTAAAACTTCTTTGTTTACACTTGAATCTAATCATCTAAAAAAGAGCACTTAAACAGCACTATATATGTCCTTCTAAAATTGGATCACAGTGTAATATTTACAAGCAAAATCTGCATGTTAATATTGTTTAAATACATTAGAATGAGATGACTGACTAGTCAGTGCTAGTACGGATGATTGCCACTAAACACATGCAACATATATGGGTGTATGTACTCCTATTGTTCAATATAAATATATTAGGCGTGACAGAAAATATATAGACAAAGTTTATGGCCAGATACTATAAAAGCAAGGCACTTTTATATGGATAAAGAAACACCTGGTGATAGCTTTGTGAAGGTTTTCATTCATCCAGGTCATGGTATATCTAGTAAAAGTAAATCTAGAGCAACTGGACTTGCTGAGTTGAACTAAAGAAGCTGCTCGGAGGAGTAGTGAAACGTCTTCAATTGATTACTCAGCAAGTCCAGTTGCTCTAGATTTACATCTACTACAAATACCTGGTGATAACTGTAGTAACCTGCTTGTGAAGACATTCTGGTTAAGGGCATTCTGCTGTTTTGCCATTGCTTGATGATCATATTCCTGTTCCTGTTTTTGTGCTTCCTGTTAAGCTGAGAGCAAGCATGGAGCAGGCCAGATCTACCTGCCATGTTCTAATAAATATACCAAAAGTTCCAGGGTGTATCTGACTACTTACCTGAACTAACACAGTAGAATCATTAACCCACTGCTAGCCAGCAGTTTATTACAGTGGCAACGAGGATTTGTGTTACTGGACTCAGAAACAGACTCAGCTGCAGAGCAAACAGGCTGCACAGGCTGCATAATTCTTCTCTGCACAGTGAGTAACTTCTTACAATGTCTGCCATTGGGAAAGTCCCAGAGTTTTCAGAATCTGCTGAAGAATTTGAGCCTTATTTGGAAAGATTTGAGCGATGGCTGTCTGCAAATGATGTTAGTCAGGAAAAGAAAGCAGATATTTTACTTGCTACACTACCAGCAAAAAACTACAGCTCTGACAAAATCCTTAAGCCATATTTTGAAAAGAGAGATGAGCTTTCCATGGATCAAGGTTGCTTACTGTGGGGGATACGGGTTGTCATTCCCCCAAAATATCGTCAGAGGCTCTTGCATGAACTTCACGAAGGCCATCCAGGTGTAAACAGGATGAAAGCACGAGCTCGTGGTTACCTGTGGTGGCCAGGCCTGGATCAAGATATAGAAAGTTTTGTAAGTCAGTGTACTGCTTGTGCTTCTGTACAAAATCAGCCACCCACTGCACCCCTTCACCCATGGACATGGGCCACATCACCGTGGGAAAGAATCCATATTGACTATGCTGAAATAAACCAGCAAACATTTCTTTTGGTTATCGACAGCTATTCCAAGTGGTTGGAGGTGTTACCCACTAAAATAAGTACAAGCGAGAAAACGATTACTTTGCTGCGTAATTTGTTTGCATCCTATGGTCTGCCAAAGGAATTGGTTTCGGATAATGGACCTCAGTTCACATCTCAGGAATTCCAGTATTTCTTGAAACAAAATGGTATCAAGCACAAATTGACCCCACCTTATCACCCAGCTTCAAATGGTGCTGCTGAACGAGCGGTTCAGACATTTAAAAAAGCTTGGATGAAACACTCAGTAGCCAGTGAGTCCGCTGGCACTACAGGAGAGTTGAGACTTTGTCGATTTCTGTTTAGTTATAGGAATATTCCACATTCAGTTACTGAAAGTACCCCAGCGGAACTATTTTTAAAGAGGCACCTCCGAAGCAGGTTGGATTTGCTTAAACCCTCTTTAGCTGATACAGTGGAGAAACATCAGAAGCAACAAGTCAGAGCACATAATAGCTCCAGACAAAGACACAAAGACTTTTACCCAGGTGATAAGGTCTTGGTTCGAGATTTCCGCCACTCAGGGCGCCTTTGGTCTCCAGGGACCATTTGTCATAGAAGGGGTCCCCTGACATATGAGGTGCAAATTGGTAACCGTCACGTTCATGTCCATGTGGAGCATCTGGTTCCAGATAAGAGTGTGTCACCCGTACCTCCTTCATTTTCTACAATTGACTTTCAAGTACCTGTAGCACCCTTACAGGAATTACCAGATGTCAACAATCGCTCTAATCCAATCAGTGCTACAGCCTCTGAGTGTGAACGGAGGTATCCGATACGAGCACGCAAACCTCCTGAGAGACTGGACTTATAATGTCACTATGTTATTGTTAACTTGGACATTTCAGCCTTAAAATGTTTTCAACTGAGTTATAACTGTTGGTTATATATATATATATATATTGTGGAGATTTACTTTTTGCTAAAAGGGGAGGAATGTAGTAACCTGCTTGTGAAGACATTCTGGTTAAGGGCATTCTGCTGTTTTGCCATTGCTTGATGATCATATTCCTGTTCCTGTTTTTGTGCTTCCTGTTAAGCTGAGAGCAAGCATGGAGCAGGCCAGATCTACCTGCCATGTTCTAATAAATATACCAAAAGTTCCAGGGTGTATCTGACTACTTACCTGAACTAACACAGTAGAATCATTAACCCACTGCTAGCCAGCAGTTTATTACAATAACTATCCTTATATCCACAGGGGGTATACATATTGATACCTGGTGATGTGCTATGGCGTGGTGCTTGGAGAGAGTTGTAAAGAAACAGAAATGCAGGGAGCCAGAGGAATGCCCATGCCACATCCAGTTGCTTCACTCAATCAATAGCCTGACCTTTGTTAGCAAATACATTTTAGTTAGTTTATTAGACTTGACTAATTATCACATATAAAAGGCGGCAAGGTGGTTTGGCTTCAAGTCAGCACAGTCATTATTTATTTAAGTCAAGTGGAAAAACGCAAATGTTTGTGTTACAGTATGTTATGATAACAACAGAGCTCCTTATCTATTATCAGTGATGGATATCACACATTTGTATCTATTCTACAGAAATCTACTAAAGCAAGCTGACAGACTGCTATTCTTGTCTAAACATAAAATACTCAAAATCAGCAGTACGTTGTATTCTAGGAAGTTATGCCAAGGTCAGTATTGATTATAGAAACTTAGGAAGTACGGTACCCTGTGTGTAAAGTGTGTAATACAATGTGTAAAGCGAAATGTTATGTTCAAACTAACATTTTGCACTTGCATTCATAAATAAGGCTACAGGTCAAACAATTAAAACCAAACCACAAGCAGTAGAGACAGGAGATGCACACAGTATACAGTATTTGTATGTCAAGGTAATTGCTTCAAAATACTGTCTTTGCACTTCCATTTTGAACGGAGCACTGCTGTGCCTATTGATGCACAGCAGTGCTCAGTTCAAAATGGAAGTGCAAGGACAGAATTTTGAATCAAGTACCTTGGCATACCAACACAATGTACTGCTGATTTTAAAGTAAGGTTCCCCTGGCTGGAGCTACTACCTCACCCTGGTAGTTCTGGGGTTTCCTTAGCATCGCCTTACTTTAAATACAGGGCTCTGTTGCGCCTCTACTCTCTATGCTTTGTGCTGAATGAACAAAGGTGCAACCAGTGCAAGGGATAGGTATAAGTCATAAGTATAAAGTGTGCTAAGGGAAGCAACTTTGCACCCCTTCTTCTTCCTAAATTAACCCTTATCTGTCTGTCCAGCATTGACAAACAAAATATTTCTTAGCAGAGACAGTCCCATTTTATTTGGTTTGCATCCTATACGTGATTAAAGAGCTTAAAGGGTTTCAAAAAATGTATGTTCTAATTATTTTACAAAATGTTTAACCTGACATTGATAGCATGGCAGTGAAGCACAGGGGTTATAAATACCTACCCTGCCTTAGACTCTGCTCTTAATCAACCTCTTCTCATCTACATTAATGTGCAGCAAACAAAGCATGGAAAAATTCACAGTGATATTGTATGTTTTCTTGCATAAGAAAGTGAGTATAAGACTGGCCAGACAAGGGATGACCTTGACATATTTGGCCATATAATATAAATATTAATAAAATATATATAAATAAATTGCAATATATGGACAAACAATCCCTGTTTGTTTAAAGGGGAGGGCAATTTTAATAGCTTAATGCACACTGTCTTAATGACCTAAATATATTGATAATTGGTGAGTGCATAGGATGTCTTGCCTTTGTCTATTTATAGGGCATGCAGAGGCGATGAAAAGAAATATCAATAGGTATCCTAGAGATGGAATTAGTTTTGGCCTCAGAGACCTTTACAGGTTACTATGGTGACCTAAGTAATAGCCAATTTTCATTTGCACCTCACCTAGGCCAGGGGAAATTGCTGATGTATACAGTGCGTATTATTACTATAATTATGTGTGTGAAAGGGCAGATTTTAGCCAACTGTCAGTTTCAAATTAAAATGCCAAACACTATACGGATCATTTACCTATTCTTTGTAGCAAGTGCCATGCACACAAATAGGTGCAATATTGCTTGTGTCAGTGCTGTTTTCAGATTTCTGCCCTCAATATACACTAAGCCCAGGGTTCTCTAACACTTGTTTTTGCTAGTGGCAGTCACTAGCAAGAGATTGACAGGGCAAGGAGTTAGTGAATAACCCCATGCTTAAAACCATTTTATATTGTTTGTAATAAATTTGTTATAAATAGTTATTAAACCATAGAGCTCAACACAGACAGTTGCATAGCTGGGCTTGTATGTGACCGGCCTTGGCACCTTCACAGAACGGAGCTGCCCACGGATCATAGCTGCAGGGGTCACTTCCAGGTTTAGAACCTTGGCCTCCTTTATTTACTTAGAGGCAAATGCCATTTTCACAAAAAGCATCATGTTTCCTTCCCACTCATTCTGCCTGTCAGTAAAGGTTAATTTACTGATGCTTATAGGTTTGGTACATGGACACCTTTTCATTACATTATACTAGGGATCCATCGATTCCACTATTCAGTCAGGTATTCAGCCAGGAATCTGCCTTTCTTAGCAGGATTTGGCTTTGGCCGAATCCTTAAAATCTTGTGATTTTTTGTCACAAAACTAGGAAGTAAAAACATTTTTAGCCACGTCCCTCCCCTCCCCTTATTTGCATATGCAAATTAGGGTTCGGATTCGGCAGAATCTTTCACGATGGATTTGGCCGGATCCAAAATATTGGATTTGGTGCATTTAGCGCAGACAAATATGCAATGTTTTACACCTATTGCTCCATTTATTTCAGAAAAATCCCCCTATTGTCAAGTTGGATGAGCCGCAAATCCTAGCAATCAATTGTGATGGGGCCACCAGACTACAAATAATGGGGTGTGCAGGGTGCGTTTTGGTTAAACGCCCGCAACCTACCTCCCCCCACCCTCAACCAAGACAGCGACATAGATGTGATGCTTGAAGAACAGCAGGAGGGACAGCCATGACAACACATTGAAAATGTTTCCTTTTTATTGTCTCTGGACCTCCCCCCAGCGTGGTCTCTGCCATAGCGTCAAGCAGAGAGGAAACGCTCTTTCGGCTTTGCCACAGAAAAGGCCCTGTAAGGAGCCGGGCTATGGCGGCCTGTACTATTCACAGCAGCTGCTCAATGTCTGAAAGGAAATCCCAGCTCTGCGGCCATTACTAGCACAACAAGCTTCTGCCTCGCTACGTGACTGAGCATCACAAGGGCTCTCCCCGCCGCCCAGCGTCGAGCCAATCGGAGAGGAGGAGCCAGGCAAGGAGGGGGTTGGGCGCATTCCCCGCTTAGTTGATGGGCGTGCTGAGCGCTATAAACCGCTGTGATGTCACGGGGCTGCTTAGTCTTGTTGCTGGGGAATCTATAGTGAGGCTGTGTATTCGGAGCAACTATTTGTGCGCTGTCGCATTATTACCGTGAGCCGTACGGACGGATTGTATTTAGGAGCAACACTATGAGGCTTATTATGGCTCCAGCGCGTGGCACGTTCCTGCTGCTGTGCTGCCTGCACTCCCTGGTAAGCCTGACACTGACTGGCAGCAGCTGCTTTTCTTTGTTCTCGGGGAGCCACGTGAGCTTCCCCCTTTCTCCGCATAGTCGCAATGCTGATCACGTCCTGTGGCCCAGCAGTCAGGGATTGATGGACCTGTATACCCAGCTGCCTCCAGATTAGCCTTCTCTCCCAGACCTTTTGCCTTTGTGATAACTGAGGATTCTGGGAATTGTAGGCTAGCATCAATTGGGGGCCCAAGGTTAAAGGATAGAACTCTGATCTTGTCCTAATGTTGAATAGTTAAGCTGCTCCCCTACATTCTGATGGACATATGGGGTCTCTATTATAGCAGATTCCAGTAACTTGCTGGCAGGCTCTTCCAAGAGGTTCTGTGGCTGCTCTGCCTCCTATTTATACAAGCATTTCTGATTGACCCCATTCTCTCATGTGTGTGATGAATAGGAATAGCTGTATGTGTATGCCCACACCTTCCATTTTCCCATTGCCTTGTATGTACAGGCTGGAAATGCTTCTAAGGTGATGTCACTATTCCTGGAAACTAAACTTGTCTTTTGTCAAGTTTCACTCATCTTTCATAAATCTATAAAGTGGCAGCATATTCTGCAGAACTCTCAATCTCTAGACCCTGGCCTTTCCTTCATAACTCTTCCCCTCTTCTGTTTATTAGATTCCTTTCTGTGCGGCTGATGACGAGGAGGAGGATGACTGCAAAAAACCTGGGTAAGAAGCCATTCTCCCAAAACGCTATTACTTCTGCCTCTGCCATAAACCTTCATCTAACCAATCTCTCTACTATCCTTTTGTAGCTGCTCCCAAGGTACAAGCTGGGTGAACCTCTGGTATGTCTGGTAAGTACACATGAAGGTGATTTTGCATAGATTGGGTACAGGATTATTTAATTGCTGTGGGACCTATAATTAAACATTTAAGTGATAAAAGGCCACTGAAGTTGCTGCAGCATCCAATATACCTTGGTGGAACAAATCCTATTTGATGACTATTTGCATTCCCAGCATTTTCAGATTAAAGGAGTTCTTAGAGCAGATTTAATTTTTTTAAAAGCCCCTTTGTTCAGTCAGCCACCTAATAGCAATTAGTATCAGATGCTCACATCTGCCACCTGCTGGCTGTTTCCTTGTTTACTGGACTGACCCCTGGATTATAGGCCACTGAGTTATTTGCCATGAAATGCTTGTGCAAGAATAAGCCTCCATGCATTGCCAAAATAACTTTAACCAGGCTGGTCACAGGACCTTTTATTTGCCCCTGATTATGCACCCGATAGATTTTTTTATATGTCATTTCTAGGGCACATTAGTTAAAGGAACAGTAACACCAAAGCATTAAAGTAATGAAAATATATAAGTACTGATTACACTGCACTCATACAACTAGTGTGCTGCAGAAACTCTACAATAGTTTATATAATTAAGCTGCTTATTGGCAAGTTAGCCACGGGGGCAGCCATTCAAAGGAGAAAAGGGACAGGATACTCCACAAATAACAGGTAAGCTCTGTAGTATACAATGGGATTCTTCAGAACTTATCTGTGATACATTGTGGATCCTGTGCTTGAATGTCTGCCCCCACAGCAGCTTACTTATGTAAAACAATATTTTATTTAAAGTAAACTCATCAGTTTTACCAGTGCAGGGCAACAGTACATCACATTGTCATTTAAAACTTTCATTTTTTTTGGTATTCCTTTAAGGCATTTGACAAAGCATTACTTTTTCGGTATAAACATCATCTGGTAGGATCTTAATTTCGAGTAATGGTTTTCTGCCGACCCCCCCTCCCCCCCTTTTTTTAAAAATTTATTTATTTTTTTGGCCTCCCTGAGCCCATTATAGATGTATAAAAAAACTGCAATAGTCATACTTCCAAATATATCTTAGCAGAAAATTACTGTTGTCATGTAGACGAGAAAAAAAAAAAGGCATTCCATCTTCATCTGACAAAGTAGCTGCCAGACTGGGTCCTCAACTACCCGATTGGCCCAGGGTGTAGATTGTCAGCAGGAGGCAGCCTAATTGATATATATATATATATATAATATATATATGCATTGGGTTAGTTGCTTTTTAGCAAATCATTGGTTAAACTGTCTAGTTGTTGTTTTTAATGTAGCTGCAGCCAGATCTATGGACCTGAACTGGGGCTGGAACTTAAAACAAGCACATGAAATCCAATATGCCCCCATCGTGCATATGCTGACATGCCATTTAAGTTTAAATATAGGCTTGAGAGGTGCTTGATTATCTTAACAGGTTTAACTGGTAGCATTTACAGCGGCTAGCCTAATGCTCTTTTAAACCAAGCTGTATTTGTGCGATGTCGGGGGATGTTTGTGCCAAACACAGATCATTGCAGCCCGCTGGGCTCCATAGTCATTGAAACAGTAGTCTGATAAAGGTTTGTTTGCGGTGTCTGGGACGAGCCATATAGTAGAGTGAATGTTTGCCTGGGTTTATGGTGCCTGTTAAAGTTGTTCCTCTTTCCAAACAGGCTGATTCTGGTGACTATCTTTTTGCTTCTGCTCTGTGGGACCACAGCAAGTTGCATCAAGTTTTGCTGCAAAAAAAAGAAGCCTCCCGTGCAAACCTTTCAGAATCATCCCTGCGAAGTGACGGTCATTGCTATAGACAACGACAGCACCATTCACAGTACTGTTACCTGTAAGTGCCAGTCTATTTCTGGTGTTGCCCACTGCAGAATATTTATTATATGGTCCATTATAGGGCTTAGCCTTCTGTAGGCGATATAGTAGTTGCAATTACACAAATATCTCGTGCCAAGTAGCTGCAGTGGTTATGCTGAGTTGTCCTTATCCCAAAAACAAATAAGATCCTTTAATTACCATAGACTTCAGGGTAACCACATCCTCTAGTGACTAGATTGTGTAGGCAATTGTAGATATTCTTTCTGTACATTTCATTTTGAATTCATCTCTTCTAAATTACTAATGGGGAGGTTTTTGAGTTGGTGAAAGTTATTAGTGGGGAAGGGTAGAAAAGAATATTTCTAACCAAGTTATTTTGCCCTGAGTTGTACCAGTGCCTGTATCTCCACAAATTATTTTTTTTTTCTTATTCAGCCTACAGCTCTGTGCAGTATCCTCATATGTTCCCATTTGTTGACCCTGATCGAAGTGCAATGTCCCCTCCTGCCTACAGTCTGTATGCCATGGAACTACCGCCAGCTTATGATGAAGCCATAAAATTGGCCAAGACTGGCAATGAAGTTGGCCCCTCTGCTTCAGCCCCGAAACTTGAAGGAATCACTGAGCAAGAGGGGCCAGAAGACGAGCCACATCAAGAGGCTGGGCAGCAAACCTTCTCAAATGTCGCTGAATCGCCACCCTGCTATGAGGAGTCGGAAGCTAGCCAGGGGCAGAGCCAGTCATAGCTAACTATAGATTAGGAACTTGTTCTTCCCAGAGTTTGGCATGTATGACACGGATTATGTTCTGCTGCAGTTGCCAACAGGGGACATTCAGTCTGTTTATAGTCCTATCATCCACATATAAGGCATTAACTCTCTAAATCACACCCTTCTGCTCTGTTTCAATAAGAGGAGGAATTACTACCTCAATCATGGTCAAAGCTTAATTAGTCATTGGCAATAGGTGAGGTCCAACTACTTAGGCCTAAGGTAGAGGAATGCTGGGGCAGACTGTTTCCATAAAAGTCTTGTTGGCTCCCAGTTCTTTACTGAAAACCAAGCTTGAGGTTTGCTGTGGGATATAATAGATTTATTGGTTTGCACAGACCGAGATATATTGCTCCAATTTAGTGTATTATTGCAGAATTATAAAGCCTAGCAGCCTCCTGTGACTTATAAGATTCTGGGAACTGAAGTTGAGTAGTAGCCGGAGTACAACAACGCTACATTTTGCTACAATGTTGTACAGTAGGTCCAGTATTCTTATAAATCGATATGGGTGTTTCAATCGTAAGAGTATACATACATGCTGATGTATTCAGCAGTTGCTTTGGGCTGGTTGAGAGATGGCCGGAGCACTGCAGAAGAATTGGCACCATGTTTGCTTGACATTCCAACTTTATGTAACTTAATAGTTCCTGCCTATGAGTGTCCTCCTTCTTGCAGAAGGATTCTTATTTCTAGCAAATTGCTGGTGTAAATAAAAACTTGTTGCTGCGCAACAAAATATTCTCATTCAGATGTATGTTACGCAATGCTTTGTATATATTTTTTTGAAATTTAAAGAGTATTTCGAGGGCTTAAGGGACAATGGTTTACCCCTGCTGCCACTCAGAGGAGGTGTAAAATAAAGTGTTGAATTATATCCTTTTACTTGCTTAAAGTATGTATGTCTTGTGTGTGTGTGCTGTAATATATATATATATATATTTTTTAATTAAGTTGGTTCAACAAGCCAAATAAAAACCATAATTGCTCAACCTGGCTCTCGTTCTTCTCAATATGAAAGATTGATCAAACTGTCCAAGTCACTATGGGGAAATTTAACTGCTGCCTTATAGCCCCACACTTATACAGTCCGTTATTTGCTTTTTGGGGTCCCCGCAAGAATCCACTTTAAATCCTGCACCAGAGGATATATAAAACATACCCGCGTTCTTTGGAATTTACCTGCCCTTTAAACACCATTACAGGTTTAAGGAGAGCTGGGCACTTGCTTGTCTTATCATGACAAGTCCAATTCACCATCTCTGGTACAGTATCCTTATAAGTAAGAGGAAAAGCTACAAGTCGAATATTGAACAGGTATGGGACCTGTTATCCAGGATGCTCATGATCTGTGGTTTTCTAGATAATTGATCTTTCCATGACTTGGGTCTTCATACTTTCAGTCTACCAGAAAATCCTATAAATATTAAATAAAACCGAGAGGCTGGTTTTGCCTCCAATAAGGATTCATTATGTGTTGGTTTGGATCAAGTACAAGCTTCTGTTTTATAATTACAGAGAAAAAAATTTGGATAAAATTGAGTCTATGGGAGAAGGCCTCTCGGTAATTCAAAGCTCTCTAGATAATAGGTTTCCAGATAACCGATCAAATACTTGTACTAATACTTCAATTATCTATATAGGATCTGTTATCTGGTTTTCCAGACACATTTTAAAAATGATTTAAAAACAAATGTAATCCCAAAACTGTACCTTGTACTTAATGATAACTAGACCGCAATAATCCATATTGGCAGAGACAATCTTATTGGGTTAACGATTTTATCAGATTTAAGGTGTGAAGATCCAAATCACAGAAACTATTTCCTGCTTGCATTCCTAACTCATTGATGTGTTCCTGGGGTGCTGTGCAGTGGCACGATCCCTCCTGCTATTTCATTAGAAGTGTGACGAACAAAAGAAAAAATGCACCCAGCCAGTAGCCCACAGCCGACTGCTGTACATAGTCTGCACTATTACATTTATTTCACTCAACACGTATATTTGTTTTTTTTATTTGTTATCATAAAATTATCTGTACTTTGTTCACATTATCAGACTGAGCCCATGACTAGCTTTGTGATTTATGCATGACTGATAAGGAGTCACAGATCATGTCCCACCTGAAAGTCATGCATATCTCAACTAAACACAACCAGCCATATATTCTTTTTGTGGAAGGCTTACTACATTCTTTAGATAGTAAGCCCTTGTGCACAGGGCCCACATGATTATATCACTTTGCCATTTCTTATGCACAACGCTGTGAAATATGTTAGTCATTTGAAAAATCCCTTGTAATAGTTGCAGGTTGCTGCACTAATTGTCTTCCAATTGTCGAAGGCCCCCGCCTCTGTTCAGGGATGGTTTCTCCACCTTGACATGAATCGCCTCTTTCAAGCTTTATTCAAACCAGTGGTCTTCTTTATTCAAGATTTGGACATTATTATTTTCAAAGGCGTGTTCCTTGTCTTTTAGGTGTAGAAAAACAGCCCTTGCCCTGTAGATTTCATCCTCCTATGCTGAGGGGGTGAAAACCCCTTTAAATGCAATTCATGAGGATCTTCAATCTGGATTTCTTAGATGTGTCCCCAATTTTCCAAGGATCTGGTATTTTTAGAAATGTATGTATTGTATTTAGACAGGATACAATGTCAGCTCAAGGAGTAACCCTAAAAAATTCCATGCATTTATAAATCCGGTCACACAGGAGTCTGCTTTTGGGAAATCCCACAATTAGCATGAAGGCCATGTTTGAAAAGTTTAATGGGAGTTGAAGGGTGGGGCTGTTAAATCTCTTTTGTCTGAGTAGAATTGGGAGGGTAAATACTTTTAACAGCTTCTCACAGCAGACTATAGAAAAGCACAAGTCTTGAGACACAGACCAGCAATTATTGCTCAAAAATGCCATTGAGATGATGATGTGCTTTGCAGATTTTATATTAACGTTGACATTTGTTGGAGCCATTTATACTTCTGCCCCAATAGCCAAAGGACCACCTGTCTATAGCATTACATTCCTCAGTGACGTAACTATGCAATTCATAAGGGGGGGCCAGGTGCAAACCAACTCGGACCTGCCATTGTGTTGTTATGCCTCTGACATTCCTACATGTGAACAAGAACAGTGCCATTAGCCTTTGCTGCCACCTGCTTATGATGTTTGACTGGAAACACACAGGACTAAGGGCAAGGTCACACAGGCATTTTTATGTTGTGTTTTTTAAGACCTTGTATTCCAGCGTAAATACA
The DNA here is from genome assembly GCF_017654675.1 of Xenopus laevis. Lineage (NCBI taxonomy): Eukaryota > Metazoa > Chordata > Amphibia > Anura > Pipidae > Xenopus > Xenopus laevis. Next base: position 95,375,194 of record NC_054383.1, read on the forward strand.
CACAAAATGAAGCCCTACTGAAAATAATGGAATATTCAATATAGCAATTCCCAGGGGGCGTTTGGAGCCAACATCCACCACACAAAGACAGTATTTGCATTTTTCAGCAATACGCCAAGGAAATACACCATATTATTGAACTCTATGGGATCTGCAGGTTGGGAAATATACTTTGCTGAAACATGCCTCATATGTTCAATATAGCAAGCAAACTCTTGCGAGATACCTATTTGCAGAGTTCTATGCTGGTGATGTAATTATGTTGCATATTGACAATTAGTCCAGCTTTATTTGGCAGGTAAATTGCTGTTCTGCTTGGCTTTTTTTCCCAAAAATTCTTCTGAGATGTCCTCCTCCAAGGCTTTATTTGATACAGAACTAATGACCATCCTAGTAGAGAAGCAACCAGTGTTACCATTGGCCAAGTGCAGAGCATGTGACACTAGCATGTGACACTACAAGGCAAAGGGAAGTTGCGCTTTGGATAAGGGGCCACACATGGAATGGTCACCTCTGCGTTTCTCAGGCAAGAAGGGGATCCACCTGGCTCTACGCACATGGGGCAGATTTAGGCCAAAAATTGCAAATGAGCATTTTCTGGACAAAATGTGCCCCGTATGTGCAGTGTCAGGCAGATCCCATTCATGGCTTTTACACCAGACAGCACTGGAATTTTCTACAACAGCCTTCACAGCCAGGGCCTGATTTTCGTGCATGGCACCCCTAGGCTGCCAGGCCCTATCGCCTGCTTCTTTAACGATGTGGCTCCCCAGTGCTAATGAGATTTCAGCTGGGCTGCCCCTGAAAATTTGCCGCCCTAGGCCCGGGCCTTTGTGGTCTCGCCACAAATACGGGCCTGTTCACAGCACCACAGCATGAGAGTAAAGACAGGACAATTAGACACACCTCAAAACTAATAATTAGGCACACAAACCCCCCCCCCTCGACTCTCATTTGTCATTGTTTTTTCTGTCTTGCTGTAAAAATGGGATGGTTAGAAGAAAAGAAGATACCTCCAAGCTTGAGGAGCCTGTTGTTCCAGGGACCTGTGGGGGTGCTTGGGTTTGGCCCAGTAGATGGTTGGGTGAAAGCTGGTTTTGCATAGGCATAAAATCTTTCCTCCAGTATGCCCCTCTCATTCAGTTTCAGCGGTATTCTGTTGGTGTCCAGTTGTTATGATGCATTGAAAGAGAAGACTTTAGAATGCAAGATATTAGGTGTGAAAATTACTCACATGGATGCCAGCTTTTTGCATCATTATTGAATTGGTTATGTACTTGGTTATGTAATACACAAGAGCTATGAATATCCTGTAAATGATATTCTTATAAACGTTGCTTAGTGATGTCATCAGTTATAATCGGTGCTTAGTGATGTCATTTCTGTCACATGACTCACTAAACATGTATTAAAACAAAGTGCCCCCTGTTGCAAAATATGAAGATATTAGAAGTCACCTCGCAGTTCCATGACCTTCGGTTCGTGTTTTTATATGGTCATGGAACTCCTCAGTAATGTTTAATATCCTCGTGTTTTACAATAGGGGGTACTTTATTCAATATATAAAATATAGAGCTCATAGGCTCCCTAGGGGCTCCTGGTCTGTTATTGCGCACAGAAGGAAACATTTTCTGCCTGAGGTTCCTATGAGCCTTTTAAGGCACCACATAAGGATTTTTTTTTAATTTTCTTATAGTTTTTTTTCTTCCTTGCTCCTTAGATGTCTAATCTTACCAGATGATTACCATAGGGGACGTTGTGTGGAATGTTTAGAGAGGGAATCCCAGAGGGTAGACCAGCTCTCAGTGTCTGCTATTCATTTAATTAAACAGCTTATTAAAGAATCCTTAGGGTAAAGGCACATCTGGTGATTCGGGGAGATTTAGTCGCCTGGCGACTAATTGCCTCTTCTTTGGGCCGACTAATCTCCCCGCATGGCTTCCTTCGTGAGGCAACTTCCCTCGTGAGGCAACTTGGGGCAACTTCGGAAAACGAAGTGCCGTGTGTGCTATGCTGCAGACGACTTTTCACTATAGCCGGCACAAGACAGGGGGGAGATTAGTCGACCCAAAGAAGAGGCGATTAGTCGCCAACGACGAAATCTCCACGAATCGCCAGGTGTGCCCTTACCCTTACAGGAGGTGGGGCAAAAAAGTGGTGTTTCTAAAAAAGGGGACCTCGTGGATGAGGTTGGCTTATCTTCATAAGATAAGGAGATTGTTTTGGCTCTTTTTCAGACTCAGAAAATGTCTAAGTTAGTGAAGGCAGCAAGATCAGAAAATTAAGTTTCGAAAGGGGAAACTCAGTCTATAGGTTCAGTTTTTTCTGGAGAATAGGGTTCTGTTGAGAACGGATCCATCTTTTCAACCAAAAGTTTCCTCACATTCCAACATTAATCAGGAAATAGTATCGCCTTCCTTTTTTCGTAATCCACGCCTTGCAGAACTAAGGTCCTAGGTTAGATTCGAAGCTTGGACACTATCTGCAAGAAGTTTTTTATGTGGGTTTGCTCTGCATACTATGGTTTCTTCTCACACTCCAAAAACATAAGGCTAATGCCACACGAGGGCTAATATTGGCCTGCAGAAAGACGCGTTAACTTTTTTCTTTGCCTACACCCGGAGCCACTGCATTGGCCCACTAGTGTGGGCACACGCAGTGGATTTTGACTTTAAAATGCATACTCAAACCGAAATCTGAAGCTGGTATCTAGACTGTAACCACCACTGGGGCAGGGATAAATAATCTCTTTAAAGTACTACCAAATATGTCAGCTCTATATAAAAAAATAATAAATAATAATAAATGCAGATTGATAAGCCACAGACTAAAGTGCAAAACCATCGTGTAACATGATCCATTCTTTCCCTTTTCATGGGAGGACTGTACTTTGGTATGTGTGACACAGCAGGAAGGAAAAAAGACAATTCTGACGAATGTGTTTATTCTTTAAGGTGTGTAATTATAGAACAGTGTCCATGAAATGTAATATAGATAATAACAGTATGCACACTGTGTCCCTTTTTCTGACCTTATGCTCCATTGAGCTGTAACGTACCAGGTTATATGGTTTTTACACAAGAAGTGTGTGTTCAAGGGTGTGCCATGTTAAAGCTCATGTGGTATGTGCAATGTGTGGGTATTTTGTTACTTTATGGATGTTGGGGGCATTCTAAGTGGATAAAAGTATTGTACCTATGCCACATGCTTTCGGACACATAAACATGCCCGTTTGGGTTTGTGTGTGTGATCTGTGGGAAGGAAAAACCAAGGATGGGGCCCAAATTGGCCATGCAATCTTAAAGTGATTGTATCATGATTTTATCATTTACTTTTTATTTCTAAATTACACTGTTTCACTCTACCATTTAAAATTGTATTCTTGAACTAACAAAAGTATTTTATTTTTAGCTGTAATATTGTTGTTAAGGCAGCCATCTCACTACACTGTGCCTTATTCTGAGCTTTGAGAAGGAGCCAGCACTTCAGGATGGAACTGCTTTGAGACAGCTATTGTTTCACCCCCTTCTCATTGTAATTCAATATGACCCAAGTCGTGCTCCCTATCCCCACCTAGAGGTAGAACTGAGGATAGCACCCAAGCAGTAAAAAGTAGAAGCACTTTTAGCAATGCAAACAAATTCTTTATCAGAGGTGTCAGGTAAATGCTATATGGTTATCTGCCCATTGTTCTATCAATGGGCTGCTGGGGGGAGGGGAGGGGATGATATCACTCCATCTTGCAGTTTAGCGGTAAAGAGTGACTGAAGTTTATCACAGCAGAAGTCACATGGTTGGGGGCACCTGGGAAATGGACATCATATCTAGTGCTATGCCGTGTTTCAAAATTAAATATAAAAATAATCTACAGTATAACCCCCATTTTATGTCCCTGGATTTTACGTTTTCCCGCCATTTACGTATTTTTTTTGCAGTCCCGCCAATTGCAATGAATCTCTATAGCCTTTATTCCCATTTTTTATGTTTCTATTTCCCGCATTTTGCGTTGTTTTTTGGAAGCCTGTCCCGAGGAACCGCTTCTCTGCCCCCCCATAAGTATCCCCCCATCCGGTGTCTCCCCCAGCCTTTGTAATCCACCGACTACCTTGTCTCCCTGCACCTCCCACCTTTGCACTTATTCCGTGCACCTCTCACTTCCTCTCTGTACCCGCACCCCACACTTTGCTCCTACCCCTCCTTGCACCCCCTACCTGCACCCCTCACTTCCTCTCTATACTCGCCCCCCAACATAGCTTCCCAACTGTGCCCACTGTACTCATTCCCCACCTTGTACCCCCTGCCTGGAAAGAGACAGAAAGGAAAGAGGGAAGAATCCAGAAGAAGGTGGGTCAGTGCCAGGAGGGGCAGTGCTGGAAAATCACAGTTCTGGGGATGAGAGTGTGAGATGCCACTAAGAAGGTCTTTTTACTGGGGGGTATACGCTAGTTGAACAATTCATAGGGCGGGAGGGCCCGACAGGGGTGGGGCGGGGGGTCACACTCCCTTCCCAGAGTCTATTATCCCACTGCTACTATATTCACCATCTCTCCCTACCATACCTGCTATCCCACAGCCACAGTCCCTTCCTTCTAGTGTCATGTAGCATTTGTGGTGTCAGTACTGTGTGATGTATGCTCTCAGTGAGGAGGTGATGTGGAACACTGATTATGCTGTTTGGACTGCCTTTTTCCAGACCCCTTACAGCAAATTACTGTACATCTAGAAAGTTTGCCACATCATAAGGAAGAAGACTTGTACTGCACAGTATTCTATGTACTATACAGACGTAAAGGAAGACTTAAGGTAAGTTCAGAGCAACAGAAGTGTGTACTCCATACTGTAATCACCTGAATAAACTGCAAAGATTCTTAGGGGTATATTTATCAAAGAGTGAAGTTAATAGTGAAGTTCCGCCACTAGAGTGAAATTCCGCCACTCTCCATTCATTTCTATGGGATTTTTATAGGCGTATTTATCAAAGGGTGAACTTTCACTTCACCAATTGATAAATACGCCTTTCAAAATCCCATAGAAATGAATTGAGAGCTGCGGAATTTCACTCTAGTGGTGGGACCGCTTCTCTTTTTGATAAATTTACCCCATAGTGTCTTCTTTCTTGCGCCCTAGAGCAAATCAGAGATCACTTGACCACCTATGAAAATTTACCAGCCTCTCCACAAAAAAAGCAGCCCCATATTGTAAAAGGAATTCTTGTCATAAAAGAGTGCTTTTGGTGCAGCACTCATGAATACAGTACTGTATGTTGTTAATTGTGATTGCAGTGGATTTTCATGCATTTGGTTGTCACAACCCTGAAAACAACAATAAAGCAGAGAGCATTAATTGAAGGAAGTGCAGATAAGTGTGGTCCACAAGCAAAAAAGCAAAAGTATGTGACTCCAAGAATGAACAGTTGGAGAAGTTGTTGCAAGAATGGTTTGCAGGTCTTTGTGCTTCAAATGTCTCAATAAGTGGCATCATGTTAAGAGAGAAAGCAGTTCACATTGCCACAAGACTTGGTATTGCCAACTTTATTGCATCAAATGGCTGGATAGACAGATTTAAGAAGAAATACAATGTGGTGTACAAAGCTGTATGTGGTGAAAGCAAAAGATTTGATATGGATACTGTCACCAACTGGAAAGAAAACCAGCTTCTCCGCTATCTTGAGGGTTATGAGCTCAAGAATATTTTTAACACAGATAAAACTGGCTTGTTTTTCAATGTCGTTCCAAGGAAAACGTTTAGCTTCAAAGGAGAAGATTGTCATGGAGGAAAGCTCAGTAAGCTGCGACTTACTGTTTTGTTCACAACAAATGCAGATGGCAGTGAAAAATGAAAAACCCTTGTAATTGGCAAGTATATGATGTAGTACATGGTATATATTTTGTTTACAAATAAAATCTGCTGCCTTTCATTACCCAGCTATACAGTGTCCGAGTAGTTTTTATTCATTCACGGCTTACTGGTTGCATGTATTTGTTTCACCACTAATATTGTTGCCAAGCAACTGCTTACACTAGCAACATACAGTAACGTCACTTGGTCTTATAATCGTGATGCCAATTTGCAATTTCAGCAATCTGCTTGCAATGGTCAAATTACCCTAGCAACCATTAATTGCTTTGAATATGAGACTGGCATATGAATAGGAGAGGGTCTGAATAGAAAAATGAGCGACAAAAAGCAATAACAATAAATTTGTAACTTTATAAAGAATTTGTTTTTTAGATAGGGTCAGTGACCCCATTGAAAGCTAAAAAGAGTCAGAAGAAGAAGGCAAGTAATTCAAATAATAAAATAAATAAAAATAAATAAATAATGAAGACCAGTTGAAAAGTTGCTTAGAATCAGCCATTCTATAATATACCAAAAGTTAACTTAGACGTGAACAACCCCTTTAAATGGGTGCAGAATTGTGCCCATTAAATTGACATCCACTTGCTCCATTATATGCTATAAAAAATTCACTAAACATTTTGTCTTATTTTCAAGCAGAAATAAAAATGTGCAGTTCTGATTATAATCAACGCTCCTATATTAAATAGTAAACACTTTGTAATATGTGATATTGTTACTAACAAGAAATGTCAGAAGATGGCACCAAACCCCACACTTCACTGACACTTATTACTATTTATTTTGCCAGACAACACATAGGGCAACACAGGTGTAACATTAAACTGAAAATGCAGAATCTATGGTGCTGGTTTTTTTTCCAGTTTCCCAGTCTGACCCTGCACTGACTGAAACATCATGTTGGTTGTACATACAGCTTTAAATCCATATTAAACATTGGATTCCTGATGCTGCTGTTCTTTTCTACATATATAGGTAGATAAACAAGCTGTGGGGGGTTTTACAGCATTTTTTTCCAATAGTTTATTGGACTTTGGGTCTGTGAGTTATTATTATATTCCTCCCATCCTCCTTTTCTAGAGCAGTAATTTACAATCATTCATCAAAGACTGAAGAACAACCTGTGTCAGACTCGGGTAGGCTAGTCTGAGCCTGAGAACAACAAAACCATTACTCAGTACTCAAATAAAGATAAGCATGTTATTTTAACTTTAGTTATGTATGATTAGTTTAGCTTTTTTTAACTGGGACTTCCTGTAAAAATGGCACTCATGCAGGTATGAAGAATAATAACTCTAAAGAATGCCATGTAAATTCACTATAAAACAGTGGAAGTCAGACTTCTGTGGCTCATGTTCCCCTCTAAGATCAAATCATTGGTTAGGACCTATGCCCCTTTTCATAACAAGGTTGCGGATATAAGAAAACAATTTGGTATCAGCCATTGTTTCAAGAATATCAGTAAAAAAGTCACAAATCTCGCTGTAAATGGCCATCAAGCTGCATCTATGATAGCAAATAGTCAGCATCTACGATAGCAAATAGTGTTCCAGGTTGCTATTGCCATTGCCCTGAATCTCAACATCATCTGGCACTTCAGAACCAGGTACATAGATTGCCTCAACTTCTGTGCCATATACAAACCTGGCTGGCAATTAAGAGGTTTTTCTTTTTCTCCTCTGTGAGAAAAAGAAAAACAAAAAGAAGACAATAAGGTCAAGAAGAATTATAAAAAAACAAGCAAAACAACTTGTAAAAAATGTAAGAAGTGTATGAAAAAAGCTCTTGAAATATCTAGAAGTGAAGCCAACACTAGTGTTATCACTAGTCAGACACTGTTCCACTAACAATGACTATAGCCAAAGCTACTAAGACAATACCATGTACTAGCTCTTTGGTGATGAAGACAGGTGGATTTGAACAACAGAACATCACAGCCCAGCTCATATAGCCAGCCCCAGGCTAATGCTTACAAAGTATTCCAGGATGCAATTGCCAAAGCTCTTGGAATATCTTCAAGTGGAGCAAACACTTATGTTGTTACTAGCAGGGCCGGAACTAGGGGTAGGCAGAGTAGGCATGTGCCTAGGGCGCAAAGCTGGGGGGCGCCAGGCACGTACCTGCTCTGTCGCCTACCGCATGTCCGGTCCCCTCTCTCCCCGACTAAGTGGGGCAGCTCGGCATCTTCTTGCGCTACCGCGCATGCGCGCATTTCGATTTGCGATTCCGTGAACGCCGATGAGTGGGAACTTGCACATACGCACAAGGTCACCAATTCAAGCATGCGCACACTCAGCCGGCGCCGTGGCCGGGCAGGTTGCCTAGGGCGCCTGTCCGGACTGGCCCGGCTCTGGTCACTAGTCAGACATCTGTTCCACCAACAACGACTGTAGCCATAGATACTAGCGCAATACCAAGTACTAGCTCTTTGGTGATGAAGAAAGATGGCTTTGACCAGCAGAACAGTAACACTGGGAATAGGAGCAAATCACAGCCCAGTTCATATAGCCAGCCAGTACCGAAACCATGGAAGGTGATCCTCTCAACTCCGCATGCTATTCCTATCATGGTGTCTTTCTTTGCTGTGTCTGTTACACCTGTGAATGTGCTTGGAAAATGTACTTTGAATACCTCATGTGTGAGTATGATAACCCTGTGGCGCTTTATGCCTGAATAAAGCCTGTTCTACTGTTTTGCAAAGAAAACCTGGTGTTCAACTCTATTCTTTTACATATTTGGCAGTAGTGAGTTGTAGTTCAACAACATTAGCACGTGATATTTCCATTTAGCGAAAGCCCATCCTGGAGGGTCGAGTGTAGCCCATGCTCTATCAAACTAGTTGATATTTGCCTAATTCAGCCAAAAAGGGGTTATACTTGTCATTTCCCAGTAGCTTGTTGGCCTTTGTAAGTCATTGCTTCCACTATAGAGAATGGGATTTTGACACAGTACCTATTGGGATCCAAAAAATGCACCTATGGGTGGCCGAATAGGAACAAATAAGGCACACGAGAGTGGCAAACAAACAGAACGTTAAATAAATTGGAGTGAAAGGGAAAGAGACTGACCACATGTGCAGCATTGACACCTTCTGGCCAAAACTGGAATCTGCCAGGGCACACTGCACTGGGGAAAAGGACTCTCTCCCTTATCCAGTTTAGGTCCAACAATTAGCAGGGGATTTCCAACTATGTTGAGATTTTAAAGGAACAGTAACATCAAAAAAATGAAAGTGTTTTAAAGTAATATAAATATAATGCAGTGTTGTCCTGCACTGGTAAAACCACTGTGTTTGCATCAGAAACGCTACTATAGTTCATATAAATATGCTACTGTGTAGCATTGGGGGCAGCCATACAAATGAGAAAAGGTTTAAGTTACACAGCAGATAACAGATCAGCTCTGTAGAACATAAAGGTGCTATCTGTTATCCACTATTTAACCTGTGCCATATAGCCTTTTTTCAATTTCCACCATTGCTACACGGCAGCTTGTTTATATGAACTATAGTAGTGTTTCTAATCGGTTTTACCAGTGCAGGGCAATGGTACATGATACTTTCATTAATTTAAAATACTTTAATTTTGTGCTGTTACTGTTCCTTTAAGACCATAGGGGAACTTAATAGGGAGGCACCAAATCCACTATTTTGGATTCCGCCGAACCCCCAAATCCTTCGCAAAAGATTCGGCCAGATACTGAATACTAATTTGCATATGCAAATTAGGGATGGGAAGGGGGAAACTATTTTTACTTCCTTCTTTTGCGATAAAAAGTCATGCGATTTCCCTCCATGCCCCTAATTTTCATGTGCAAATTCGGATTTGGTTCGGGCAGGCAGAAGGATACTGCCAAATCTGAATCCAGCTAAAAAAGGCCAAATCCTAGATCCTGTATTCTGTGCATCCCTAGAACTTAACAATATGGACCCTTATAAAAGTAAATTCTGGTGTATAAAATTTGATAAAAAGCAGCAATAGATGAATGTTTTAACATAGTATTTTCAAGCAGACACCACATTTTCTTCTGTAGTTTATTTGAAAGGCTATAGTATAGTATAGTATAGTATAGCTTTCCCCCTGAGCTGTGAGCTTTATCATTAATCTTCATAGATGAGACACAAGACCAGGGATCCTCAAACTACGGCCCGCGGGTGAAGTGTTACGGTAACTGTATGCAGTACAGAATAATTGGGCATAAGGGGTTCTTATAACTTAACCATAGAACTATTTATTGAACAACACAATCCACATAGTATGTTTGCGAATAGGCATTTCTCATAGCACCAATTGTCATTTTATTTATATATCCCCATAGGGTAAGAGAGAAAGCCAGAAGCACATCAAATACAATACAGCTCCACTGCATCCTTTCTGCATTACCAGAATGGACCCTGAGCAGGTGTGCTCAGTTTATATATTATTACACACTGCCATTTAGTGGCCAAACTTGGGAAAAAAATGTAAACTAAGAGTAGCCAAACTTTGGGGACTGCGCAATAAATTGGGAAACTATTTATCAGTCCCCTAAAGTGTTGTGTATTGTTATTATCATTTTTCACACCAAATAATAAATGGTTCCTTTGTTTCAAATACAGCCACTGCTTAGTTTATGGTGAAAGCAGTCCAGATAGGCTCAGATTTCTAAGTTGTGCCCCCCAAGTCCTGGCGGTCCATATACTCACTCTGCCCTGCCCCCTTCCCCAGCACAATGGGGATTTTGTAGCAGCATGCCACCCTTTAATTCCTGCCACCATAGGCCTGGGCAGTTAGTTAACCATAATAGTAATGAGAGTTTCAAGCCATGCCTCCTATGCTGCTGATGTTAAAGCATATTTCTTCTTAAAGGAACTGGTGAATGCTGAAGAGTCTCATTGGTTGACTAAACTTTTTTTTTGAGGTTTATAAAAGATGAATCAATAACTGTGATTGGCTAAGATGTTTTACTTACAAACCTTAACATCATTCATGATGGATTTGTTTTTATTGCAGTAGTATTTTGAAAAAGTCCTATGAAAACATTAAATGCAATTTAGTATTTTCGTCTCCCATAATCGACCATAGTTACTATCTAAGATGTTATTGTCAAAACTACTGTCCTCTGGGGGTTTGTTCTTTTGTCTTTTACATACATAATAACCAGCATAGGTTGTACTGGCACCAACAAGAACAAAAATGATAATTCCACCAATCTTTCCATGCGAAGGTTCATCTGTTTTAGTTATCAGTGAGAGAACACATTATAAATATTTCAGAAAGGAAAGTGATTTTTTTACGGGGAGGCTGCCTCCCATACACTCCATTTTATGCAAATAAGCTAAATCTTTAAAAATTATTTCCTTTTTTTTCTGTAATAATAAAATACCTTGTACTTGATCCAAACTAAGATATAATTGATCCTTATTGGAAGTAAATCCTGTTGCAGGTATAACCTTTGGACAGAGCCCTCCTTGCCAGTCCAGCATTTGGCCAGGACTCCTCTTAGCCCATAGCCAACCAATGACATTCAGTCATTCAATTCCAGGGAGCAGCCCCACCGTTTGGGAACCATTGCAATATGTTTGCTTTCAACCAGATGACCAGTAAATGCTCTGAAAATGGCACTTATCTCAGAAATGTGCGAACAACGTGAAATCCCAACAAATGTTTTCTTGGATCTCAAATTAATCTACATGTTATTTGCATATTGCTGAGTTGAGTGAGTGCCATTTGGGAGCATGTGGTTCTATGTGCATAATTATACTACAAGTAGCAGAAGTCACAAATAGAGCCCCACATACATATCCCAATTTCTATAGGCTAGAGGTAGCAAATGTTGTATCTTTTTTATTACTTAACCTAATTCTATTCTTATTCTTATTGGCTACAGATTAGTTTCATCCCCAACAATTCAAAAATTGCATATATATATATATATATATATATATATATATATATATATATATATATATATATATATACATATATATACATAACAGGTCTAAAATATTACTTCAGCGGGAAGCGTTCTGGATACGCAAATTAAACACTATAGCCCCTTTAGGCTTAAATGAATACTGCTCCTACTTATGCTTCCTTGAGCAACGCTAACGGTTTGGATACAAAGTTGCAAAAATCTATATCCTCAATGTATTTATTCTCTGCTTATATTGAAGTGTTCATGCAATCTGTACATACTTGCCACAATGTGCTTAATTCTTCTCTGCTCTTTTTTGGTGCAGGTGTTTCCTTTTTTCACATAATCATGTGGGCGTGCACAAAGGGGTGAGTGTCATGTTTTTAGGTATTTAAACACTGATGTTTTACTGTGAACAGGGTCTTGATAAAGGTCTTAGAAAAAGACCGAAACGTTGGCCGGTTCCTGTTTTAAATCTATTTAATAAATATGGAGTTTTAAACTGAAAAATCCTGGTGTGCACCTTTGTCAGTGGAAATTGGATAATGCAGCTATTTTCAGCGTAGCACCCAGGTATGTGACTAATCATTGGAGGCTCTCATGGATGGTGTGCGTTAGGACTTTGAATGTATGCATATATATACATATATATATATATATATATATATATATATATATATATATATATTATACTCTTGACACATTGTGCATCATGCAAGCATCTCACGAGCATACAAATTCTACAGAATATAAGGGGGAATGTAATGTGTTTCACCTGCACAAAAAAACCCATGCAAAGATGCTTGCAAACATCAGCACGTTTGCATCCTTTTTGACTGATTAAAGACCTCAACGACTTCATCAAAAAATTGCTTTTGTAAACATTCGCAGTGTATGTAATTAATTTTCGCAAGCACAAAGTCATTTTAGCAACAAAATATTTAACGAAACTCCAGAGCAGGTGTTAATGCATTTTATCACGTAGAGCAGCTGGTCAACTCCAGAGTGTGGGTTAGACCGAGCACTGGCAATCTCTTTTTGTGTTTCGTGCACAAATTGTAGCCAAATATTGCTTCTAGCTGCCATTCAACCTTTAAAACAAGAAATTATTTACGTTTATGTTAATTATCAAAAACCAGGGATTGTTCTTGTAGTTTATCTAATTATCACTGTTATTTAATCAGATTATATAGAGGTGTAATTACTAATCAACAATTTATCCAAAGAAAGTAGTATCATCTTCAGGACTTCAATTTCGACTGTTTTCGTGACTTTGGGTCTTTTCGCTGCTTCGGGACTTCAGCTGTTTGTCTTTTCGACACTTCTGCATTTCAGCTGTTCGGGACTTTGGAAGGAGGCGGCACAGCTTCAGCCCTGTCAAGGGGGCCCCGGCTCTTTCGTAAAATTCGGCACAGGCACAGGCCCGGGTCCGGTACACTTGTACCCCCTTGTACCTTTCTGAGGAAGTGGGCAACCACGAAACGCGTAAAAGCTATGGATTCTTGGGCTTAACATGCTCTGTCATATTTTAATGTTTTCTAATAAACGGATGTTTTAATTTGCCGGTGCTCCGTGATTTCAAGATTGGGCCAGAAGAAAATGCAGTGCCAACCTATTATTTAATGTCTGCAGAAGAAATACAGTCTCGGCTTTATGTTAAAAGAATTTTAGGGGGCGCCATGCTACCCAACCACACCCACATTGGTTCAGAAACACTGGGGATGCGCAGGAGATACAATAGTTTTTAAAATTTCCTGTGCACCAATTCCCATTGCTCCTGTCCCGATGATGAAAATTTGTGCTAATAAAGAGGAGGGGATGGCAAATGGCAGCGTGCCTAGCAGTGCCGCTTTGTAAATCCAGGCCTTAGGCTTATCTGTTATCTGCCTATGCATTTTATCCTTTTTGAATGGCTGCCCACATGGATACACAGCAGCTTATTTATATAAACTATAGTAATCTTTCTGAAGCAAACACACAGCTTTTACAAGTGCATGCTAACTGTATATTATGGGGTTATTTTTTAAAGGTCTAGTAGTGTTTTTCCTGAAAAATTTACGTTTTTTGAGGGTAGTTTCTTTAAAAACTCGAGTTTTTTTGGGACACTAGAGGGCAGTGCTGGTTCAGGAATGAATTCAATCACATTTGTTCAGAAATTTGTTTCCAATACGCCCCATGTTGTATTCAGGATTGCTGTGAGGAAGTGCTCGTAGCAGCAGCATCTGGGTTACACATACTGGCCATGCGGCAGAACTAAATCACCCTCCCTTAGCAAATGTGCCCTAGTGTGTGAATGAACACAATCTAGTGCAATTGTAACATTGCTGAACACGGCTGGACTGAGAGTCAAAATAGGTACTGGCATTTCAGGTACAAAGAGACCCAATCAGCCTACACAGAGGCCCAAACAGACCCCACCAGCCCACTAAATACTGACTTTCTATGGCACTTTATAGCAGCCCCTCTGGCATTTGCCAGAACCCCAGTCCGGGCCTTTTGCTGAACATAAACTGAGACCAGATTGACCAGTGACAACCCACTGCTTCTGTTAATGTTCCTGTCTAGTGTTTCAGTCTGGCAGCTCAGTAATTCAGGTGCAGATTTTAAACTGTTACAATTTGCTACATTAGTTGATACATTTCTCAGCAGCATCTGTGGAATATATTAAAACAGCTGCCTTTAATGAAATTCAGGTACAGCAGGATCAAAGATATGAAATATAACAACTTATGTATCAATTTAGAACATTTACATAGTCAGTGACCCCCGCCCCACCCAGAGCTGCTTCAGAAAGACATAAGAAGGTGAAAATTAAACTTGAAACTTCAATATTAGGAAACAGACACAAATAGAAAATAGAAAGTAATTGGGAAAAGTCTTTATTTCTGGTGAAAACACTACAAAGTGTTAGAAGGTGAACAACCCCTGTAAAATTGTTCCTATTGGTTCCTATCCTTTTAGCTATATGCACGTACCTTGGTAGTATGGTAGTTATTTGCCTTATCTGCAGGAGCACTTCCTATGGCTAGGTTCTAACTTCTTTTAGCACAGGATAATACTAATGTTTATATTGGTCAGACCTTTGAGCTTTTTTATGAAAGCTGTTTAGCATGTTATTAGGTTTGTCTCTGATAATCAGCTTCTTTGGATGTAGGGAATTTTTCAGTTGAGATGCAGCTAAATGCAGCTAAATTATAGGACTTTTTGCAAGATATAGATAAGGCCAAACTGTATTATGTCAAACCTAATCCAAAACCTTCATCTCATGTGACTATAAAGCATTGGCAACTGGGGCAAAATAAATGATATGCCCATTTGTCATGGAGCACAATCCAAATGTGTGGCATCAGTGCAAAACTCAGTAAAATCAGTGGCATGCTTAGAGAAAGCACTATTAGGTTCAGCCTTTTATTTATCAGCCTATTGCTAGGGACTAGAAGACACAGGGAGGATATAGATCAAGTTTCACAGTTCTGTATTAAAAACAGAGACAGTGGATGGTTTATATGTTGGTCCACCTAGGAGGAGGAATATTTATGCAGGAGAGAGAGGATGAGATATTATCTGCCAGTCACGTATATAAACAGGTGTTAGCTGAGGTTATCAGCAAATCTCTGGTTTATATTACAGTCAGCATCCAACCCTGCCTTGCTCTTCTGCTTCTATGTCCCCAGAACCCATGTTTATACTAGGAACATAATATGAACAGAATATATGTTTTTTCTATGCTTTGAGCCTAACTCCAGATTATCCAATCACAGCAGGAGTCCCAATTTAACGTCTGAGTGTTAAAGGAATTATTCAGAGTAAAAATAAAAACTGGATAAATAGATAGGCTGTGCAAAATAAAAAATGTTTCTAATATAGTTAGTTAGCCAAAAATGTAATTTATAAAGGCTGGAGTGACTAGATGTCTAATATAATAGCCAGAACACTACTTCCTACTTTGTAGCTCTCTTGGTTTCCACTGATTGGTTACCAGGCAGTAACCAATTAGAGACTTGAGGGGGGGTGTTATGTTTTGGTAGCCGAGGATTAGTAGAGTATAACAGTGCTTTATTAGCAGACTAATGCAGCCATTACACAACAGTAAATTCAAACTCTATCACTCTTAAACAGTATCGATAGTACTATGTATACACAGTATAACTCATGTGCACAGTGACACCTGCAGGCCATTTGTATAAACACCACATATTCCCCCTATAGTAGGAAAGCATTTTTGGAAAATGTAATGAACAACAACAATTAAACAGTATGCATCTTAAAGCAATATTATGCATTATTCACATCACATAGTCCTGGGTCCATGCAGGCAGTTTTCTGATTCTCTCAGTACGCCTTATAGGTTCACTTTATTCAGGTCCATTGAAGTTGGCATCAGGGGTAGGAAAATGTCCTTCATCAAATGGAGCTTCTCCAAAGTCATTCCTAACAGGAGCAAGACCACTTGCATTCCATATGCGTCCATCAGACAGTTCATATGTGTATGGTCCTCACTGGCATCTCACTTCAAGTGGTGTAGTAAATTTAGATTGTCCTTGGTTCAGTAGTCCTGGTTTCTTAATTCTGACTAAAGATCCAGGCTTAAAGTGTACTTCTCTTGCACCACGTTTTCTGTCAGTATTAGCCTTGCATTTGGCTTGTTGATGTTTCACAATGTCAGCAGTAGATGATTTTGTAGGCACAGTATTTTGTGGAAGTTTGATGTCTGCAACATGTAACTTAGTGCGCATCTGTCTGCCATGTTATAATTCAGCTGGAGATGATTGGGTTGTTGCATGGCATGTTGCTCTGTAGTTATGTAGGAACTCTGTTGTAAATACTTTCCAAGATTTCCCAGTAAGATTTGCTGTCTGTAGTGTTTTTTTCAGACTTCTGTTGAATCGCTCGATTTCTCCATTTGCTTGTGGGTAATACACAAGATTTCCAATGCACAATATTCCTCTCTCTCAGAAAGAATTCAAACTCAGATGAGACAAACTGTGGTCCGTTGTCTGATATTAACTCCTTTGGATTACCTTCTCTACTGAAGACTGTAGACAGAAATGGTATTACTGTAGCTGATGTTATATGAGAAACTAATGCAATTTCAGGCCATTTACTGTAATAATCAAGTTTACAACAAATCTGCAGTCTATAGGAGCATCTGTAAAAGGACCAACAAAATATCAATAGCAAGTTTTTCCCATGCTGAATCAGGGAATGGTATTGGCTGAAATGGTGGTGAAATTTTAGACACTGGCTGTGTGGCAGGCACTGGTGCTGTAGTAATGAGACCATCAACTAATTGTAGGTTTAATGCAGCAAAGAGATCCCTTCCAAGTATAGCAGTACCCTTATTCACAATGTAAAAGTCAGATTTTGCAGTATTTGATTCAAATTTTACAGTCACTGGCAAGCAACCAAGCACAGGGACTGGATCCTTTAATTAACTAACCAGTTTTAGGGCAGGTGCAACAAGCGGATCTTTTGCAAAGTATTTCAAGAAAATATCCTTTGGTAGTATAGAAACAGCTGAACCTGTATCAAGCATCAGGTTAATGGAGTGTCCCTTGTCAGCAGAAGCAGTACTGACACTGACAGTGCATATAAACTTGTCTGGAATAAATGTACCAGCTTTATCCACACGTAATACTGTGATATTTTTAGTAGTGACTTCATGATCATCTTTAGCAGAACTACGGCAGATCTTGGCAAAATGTCCTACCTTTGTGAATTTGCGGCACCGTTTAGCTTTTGCAGGATATGTAACATGATTTGCAGTGTGTTGTGTTGAACCACAGCGAAAGCAGTATTTTTTATTTGTATTTGCTGCACAGTTTTGCAGTGTAGGTGAATTCCTTTCCTTAGCACTGTATTTTGCCTGTGACTGTGCATTATTAGGCCACAGTATTGGATTCACAATCTGCACATTCCCAGCAGTTCCCTGACTGAGAGTTTTAGCCTCTGCCACTGCTGTTTCAATTTGGTTAGCAACTGTAATAGCCTATGTAAGGGTTAAATCCTGCTCTAGGAGCAGTCTCTCTCTAATGCGAGGTGAGTTTGTTTTTTCCACTATTTGGTCTCTTAGCATTTCATCTGTTAGATTCCCAAAGTCACAGGTAACAACCAGCTCTCTCAAAGCTGCTATAAATTGTTCTGTGGATTCGCCATTACGTTGTCCACGTTGGCGGAATTTATATCTTTCAGCAACCACATTTACTCTTGGCATGAAAAAGTTCTTTATAGCAGTAAGAGCAGTTTCATAAGTATCATCAGGTAATGGTAATGTATAGAATATACGCTGTCCCTCTGCTCCCAGGCAGTGAATAAGTAAAGCACGCTTTCTAGCATCAGAAATCTCCCCTTGGTCAGCAGCAATAATGTAATTTTCAAACATATGGATCCAAGCAGTAAAAGGTATGGTAGGCTCACCAGGGTTTGGAAGAAAAGCCACAGGCTGCTGCAGAGGTAGAAGAGCCATCTCGTCGTCAATTTGTTATGTTTTGGTAGCCGAGGATGAGTAGAGTATAACAGTGCTTTATTAGCAGACTCATGCAGCCATTACACAACAGTAACTTCCAACTCTATCACTCTTAAGCAGTAAACACCACAGGGGGGCACATGGATCATAACTTTTGCTTTTGAATCTGAGCTGAATGCTGAGGATCAATTGCAAACTCACTGAACAGTTATATTCCATGTGGCCCCCTTCAAGTCACTGACTAACTCAGAGTTAGAGAGCTGAAAAGCAGGAAGTTGTGTTCTGTTCTGTTATGTTAGACATCCAGTCACTCCAGCCTTTATACATTACATTTTTGCCTAACTAACTATATTAGAAACATTTATTTTTTATTTCTCACAGCCTATTTATTTATCCAGTTGTTTTTTTACACTGAACTGTTCCTTTAAAGTTGTATAGTCAACACCAGTACAACTCATTCTGCAGCTTGCCAATGAGTGTACAAGAAAGTGGACGCACCTTATACGGTTAATGGGGTTGGTCACCTTTAAATTAGCTTTTATTATGATTGAGAGAGTGATATTCTGAGACGATTTGCAAGTTTGAGTTTAGCTTTTTGTTCAGCAGCCCTTCAGTTTACAATTTCAGCAATCTGGTTGCCAGGGCCCAAATTATCCTAGTAACAGTGCCATGATTTAAGTGAGAGACTGGAATATGATTAGGAGAGTGTAGTTGGTGGAACAGACCAAGGTAGATGCAGAGCTTTGCTGCAAAAGCTCTGCGTCTACCTTGGTCTGTTCCACCAACTACACTTTCAATTGAATGCTAGTACCAAGGACGAGGTACAGGAACTGACCATAAAGGTTACAAAAATTGAGGGGAGAAATACCACATCCAGTGGAAACAAAGAAGCTTTCATATGATTAGGAGAGGCCTGAATAGAAAGTTGAATAATAAAAAGTAGCAATAACAATGAAACTGTAGCCTTACAGAGAATTTTTTTGGAGTCACTGAACCCCATTTGAAAGCTGTAAAGAGTCGGAAGAAAAAGGCAAATAGTTAAAAAAAAACAACCGGTAATAATTTGCAAATTTGGATTTGGTTCAGTATCCGGCTGAATCTTTTGAGAAGGATTCGGGGGTTCGGCCGAATCCAAAATAGTAGATTCGGTGCATCCCTAATTAGCACTCACATAGCTAACTTGTTAAGCAAATAAGGCACCCACACTTTTTCCCTGAACTGCACATTTTGGAAAACACTACAGTTAATTTATGACCTGGGATGGCAAAGTGAAAAAATTAGTGCAATTAGCCATTTATCTGCACTTCCTGCCTTCCTGTCTACTAGAATTGGCACACGTCTCATCATTTCAGAACACAAAGATATGTGGCTGCCCCCATGAATACACTGTTGCCTACATTCAGCAGGCTTGTATTCATGAGGGCCCAATGGGAGGAATTTAAATATAGTCTGTTTGATGCTTAGAAATATAGTTTCTTATTATGTTTGTTTCCTGTTCAACCTCCATTAGAGAGATGAGAGGCTGGAATATGAAGAGGAGCGGCCTAAATAGAAAAATGAGTAATTAAAAAGTAACAATAAATGTGTAGCTTTACACCGCATTTACTTTTTTAGATGGAGTCAATGACCCCTATTTGGAATCTGGAAAGAGTCAGAAGAAAAGGGCAAATTCAAAAACTATAAAAAATGAAAGCTGATTGAAAAGTTGCTTACAATAAGCCATTCTATAACATACTAAAAGTTAAAGGGATCCTGTCATGGGAAAACATGTTTTTTTTCAAAACACATCAGTTAATAGTTAAAGGGATACTGTCATGGGAAAAAAATTTTTTTTCAAAATGAATCAGTTAATAGTGCTGCTCCAGCAGAATTGTGCACTGAAATCAATTTCTCAAAAGAGCAGACAGATTTTTTTATATTCAATTTTGAAATCTGACATGGGGCTAGACATTTTGTCAATTTCCCAGCTGCCCCAAGTCATGTGACTTGTGCTCTGATAAACTTCAATCACTCTTTACTGCTGTACTGCAAGTTGAAGTGATATCACTCCCCTCCCTTTTTCCCCCCAGCAGCCAAACAAAAGAACAATGGGAAGGTAACCAGATAGCAGCTCCCTAACACAAGATAACAGCTGCCTAGTAGATCTAAGAACATCACTCAATAGTAAAAACCCATGTCCCACTGAGACACATTCAGTTACATTGAGAAGGAAAAACAGCAGCCTGCCAGAAAGCATTTCTCTCCTAAAGTGCAGGCACAAGTCACATGACTGGGGGCAGCTGGGAAATTGACAAAATGTCTAGCCCCATGTCAGATTTTAAAATTGAATATAAAAAGATCTGTTTGCTCTTTTGAGAAATTGATTTCAGTGCACAATTCTGCTGGAGCAGCACTATTAACTGATTCATTTTGAAAAAAAATTTTTTTCCCATGACAGTATCCCTTTAATAATGCTGCTCCAGCGCAACAGATTTTTTTATATTCAATTTTTAAATCTGACATGGAGCTAGACATTTTGTCAATTTCCCAGCTGCCCCTGGTCATGTGACTTGTGCCTGCACTTTAGGAGAGAACTGCTTTCTGGCAGGCTGCTGTTTTTCCTTCTCAATGTAATTGAAGGAGTCTCAGTGGGACATGGGTTTTTACTATTGAGTATTGTTCTTAGATCTACCAGGCAGCTGTTATCTTGTGTTAGGGAGCTGTTATCTGTTTACCTTCCCATTGTTCTTTTGTTTGGCTGCTGGAGGGGGGAAGGGAGGGGGGTGATATCACTCCAACTTGCAGTACAACAGTAAAGAGTGATTGAAGTTTATCAGAGCACAAGTCACATGACTTGGGGCAGCTGGGAAATTGACAATATGTCTAGCCCCATGTCAGATTTCAAAATTGAATATAATAAAATTTCAGTGCAGAATTCTGCTAGAGCAGCACTATTAATTGATTCATTTAAAAAAAAAAAAAATGTTTTTCCCATGACAGTATCCCTTTAACTTGAAAGTGAACCACCCCTATAATGAAAAAAAAAAAAGTCCATTTGTCCCTATCTAGGTATCAGTTATATCAGGCAAAAAGAACAATGTTGCTGTCACATTCAGTTGTCCAACACACAATGTCAAAAAGCTGAATTTTAGCCTGTGTTTCCCAAGGTAAGGTTTATGCTCTGTTGTTTTTATCCCTGCACAGCGGCATAGAAACACTGGCTCAAGAACTCAATAATTCAGTATTTCCCTCAGGAAGAGCCACAGTAAGCAGAGCACACTCCTAGCTAATAGGAATACTGCTGAGTCACTGCACCAATATTAGTCTGAAGGCCTAACCCTGGGCTTCTCTGTTCAGCTGCTCGAAGCCAGGACTCTCTCTTGTTTTCAATATTCTGCAAAAATCAAAGTACAGCAGAAACAAAACTCTTGCAAATGCTATACAGCTATATTGTGCCAATTTTTTTTAAAAAAAGCAGATCATTACAATTAAGTGTTGCCAAGAAAGAGAAGGCAACAGGCAATATTTTTCTTCTGCTTTTTCTTTTTTCCATTTGTCCCATTTAAAATTCCCTTTTTCCTGGACTGTAACTGCACCATAATGTAATGTCTATGGTGGACATGATTAAAGCAAATTAAAACAAAACCTATCCTTTTTTTTTAAATTCTTTATTTAAATTTTTCCAGTTTTTAAAAACAATCAATGACTTCCTAGTAATTCTCTTACATAAAATTATATTAAAAACAGTAACATATAACATGAAAAAGGGTAAAGAAAAAAATGGGAGGGGAGGACCGTAAGTTTATATGTGCTTCCTTATTGTTTATTCTAGACACAAGTGACTAGTTCTTGGTATTCTCTAGAACATTGATCCCCAACCAGTGGCTCATGAGTAACATGTTGCTCCCCAGCCCCTTGTATGTTGCTCCCAGTGGCCTCAAAGCAGGTGCTTATTTTTAAATTCCTGGCTTGAAGACAAGTTTTGGCTGCATAAAAACCAGGTGTACTGCCAAACAGAGTCTCCTGCTGGGACTATCATATGGCCAATCACAGCCCTTATTTGGCATCTCCAGGAACTGTTTGCTTGTGTTGCTCCCCAACTCTTTTTACATTTGAATGTGGCTCACGGGTAAAAAAGATTGGGGACCCCTGCTCTAGAGTCTATAGAAGGAGGAGCCAGTGATGCCACTTACAGGCAAACTGAGTTTGTTGAATTTGTTCCAGTTTATTATTTTTAAACTTTTCAAACTGATACATTTCCTGGACATTAAAGGAGAAGGAAACCCTTTCGGTGCAAACCCCCTGATTGAACATTAGACATTCATTTTTTTTCTTAAATAACTCCCAGTACAATTATAAAAAATTCACATGAATTGGAAATTCGGCTTGTGATAAATGGGCCTCTAAGTATGATGTAGAGAGTGGTATTCTGAGAAAATCAGCAGCTCTCCAGTTTGCAATGTCAGCAATTTGGTTACTAGGGTAAAGATTACACTAGCAACCATGTAATAATTTGAATAAGAGATTGGAATAAGTAAAAAAAAGTAGCACTAACAATAAATGTGTAGCCTTACAGAGCATATTTTTTAGATGGGGTCAGTGACCCCCATGTGAAGATTGGAAAGAATCAGAAGAAAATAGTAAATAACTAAAAAAAACTTTAAAAAAAAGAAAATAATGAAAAATGAAAATCGCCTGAGGGAAGGCACACGCAGCACTTCGTTTTACGAAGTTGCTCGAAGTTTCCTCATGAGGTAACTTTGGGTGACTTGGGAAAACGAAGCACCGCGTGTGCCTTCACCCAGGCAATTTTCATTTTAGCCGGTGGAGGGTAGAGTGAAGACAGTTCAGGGAGATTGTCACCCCGAAGAAGAGATTTGTCGCTGGGGCGACTAATCTCCCCGAATCTGCTCGTGTGGCCAGACCCTTAGAGGGCCCTTCTATGCACAGGGCTAAGGATAGACAGCCTTATTTGTAATCTTATTCAGCTTTGCATGTAAAGAGTATATTTCCTCCAGCACAGAGAGGGAGTTGCATGAGTGTTTGTTGCTATCACCTATCCATGAATATTTCCACATGTGCTTTCAGACAAGAACATTATGCATTATAGCCAGTTAGTGCCTTTAATAGACTAATGGCTGGAGAGGTCATTTAGAAAGGCTTTCTGTAAGAGAATTACTTGGATTATTCGAAGCCTGATGCATTTAGCCACCCCCCCCCCCCCGTCTCAGAGAGGGGAAAAAACTGTTTATCTGGTGAATGTGATTATCCTGTGATAAACCAGATACATCAATTTGCCATTTGTGTGAATAGCTTCTGTAATACATAATCTCTTAGTGGTTTAATAACCAGATGATGCATCAGGGGTTCCTAGTAATCAAGGCACTCCAGTAAAGAAGATTTATTTTTTAATTAGAATAACCAGATATGAATACTGCTGGCTGTATATATAATCACAGCTACAACTCCTAGTTTTTAGATGTCAGTGGGATGCTCAGAACTGTTATTCAGCTACATCTGGAGCATGGAGGTTGCTATATGTAGGATGGGAAAGGTTCAGCCTTAACACTATGGCACATAGCATTGCACTGCTGTTATGTTCTCGGGGGCAGAGTTGAAAAAAAGGTTTGGAATATCTAAATCGATCATTAAGTACTACAGGTGTGGAACCCGTTATGCAGAAAGCTCCGAATTATGGAAAGGACGTCTCGCATAGACTCTATTTTATCCAAATAATTCAATTTTTTAAAAACGATTTCCCTTTCCCCCGTAATAATAAACAGTTCCTTGTGTACTTGATCTAAACTAATATATAATTAATCCTCATTTGAAGACCTATTTGGGTTTACATAATATTTACATGATTTTCTAGTAGACAAAGGAATTATTCAGTATAAGGATAAAAACTGGGTAAATAGATAGAGGTCTCTGAGGAAGTGTTGTATCACGAGACGCGTCAGACCTCAGGTGCTAAGTTTGTTTGTTTGATTGATACTATGTCTTAATAAAGAATTTAACTTTTTAACCATCTGGAGAAGAGCGATTTGTGTTTGATGCCCAGGAGTGCGCGGCCTCCAAATATTCTACTTGACTGTTGGCGTTCCCCCTAGTGACGGACTCGGGGCTGGCTGCACCCGGGTCACTACCTTTGCAGGGTAAGATTTTCAGCTTTGTTTTCACCGTTGATTACATGAACAATAGACTTGTAAAACCCAGTGTTTTTACTTAAGAGTCGGGTCCGGGGCAATCTGTACCTGGACCAACCGATGTCTACGGTGAGCAGGGTTCAGTCTGTATTAAATCAAATAGCTAAAATCAATACCCGCAAAATTGTTCTATTTTTAAGATTTAAGCCAATTTTTAGAGCCGGATTTGCTTTTCTGCTTGGGATCTTAAGTCTACTAAAAAATCATTTAAACATTAAATAACCCCAATAGGATTGGTTTACTTCCAATAAGGATTAATTATATCTTAGTTTGGATTAAGTACAATGTACTGTTTTGTTATTACAGAGAAAAATTTTGATTATTTGGATAAAATTTGGTCTATGGGAAACAGTCAGGTTAACGGATAACAGATCCCATACCTGTGATGGGGTCTCAAAACCTATTAAACCTACTCACTATGAGTTAGTGATCCAACTTGTATAACGTACCTCTCATTGATCTAACATCTAAGCAATTCTCTGTATTCTTGTTCTTTCCTAATTTTAGCATTCATGTCTTCTATTACTATTTTTATATCATTTTTGGGGCTACTGTAATAGACCTGTTTACATTTTTGGTAGAAAGATTATTTTGTGTCTTTTTTTGCCCTTATCTTCTGTGGAGGATAAATCATGCAAATCCTTAGGTTTTCAGCTTGAAAGTCTATTATGCTGGATTTTAGTTCATTGCCCAGTGTCCTTTTTCATTTTTTTAAATAATTTGCCTTCCCATTCTGCCTCTTTCAACTTTAAAACGAGGGTCACTGACCCTAGAAGCCAAAAAAAAACTATTGCTACAGTTTTATTGTTACTTTTTATTCTTTACCTTTCTATCCAGGCCCTCTTCTATTTATTTTCCAGTCTCTCATCAAACCACTACCTGGTTGCTAGGGTAATCTGAACCCTAGCAATCAGATAGCTGTTGAAATTCCAGAATAGAGAGCTAGTGAACACAAAAAATGCTAAATGAAAAAAAATGCTGAATGAATAAAAAAATGTGGCTTGCAACATACTAAAAATTAATGTCATAAAATATGGCGGGATAAATACAGTAGAAATTTCCTTTAAAATTCCTCCTGGAACCATGCAGTAGAGCCAGTTTTATATATAATAGCCCAGAATACATGTCAAGAGTAATACTGTCAAAATTTCATTCATATTGGAACACATTATGGGATAAATACAGTGCAAAATCTATATAATGCCTCTAGCACACATAGTAGTGTAAATGCAGGGTCAGTTTAATGTATAATAACCCCAGGTTTCAATGGTAAACTTCGTCTGACAGGAACAGAGGTGAATGTTGTCCCCCATGCTGCAAAGCAGTTATAAAGGTGGGGCCCCAAAAGCACTACTCTGCCTCGGGCCCCATCTAGTCTTAATACCACTCTGATCATGGGTGAGCTGAAGGTATGTGCATCAGGGGGACCACAATTCGCAATAATGTGCAGAAGGAGCCCAGAAAATGTTTTTCTCAGGGAAGACCTAGGCCTCCAAACTTACACCCCTGTAAGTTGGTATTGATTTGGGCCTTTTAAAGCCTTCATCGAAGTCCTCCCAAGAATATGTCAAATCCAGGATCTGTATCACTAATATTTGTATCACAAGTGTCATGTTACTTTAAAACACTGAGCAACAAAAGTGACATATTTGTTGTTTGAGTATTCAGACAAATCTTTGGTTGGGATTTGAAAATCAAGATACCGTTATTGCAATCTGATATTTTATCAAGGAGGCTACCTCTGCCTCAGCCATAGAGACAATCTGCAGTTCTGAAAAGGGTTATTTGCTGATGGTGAAAGTAGAGAATGAAAAGACAGTTCTTGGGAGCAGTGGGCTCAGAATACACATTGTAGAAGCTATTGCACAGTGAATTGCAAGGCATAAAGGTAACAAGCCTGAGTTCACAGCTGCTGAGAGATTAAACCCTATTAACTGTAATGCTCCCTGGTGCTCAAGCTGCATCAGCAGATTTAAACCTAAAATGCAGTTGTAAAGGTATTAATGGATTGTCATATATTACAGGACAAATCCCTAGATGAAAATGAAAATAGACTCTCTACCACTCCCTCTGTGGAATCAGCAGGTTCTGTACTTTGCTGGTAGGGGTCTCTCATACCAGTCTTTTTCAAATAACTTGTGCATTGTAATAAATGTTATTTAAAGCAAGCTGTGGGTCCAAGCAACAGCAACTGCCTTGGTCTTTAGAAATAAAATAAAGAATAGTGAGGTGATACCTGCAGCAGTGGGGTAACAGTCTCTGGGCAGGAACTGTGACTGTGGTATGGCAGGTATAGTAGGGAGACAAGGGCCATTCTAGCTCTAAAGTCACCTGAGGGGGTCCTGGGGGGGCTACGTCGCTAGTGCAAAGAGTGCAATTGTGCTCTCTGCACTAGTTTAAGATTTAGTTTAATACCCAGAAATTCAGCTCTTAAAGTTACCAGGAGTGTTTTTTTCCCACCCCAGGTAATTTCTGGGGCACTATAGGTTTGCCCTTATAGGGAGATATGGTACCTACAGTAGCATTGGGATAACAGTCTCTGAGAATAGGCTGACTTTGTTGTGGCAGGTATAGTAGGGAGAGTTGGTGCCTATAGTAGCAGTGGGGAAAACAGCCTTTCAGAAGGAACTGTGGCTGTGGGATAGCAGGTATAGTAAGGAGAGATGGTATCTATAATAGCAGTAGGATAATAGCCTCTGTGATGGGACTGTGACTATGGGATAGCAGGTATAGTAGGGAGAGAGTGTGCCTATAGTAGCAGTGGTATAATAGTGTGGGGGAAGGGACTGTGGCTGTGGGATACCAGGTATAGTAGAGAGAGATGGTGTCTATAGTAACAGTGGGATAATAGTCTCTGCGAAGGGCTGGGTGATAGCAGATATAGTAGGGAGAGATTGTGTCTATAGTAACAGTGGGGTAATAGTCTCTGGGAAGGGGCTGGGTGATAGCAGGTATAGTAGGGAGATAGAGTGCCTATAGTAGCACTGGGGTAATAGTGTCTGGGAAGGGACTGTGGGATAGCAGGTATAGTATCGAGAGATGGTGTCTATAGTAGCAGTGGGATAATAGTCTCTGGGAAGGGACTGTGACTGCTGGATAGCAGGTATAGTAGGGAGAGTTGGTGCCTATAGTTGCAGTGGGGATAACAGCTTTTCAGAAAGAACTGTGGCTGTGGGATAGCAGGTATAGTAAGGAGAGATGGTATCTATAATAGCAGTAGGATAACAGCCTCTGTGAAGGGACTGTGGCTGTGGAATAGCAGGTATAGTAGGGAGAGTTGATGCCTATAGTAGCAGTGGTATAATAGTCTCTGGGAAGCGACTGGGTGATAGCAGGTATAGTAGGGCGATAGAGTGCCTATAGTAGCACTGGGATAATAGTGTCTGGGAAGGGACTGTGGCTGTGGGACAGCAGATATAGTAGGGAAAGATGGTGCCTATAGTAGCACTGGGATAATAGTGTCTGGGAAGAGACTGTAGCTGTGGGATAGCAGGTATAGTAGGGAGAGATGGTGCCTATAGTAACAGTGGGATAATAGACTTTGGGAAGGGACTGTGGGATAGCAGGTATTGTAGATATGGTACCTATATTAGCAGTTGGATAATATTCTCTGAGAACGTACTGTGACTGTAAGATAGCAGGTATAGTAGGGTATAATTGCCTATAGTAATAGTTAGATAATGGCTTCTGGGAAGTGTAAGTAGCTTTGTGATCACTAGTATAGTTGTGGAAGATTATCACAATAAGGCAAGACATCGACAAAAACGAAAGGAGTAGGCATACATCAATGATTCCAGCAACAGGAAGCCACAGCAGGCAGGCATTAATGAGAGACATTTGACCGGGTTCTGGTCTATTATGAGGAGGACTCACTTATGTTAGCAAATGGTTGGGAATAATACTAGAATCAGAAGAATTGGGTTAGAAGAGAAAAAAACAGAATGGCGATGTTGAGAACAGAATATAATGGAAAATTTAGGGAATGTTAAAAGAAAAGAGGGCCTGAAGGAGGCATTAAAGGGATACATGGGGCTTGACATATTGTCAGTTTCCCAGGTGCCCCCCAGTAATGTGATTTGTACTCTGATAAACTCCAGTCTCTTTGCTGTACTGCAAGTTGGATTAATATCACCCCCTCCCTTCCCCCCCAGCAGCCCATCAGCAGAACAATGGGAAGGTAACCAGAAAACAGCTCCCTGGTAGATATAAGAACTCCTTCAGTTGTGACTCCTTCAGTTACATTGTGTAGCAGAAACAATAGCCTGTCAGAAAGCATTTCTGTAGTGTAGCACTTGCTCTTTCTGAAAGCACATGACCAGACAAAGTGACCTGAGATGGCTGCCTACACACCAATATTACAACTAAACAAAAATACACTTGTTGGGTTCAAAATTTAATTTTACGTGGTAGAGTGAATTACTTGCAGTGCAAACAATGTAATTTAGAACTACACCATAAAATCCCTTTAAACATAGAACTAGTAAATTGGGAAATGCCTTAAGAACTGTGTATGGTTGGGAACCAAGGGTGGGTAGAATCCATATTGGGTACAGGGTCATCTCAAAAAATTCTGTGGCCAGATATGGATCAAAAGTATGACAATGCACCCCAGGACTTCTGTCCTGCTGTAATGGCTCAGCACTGTATAATCCAGTCTGTACTGTCACACAGGGAAAGCAGCAGTAATGTCGACTTGAAACTTGGGTCCTTAGCAATCCACAGTATATTATAGTATATTATAGTGTCATTCGTGTTTGATGTCATCATGTTTAGAGAAATATAATGCAATGTAAGTTTGATTCCTTCACAAATCTGAAAGATTTACGCAATATTACAGAACTCGCTGTCAAAATGGAAAATGATATGCACTGGTAAAATAACAATACAGCCAACTGCTCGTAAAGGGAAGGAAATAGATCATTCTGCACTACAATTAGTAACTGAGAGGTTATATCATTTGGGAAGAAGCTCAATGTCATAATACTGAGTGGGGGCTGAGTTTATCAGGACTTGGGTAAGGCCTCTAATTTCCTTTGTGCTTCAGGCAAAACAGATTTTAAGCCCTATGAGGTACAGACTAAACTAAATTATATTGATAAGTAAAATTAAAGCCAAAATCGTGATAGAGAAAAAAGCCAGATCGTGAAAGATCTGTCTAGTGTTTGCAAGCAGCATGAAAACAAAGGCTCATAATCTATAAACACAAAATCTATAGACAAAAAAATTGTAAACCAAAAGAAATTGATGCACCCACAGCTTGCAATTATTAGCAAAAATTACCCAAAACACAATTGTGCATCCATGTTAATTTCCCTGTGTGTAGCTGCTGTTTGGGTATTTATGTTATCTGACAAACAGCAGCACAGCTGCCAAGGCAATGTATCTGGGTGCAGGAACATCAAATAGGAGACCAGCAGGGGAGGAGTGCATTCTCGGCCTGCGTTTCTCCGCACTATGAGATCCACTACATGTGGCCCTAGCCTAAAACCCACTGAGAGGTGGGCAATGGAGTGACCACCAGAGAGGTAATCTAAATGGTCCCTTTCCCTTCTGCTTATCCTGTGCCCATGGAACAGAGGGAGGATACTAAAGCTCGGCCAGAACTAGCTGTGTTATGTGCCCTCCTACATGTTCACATATGCGTTATTGCCAACTGTGCAAGAAACTTAAACTCAAAGGTCCCTGGGCAAACTGAGTTTGTTTTCTCAACCAGGGAGGGTGGGGTCAGTAATTGGGATTAGGGGTATTCATCTACTGACACCTAATCCATAGATGGTAACAAAAACTGTGTTTGTTCCTACCTATACCATCACAAATGTATGGCCCTTTGCACCAGTTTATGAATTTTTGCACAAGAGGTAAGTGGATAAAAGTGAGATGCTGCCAGTTAAGTAATGAGTCAGAGTCCAGAGTTTTACCCAAACCTCTTAAAGGGGATGTATACTCAAAAACGTATTTTTGTATAATGTATAACATATTTAATTTGAAATAAACATTAATTACAACTGTTTCATTGCAACTGAAAGCTGTATTTGTATGTCTGCCCCTTTTAAATCTCTGCAGTGCTGTTTTTTAAAACAAAAAATGTCCTCCCACATGGTTCTTCCTGGTCGCAGCACTGTGACGCCAGCGCCTACTGGCCAGCCGATTGGACGTCAGCGCCGGAAAGGACGCCAGCGTTTTAACGCCAGCGCCAACATCATCACATCCAATTTTGGCGCCAAAAGAGGCCTATTTAAAGGTGCCTGAAGACTGCAACATTGTCCAATTATAGGTTTCACTTTGTGCATTCCTGGGTGTGACTCTAGCCTTGTTATATTGATTCTTGTGTACCGACTTCTGCCTGTTAACCGTATTGACCCTATTCTGCCTGGATTGACCCCTTTGCCTGGACTTTGACCATTCTATTGTTGAACCCTTTTGTACCATGAACTTTGGTGTTACGAACTGCTTCCTCCTTGGTCTGCACTACTAACCTTACACTCGAGATCCTACCAAATACATATATTCTGTGTATGAGAGACAATCATTCTATATGATTTAACAGAAATATCATTACCACTTTGGGACAGTGAAGCCACCTTGTTAGAGCTTCTATAGAGAGATATCCTATACCTCCCAACCCATTTAGGTCATGACAATTCATGGATCCCAGAATGGGTGAGGATTAGCTGAAAGTTTGCAGGGTTTTGGGGCCCACTCTTTGCCATAACAAAAAAAAACACACACAAAGGGACACTGTAAAAGGTCTAGTAAATCATAGAATATGAAATAAATTAAATTATATTCACGCTTATGCTAAATAAGATGAACACAAATGAACCATTTGTCCTATAAATATCCAAAACCGGGCACAGCATTTTTTTACTGCAAAAGGAAAATAGAATAAACCCTTTTTAGAAACCAAGTGTATGTTCCTTTGAAGCAAAATCATTTCAGATCATGAGACTGATTTGGGACTGGCAGAGACTGAGAAAGAAGATGATTGTCTAAGTGCCCACGGGTGATAGAGCATACTGGAGTCATATGAGGTCACATTAGAACAGAAGAACTGGTCGGGGATAACAGACAAGTACCGTAGAATATTAGTATTCATGCTATCACTGGTGAAATAGATTTTTAGATTACAGATCATTCTACAAATTATTTTTCTATTGCACATTCCATTGGGAGAAGCGTTATCTTCTGTTTCCTTGTAATAATGGAGGCATTGCTGCAGGAAGTAAAAACATAAATTAAACCCATTCGAAAGTCTTTAGACTCTAGTCCTTCATTGACAAGCAATCCTTTTTACAGCACAGCTACATAAGTGGCTGTTACATTGCATAACAAACTGATATTGCCTATGTTAGTTAAGTGCTCGATGAAGCCAGTTATGGGCCCTGAAAGAAAAAAGATAATTATTGTGTTGGGTGATGACATTTATGTGTATAAAATCTCTTCTGGAAATTTCATACGTGTCATGTTATTTATACAACCAGAAACAAGAAAATTGCTTTAGTCCTTACCTCACTCCTGGTAAACCCCACCTACTTTCTAGTCAACCCTACCCTTTAGGGGTCCAAAAATAAGGAAGTGTGTGACTGCATAAGCTGATGTTTACTTTAGTCCAGTCTGTGACTCATTTATAAAATAAAATGTATTAGTAATGTTAATAATAAATAAAAAGGTAGCAAAACCGAGCAGCATTCCACTGTGTACTGTTAGCCGAATTCAGCCATGTTAACCAATCTTGCAATAACATTGTAAGGTGGAAGATTTAGCTAGATGGAAAATCCATGTTAATCCCAGTGTGGCAGCATCAACCAACCCAGTAGTGATGGGCACAAAACCATCCTCCTGCCTCCCCTGAGACTTAATGAGCAAAAAAGCACAATTTGAACTTGAACCATGAGCACTGTCAGATTATACATTATGCAACTATTTGTCTTGTAGGCCAATCTAGTGGATACCCAAATACCTGCCTGTGTGTGGTTGCATTAATAAGGCCATTCTTGTTTACTCTCCATATATGGCAGTGTATTGGAATCGAATGTCCATTTCTTTTCTGTCCCACATAAACATAATATTTTTCAATAAGATCACTAAAGCTCGTTATGTATAGACTGGCTGGCTAATTTTGGACAAAATAACCCAAATATTATACTGCGTGGTGGTCCATTGAGAAGTAGCCAGACATATCAAGACTGAGATTAAAATAGGCCCCAGCATTTCAAATAAAGTACTGGTCTGTGGCAGCTTATAGTAGCCCCTCTGGCATTTTGCTAGAGTTTACAGATTGTCAGTTCAGGCCTGTGCCCCAACATTTTGCATTGTTATCTGTTATCTAAAGTTATAAAATTTATTGCAATGCTCAATGTACAGTATTTATTCCTGATGCAGCTGCTTGCTAATACACTAGTTAACTATCCATGCATGTAAAGATTTCTCATACAATTTGCATAACATTCAACCAATCAATATGATTATCTGTGCATACCGGATAACCCCAAATTCCCTAGTTCCCAACATGTTGCTCACCAACCCCTTGGATGTTGCTCCCAGTGGCCTCAAACCAGGTACTTATTTTTGAATTCTTGGTTGGAGGCAAGTTTTGGTTGCATGAAAACTAGGTTTATGTGTAAATAGAGCCCCTTCTAGGCTGCCAGTCCACAAAGGGGCTTCCAAATAGCCAATCATATGCTTTATTTGGCACCTCCATGGCCTTTTTTATGCTTGTGTTGTCTTTTTTACATTTGAATGTGGTTCACGGGTAAAAAAGATTGGGGACCCCTGCCCAAATCAATCAGCCGAGGGCCAATCTGTCAGATCATCCATCCAGTCACAGGTTAATCAGGATGTTGCTCCTGACCTCGTATTTGAAGACAATTTTTAAACAGGCCTTTTTTTCCACTTAACCAAAACCAACAGATATTGATTTTCAAGAGTTACAATTTAAATGACAACAAAACTATAAGTGCTTACTGACTGAATGAGTCAATTTATTTTTCATTTTCACCAGGGCACCACAAGATCTTAAACAGTGAATATTTGAAGAATACCAGTGGATGGAACAGATGTAGATTATCAGCATAACATATGGTCATATGGTTATATTGAGCTTTTCAGTTATTTACACAGCAACAGAGTAGCCAGCTGGAGGGCGTTAGAAAAGATAACTCCAAACAAAAGCGCATCATAGCATGGACTGGAACATTGCCCTTTTATAACAAACAACATAAAACTATACCTTTACTAATTATAAGGGCTGCAACTATTAGTAAAGACAAGAGGGCTAATTAGAAACATGTAGAATAAGGAATTTAAAGGATGCAAAATGATATGGGCTGCACCATGTGCCATAGCAGCTGCACCTTGCACATAATATACAGTATGCAAGTATGGGACACCTTGTTGTAAAAAAAAGTCCTATTCCCTGTGTGTTCTCTAACTTTCACTAACTACACGGTGCGAGTCCTTCTGATCAGACGCGATGAGAGGAAGCGCAGGCGTCACGTTGGATGTGCCTAATCTAATGTAAGTAACACAAATGTGGCATCTACAAACTGATTGCATCCAAAACGACACGACTGATGGATAAAAACACAACGTGCAGCAATCAGTTTATGGATGCAACATTTGTATTACTTACATTAGATTCGGCGCATCTGGCGTTGAGTTCCTGTCAACACATCGGAACGGAAGGACGCTTTATGGACGAATGCTGGGAAAAAACAAATTAAAAAACACCTGAAATCA
Source organism: Xenopus laevis (assembly GCF_017654675.1). Classification (NCBI taxonomy): domain Eukaryota; kingdom Metazoa; phylum Chordata; class Amphibia; order Anura; family Pipidae; genus Xenopus; species Xenopus laevis. The sequence continues at coordinate 95,409,337 of NC_054383.1, forward strand.
GCACCTGTTGCCTCCCATAAAGTTAAATTGCAATCAGTCGCCTGAAAGCACTAATTCCTGCATGAAGATTGTTTAAAGGAGAACTAAACCTTTAATTACAAAAACCTTACCCCCTACCCTACATAGACCCCCCTCCCTGCTCCCCCCCCAGCCTAGCTGTTACCCCTGGTAAATGTCCCTAACTCTTTACTTACCCCTAGGTGCAGATTCAGGGCAGTGGAGTTTGCGGGCGCCATCTTCTTATCTTTGGTCTTCTTCGGGAAGTAAGTGTTGTATCAGCGCATACACATTTGGAGCAGTCTGCAGGTATTTGACAACTGCACATGCGCCGAAATTGACGGAAATTGACAAAGCGCCACAAGAAGACCTGAAAATTACTAAAGAAAATAAGATGTCGCCCGTGAACTTCCGATGCCCTGAATCTGCACCGAGGGGTAAGTAAAGAGTTAGGGGCATTTACCAGGGGTAGCAGCTAGGCTGGGGGGGGGAGCAGGGAGAGGGGTCTATGTAGGGTAGGGGGTAGGGTTTTTTTAATAAAGGGTTTAGTTTTCCTTTAATAGGGGAGAGTGACTGCATGGTTTCAGAAAACTTACAGAATCTTTAATTGATAATATCTACTGTTACGAGATGAACCTCACATTATATTTTCATTTCAGCAATAGTTTCCCTTTCAACAAATATAAGAAATCTGAACATGGCAAAAAAAATTGTCTCAGATGTATTTATAAAGAAATTATAATGGCACACATAATGAGCAAAGTGTATCACTTTACGCCACTTGGGAAATACGTGTAAACATTCAGTAAGTGGAAAATTGATGCACTTATTGCTCACGGTTACACAATGTTACCAGAATGCTGGGGATGATAGTTCTTGCAAGGATGGGTGAGGTGTTTATTGTGCTATCTGGACTTCCGCCTGCTGCCACAGGATGGAAGTAGAGATCCAGTACAAGCTAGCAGAAAAGCTTCCCTTAATTTGTTTTGTAAGCTTAAGCATTTAATGGTTAGATCACAAGCATAAGCAATAGGAGGAATAAGGGAATGATTCTTCACCAACAACTGTTCTATATATTTATATTTTTTAATATTTCAGCATCAATGATCTAGTGCTTAATATTACCTCCATTTCCTTACTTTTATCATCATCATATGGGCTGGTTTTATATATATTAAAGGGGTTGTTCACCTTTAAATAAACTCTAAGGGGCACATTTACTTAGCTCGAGTGAAGGATTAGAATAAAATATACTTTGAATTTCGAAGTTTTTTTGGCTACTTCGACCATCAAATTGGCTTCTTCGACCTTCGACTACGAATCGAACGATTCAAACTAAAAATCGTTTGACTATTTGACCATTCAATAGTCGAAGTACTGTCTCTTTAAAAAAAACTTCGACCACCTACTTTGCCACCTAAAACCTACCGAGCACCAATGTTAGCCTATGGGGAAGGTCCCCATAGGCTTTCTAGGCAATTTCTGATTGAAGGAAAATCGTTTGATCAATGTATTGAAATCCTTCGATTCGAAGGATTTAATCATTCAATCGAAGAATTGCGGTAAATCCTTCAACTTCGATATCCGAAGTCGAAGGATTTAACTTCGATGGTCGAATATCGAGGGTTAATTAACCCTCGGTATTTGACCCTTAGTAAATGTGCCCCTTAGTATGATGTAGAGAGTGACATTATGAGACAATTTGCAATTGGTTTTAATTTTTTATTGTTTGTGGTTTTTGAGTTATTTGGCTTATTATTCACCAGCTCTCTAGTTTGCAATCTGTTTGCTAGGGACCAAGTTACCCTATCTGCCATGCATTTATTTAAATAAGAGACTGCAATATGAATAGGAGAGGCCTGAATAGAAAGAGGAGTAATAAAAAGTAGCAATAACAATACATTTGTAGACTTACAGAGCATCTGTTTTTTAGATGGGGTCAGTGACCCCCATTTGAAAGCTGGAAAGAGTCAGATGAAGAAGGCAATAACAAAATAAAACTATAAAAAATAAATAATGAAGACCAATTGAACAGTTGCTTAGAATTAGCCATTCTATGTCATATTAAAAGTTAACTTAAAGGTGAACCACAACTTTAACATATAAAATAGATAAACAGAGCAATAAATTACCTACCCTACCTGTCTCTTGCAGAGGCTATGTATTACAGACTCTGGGGGGAATAGTATAACAAATGCAACTTTTGATCCTGTTCCAGTTACCAACAGCAGCAATGAGCAGTTATATTATCCTGGCTGCTGAAAGCAAACATCTGATTGTTGCAGGCTGCTACAATCCTAGTACACTGGCCCATATATAGTATAAGTATTGCCTGACTAGCTCATGCAACATAAACCAAGGAAGTGTGTCTTTTATAGGAGTGTCCCTATAAATGACTGAATGTGAGATCCCTATGTACAGACGAGCACAGAATGAATTAAACTGACTGATAATGGCTTCTCTTTCTGGGCACTGCTGCATCATTGTGCATATGAAAGGCCTTTAGCCTTAAGGGCTCTTACACACGGGCGTTCCGACCTGCGCTCCCCTGCGTTCCGTTTTTTGGCGTTCAGCCGCAGGGGAGCGCAGGAATAGACGCAAGTCATTATTTGAAATGGGGCTGTACTCACTCAGGCGCGTGTAGGCGCCGAACGCAGGAAAAATGCAGCATGTTGCGTCTGAACCTGCGTTCGGCGCCTACACGCGCCTGAGTGAGTACAGCCCCATTTCAAATAATGACTTGCGTCTATTCCTGCGCTCCCCTGCGGCTGAACGCCAAAAAACGGAACGCAGGGGAGCGCAGGTCGGAACGCCCGTGTGTAAGAGCCCTTAGACAGTTTGAGATTAAGGAGAATACTGGCTCTTTGGAGCTCGCTAAGAGTATTTTTTACATTGGACTGTACAGTCTAGTCATGAAGACATAATATATTTTGTCCTCAAATATTTGAAGAAATAAACACATGAATGTTAAACAAAACATAGTGCAAAAGTAACTGCTTTCAGTAGAGGGCTGAATTAAGCAGTGTGAAAGTAAAAGCTCTCATAACAATTCCTTTAATTGTATCAGCCGTGGCAATTATAAATGCAAAATCCCACTGGTACCAGTGTGGAACTAGTGTCAGCAATACAAAGGCCTTTATGTTTTCGCACAGTTCCATGATACACAAGTGCTCTGCGTAGCCTCAACGTGCACAAATACAGGCTGATGGGTTTTTTCCTTCACCCAAACTACTGTTGATGAAAGTTGCTCACACAGACCTCAATGCAAGCAGTAGCATCATGTTTAATGGCACATAGCACAATTTGGTGCTGGTTTTTTTCAGCCCTGTGAAAGAGCAATGACTATGTAGACAGGTGAAAATTGTTACTGCAGCAAATGAACTATATACCCTGTCCTTACACTAAGACAGGGCATTAAATGCTGTCATTCACAATCGTTTGTCATAGGTAAAGGCTAGCAGCCAATCAGAAAACATCAGCAGCACACATTTAAGGGAATATTATACTGATGAACTGATCAGTTACAAATTTAATGACAAAAAAAACAAGTTCATTTTCTTGATGAGTGAAAAGCAAATACTAAAAAGACAAACTGAAACATTTTCAAGTCAGTGGGATAACATAGCATGAATGAGTATGGCTCTGCCTGGTGTTAATCAGCCTGAGATAAAAAGGATACAGATTTCAGGAGGGATCTGTAAACTGTGTATTTAGTTGTTCTTCCTGAAGTCTTTGTGGGTGACTGTATGATTCTGTGGGCAGCTGGGCATGAAGCGTGTCAGACAGAACTCCCCATTTCCATGCCTAAATAAAACAGATGCTGTCTGTCACTCTGACATTCTAGGCCTCATTTACTAAGACAGTGCAATGTGCAAGAAAATTGTGCTATTTCCATTATGGGTATCTAGAAAGGGTAAGATTAAGAAGTTGGCCATGAGGGGGGGGGGGCACAGAAGCAAATATTACACCATGAAACTCTACTCAGAGTTTGGGTCATACCAACTTAAAATCTTCATTTTCATAACAACTTCTAGTGGTTGGCCATATTTGCACTGACTGAACCATCAAGGTGAATTCACAAGGTGAATATAACGTATATATTTATTTCAAAGTTACTTGGGTGCATTCCCTTTCTCTTTGCTGAATTTAAATGCTCCTGTAATCCAGATTTTAGTAGCTATGTACAATAGTTTCCAGACCTGGGACATCTCTGTTCATGTACCTGGAGCAGTGTAATGTGTCTTTAATCCAGCAGATACTGGATGCAACACCCTATATGCACTGAGGATGGTTTAATGCACAAGACAGCTGCTGCCTTGGTAACACACACTGGACAACACATTTAGCTTGCTCTGGATGCAATGAACACACATTACACTGGATTGTTACCTGGCCACTTTCTCCATGCCTTGTTTTAGCAATATATGCCTTGTTTAATATTAATATTTCTATTTTATAGAATTAATAATGGATGGAGGGCACACCAAAATTTTCAAAAAATGATAAGAGGTGCAGAAACAAATGTTACCCCTACTGCAGGTAACCTGTATCAATACTAAATGTCTGTATGTTCGCACACTCAAAACAAAATGCAATTTAGAGAGAGAGTGGTTTGAAAAAATAATTTTTACTTTTATGCAGAAAAAGGCATTTTACATAAGCAACGCCATACAACACATGGCACAATTTATACAGTATTAAAAAAATCGCATAGAATATAACCCACTCATTAGTTATACATAGCAAGCAAGATACCAGCAAGGAGCGGATACATGAGAATGGCCCCAACGTTTCGGCACCAAGGCCTTTGTCAAGGGGATTCTGATGCTTACCAGGTTTGGTAGAGGTATTAATACCCTAATCAATCACTAACTGGGCGCTTCGTTCGTGCGCTTCCTATACTTCCCTGGTATGTGACGTCACTTCCGCCGATGTATCATCTGACTTGGTGACGTGGCGCTATATTCTCATTGATACTGCGCGCATTCAAATAGGAAGCACGTGTATCTGTTTACCTCATTGCTAAGCAATATTATGGTATCTGTTGGGATGATGTAAACAATAGCGCTACATGCGACAGGAGTTGCTTAGCAATGAGGTAAACAGATACACGTGCTTCCTATTTGAATGCGCGCAGTATCAATGAGAATATAGCGCCACGTCACCAAGTCAGATGATACATCGGCGGAAGTGACGTCACATACCCGGAAGTATAGGAAGCGCACGAACGAAGCGCCCAGTTAGTGATTGATTAGGGTATTAATACCTCTACCAAACCTGGTAAGCATCAGAATCCCCTTGACAAAGGCCTTGGTGCCGAAACGTTGGGGCCATTCTCATGTATCCGCTCCTTGCTGGTATCTTGCTTGCTATGTATAACTAATGAGTGGGTTATATTCTATGCGATTTTTTTAATACTGTATAAATTGTGCCATGTGTTGTTTGGCGTTGCTTATGTAAAATGCCTTTTTCTGCATAAAAGTAAAAATTATTTTTTCAAACCACTCTCTCTCTAAATTGCATTTTGTTTTGAGTGTGCGAACATACAGACATTTAGTATTTCTATTTTATAGGCCATACTATTAATATAAACATCCCAAATGGACTCAGTTTATTGTGCAACTCCCAGCACCCCCTCGGTCATCAGCATGTACTGGGAATTGTTGTTCAACAACAGGCAACAACTACAAAACTGGCAAACTAGGTCTCAGCGCAAGTTGCAGGGAATGTAAAGGCGCAATCACCTTTTTGAATGGTGTTTAGGGGGGTACAGTTTTGCATGTAATTTTGAGCATTGCACTTGCTGTCATAAATAGCTCTCTTAGGATTGACACCTTAAGGGCTCTTACACATGAGCGTTCTGACCTGCGCTCCCCTGCGTTCCGTTTTTTGGCGTTCAGCCGCAGGGGAGCGCAGGAATAGACGCAAGTCATTATTTGAAATGGGGCTGTACTCACTCAGGCACGTGTAGGCGCCGAACGCAGGTTCAGACGCAACATGCTGCATTTTTCCTGCGTTCGGCGCCTACACGCACCTGAGTGAGTACAGCCCCATTTCAAATAATGACTTGCGTCTATTCCTGCGCTCCCCTGCGGCTGAACGCCAAAAAACGGAACGCAGGGGAGCGCAGGTCAGAACGCTCATGTGTAAGAGCCCTAAAAGAGATGCTTTAATAAGAATTATAGTTCCTCCTTAATAAACTGATCGCTGAGGTTTTGGCTTACTATGTACTGTAGCAGTACGTACTAAATACCAAAGTAAACATATTTACACAAATAGCATAGGGATGAAACTGATATGTCAGTTTGCATAATACTTAGCCTTTGCAGTGGAGTTCTTTTTAATTTAGCTCTGATATTTATTTACAGCTGAAGGACTGCAGGTTTGCCAGCTCTTGCTTACAAATAAATTTGATGACTGGGGCACAGAAAAGCTAAACAATGTGCCCAGATGTATTAGGGCAGAAATTAAACTCAGAACTGCCTGAGGATTGCTTTAAGCTCCTATAAGTTTTGTTTACGGTTGCTAGGCACACAGGTGTTTGCAAAAAACAGGTGCTAATTTCTACTTGCTCGTCTTTACTATGTGTTACTCATTGTTGTATTGGTGAGGGTGAGCATGAGGAGGCACATGTGTTTCCTGATCTCTCACCTTATCCCCTGCTTTAGATCAGGTATTAAGGCCAGGGTCCGTTGAAGGCTATGCCTCCTGTCTACTGTTGCCATCAGTATTGACTGGCCTAGCCAGTAATTCACCAGCTAGGACCAGTACCAGTATAATAAAATCACTGGCAAAGCAACTGCCCTGTACGTCCCTCCCTTCTCTTATACCCCTCCACTGCCATGTCCCATTCTACCCACATGCCTGCCCGTTTCATTGCCCAGTCTGCCCGTTTTCGTGCCCCATACGTCATAACAGTCTGCCCCTACGTGACGTCACAGACTGTCTCCCAATCCGCAGGTAAAAAAAAGGTAGCAACCCTACTCCTGCTGCTCCCTAACTTACATGTTTGAATCATGTGCAGGGACTTGTAGGGGGCACCCGTGTCGAGGGTTGCCACCTTTTCTGGAAAAAAAATACAGGCCTTCCTATATATTTTTCTTTTTTCCCTATTAATAACATTGGGATCAACCATTATTTTTACCGGCCAGGCCGGTAAAATACCGGCCAAGTGGCAACCCTACCTGTGTCCCACCAGCCTGCTCTTCACTAATACAATGCTGATTCATGCAGTCAGTGCTATATGCATGGGAAAACGCAGGTCCATGAGCTCCAAAAAGGCCTGCAGCAATATTAGGAAGGCTATAAATGGCTGTTTGTGGCCTTTTTCACTTTGCACACTGTGTTGTGCGTGGTAAATTAATTCTCTGGTGCCAGATGGTGAAACTTGCCCAAGATGCAGAGTACACTAAAGATAGGTGCAAGTACTATTTGAATGCCACCTATTTTATAGTAAATTGACCCTTATTTGTCGTAGATCCATCATCACAATCCAAATCCTAGAAATGAGGCAGGAGCTCGATAATTTACATTATTTTGCTCTTTTCAAGGCATTTCCTGTTTTTTTCCAGATGATGACATCATGGACAGCGATGTGTACATGTTCTCAATGGAAAATATAAAACATGAACACCCGTCACCTGAGCTTCTGTGGAAGTGGAATGTACTTTGACCTACCAGACACTGAAGCCGTCCCTGGCACAATAGTGTACTTGGGAGAAAGCCAGTTTATCTTCTGTGTGGCTAATAAAGCAAGGATCAAATGTGCAGGAGTCAGGACAATAACAGTAGTGAACTGGTCCCAGAATCTCCAGAAAGCTATTGGTCAACCGAGGATATTGGGAGCTGTAGTGCTTTTGGCAGGCTATACTGATTGCCAATGGAACAGAGCCCTAGGAAGGAAGATATAATGGATCGAGGTTAATAGTGCAGGTTTACACTGGGATCCTGTGCATTTATTTAAGGCATAATCCTAGATCTGCATCTCCTACTAGAACACAGGGAACCTACAGATATAGGTGTAGAAACTGCCAATGTTCCATTAACGTCCACTTTGCATTAGAACCCCTAGCTTTAAAGGGGTGGTTCACCTTTAAGGTAACTTTTATTATGTTATACAATGGCCAATTCTAAGCAACTCAATTGGTTTTCATTTTGTTCATTATTTATTTTTTTAGAGTTTTATAGTTATTTGCCTTTTTCTTCTGACTCTCTGCAGCTTTTAAATGGGTGTCTCTGACTCCCTTCTAAAAAACAAATGCTCTGTAAGGCTACAAATGTATTGTTATCGTTATTTATTGTTATTTTTATTACTGATCCTTCTATTCAGGCCATCTCCTTTTCATATTCCAGACTCTTATTCATTGGTTGCTAGGGTAAATTGGACCCTAGTTACCAGATTGCTTAAAGGGGTGGTTCACCTTCAAATTAACTTTTAGTATGATGTTGACAGCGATATTCTGAGAAAATTTGCAATTGGTGTAAATTTTTAATTATTTGTGGCTTTTGAGTTATTTAGCTTTTTATTCAGCAGCTCTTCAATTTGAATCTTAAGCAATCTGGTAACTAGGGTCCAAATTACCTTAGCAACCATGCATTGATTTGAATAAGAGACTGGAATATGAATAGGAGAGGGCTGACTAGAAGGATCAGTAATAAAAAGTAACAATAACAATATATTTGTAGCTTTTCAGAGCATTTGTTTTTTAGAAGGGGTCAGCGACGCCCATTTGAAAGCTGCAAAGAGAAAAAGGCAAATAACTATAAAAAAATAAATAATGAAAACCAATTGAAAAGTTGCTTAGAAACTGGCCATTCTATAACATAATAAAAGTTAACTAAAGGTGAACCACCTTTTAAAGGAGAATTCAACCCTTTAGCAAAAAAACCCTACCCCCCCATCCATGTAGACCTCCCTCCCTCCTCCCCCAGCCTAAGTGTTACCCCAGGCAAATGCCCCTAACATTTTACTTACCCCTCGGTGCAGATTCGGACATTGGTGTTCACCGCAGCTATCTTCCAGGTCTTCGTGTCTTCTTCCGGCGCTTCGACAATTTCCGCCCATTTCGGTGCATGCGCAGTTGACGCAAACCAGTAAATTGCTCCAAATGCACATGAGCCGCTTCGCCGGTCTCCTTCTCAGCTTACCGAAGACCCGGAGGATGGCTGCGGTGAAGTCCGATGCCTGAATCTGCTCTGAGGTGTAAGTAAAAAGTAAGGGGAATTTCCCCGGGTTGGCAATTAGGCTGGGGGGGAGGAGGGTCTACGTGGGGTGGGGGGTAGGGTTTTTTTTTGCTAAAGGGTTGAATTCTCCTTTAAGATGCAAATTGAAGAGCTGCTGAATAAAAAGCTAAATAACATAAAAACCACAAATAAAAAAAAAATGAAAACAAATTGCAAATTGATTCAGAATATCACTCTCTACATCATACTAAAAGTTATTTCAAAGGTGAACAACCCCTTTAAGTCACACTGGGAGCATATTGGTGTCTTTAATTTGTTGTAGTGAGATATCTATACATTGCTCTCCAAATAAACAATGAGCTAGACTGTGTTTGCTGCTAAATAATCAAGTGTGCTCTGCTCTGTTTTGCTTTGGTTCTATGGCAGCGCTTGTTTTGTTTGTGGACTTTGAATGATGAGGCAATACGTCCTTTGAGAGCTTGGTTAGTTAGTGGCTGTTTCATGCGCAGTGGGTATTTATTGCCTCCCATAGCACTGAGGGTAATCTCAAATACTGGAAATGATGCAACCATACAGATCATTCTGATCTATATTTGTACTGACCTACTAAACAGACAGAAACAGAACTTCGGTTTTCAAGTGGCAGTAAAACCAAATCTACATTTGTGCATAATTTAAGCAAAATTCATTTTTAACTACCTTCCAATATAATTTGGTGAACTAAAAGCAGTATGTGTCTGTCACTAGCTAGCTCCTGCACTGCTGGTTCTGACTACATGTACCATTGAAATAATGTAGCAGTAGTCAGATCTCCTCCATCCAAAACGTCATTCATCACAATGCTTCCCAAACTTCCGTCGTTATTTTTCTTTACAGATCTGTAAATCGCAAAACATGCAAGGCATTATGAGAATTAGAGGCTTGGCTGGAGGGGGAGCTGACTGCTGCTACATTATTTTAATGGTATATCTTTATTAGTACGCCTTACTTTAATTCTATAACATTTATTAGTCTTTTTAAAAAAAAATGAGTATATTATATTTATTAAAACAATATCCAAGCATTTGTCCCAAGGATTGCAAATAAAAGTACAAAACCTCAATCTGCAATGTTTTTGCCCGAAATGCAAGATTCTTTGTCAGAATTCCACTGTAATTTTGCCCACATATCAGAGCAAAGATTTGCATCAGGTAAACTGCACTCAAAGGACATATATTGCACTTGCAAGGGACAGAGTGGCATATGGGTGGAACATTGACTTGCACTTACATGTGTTTCAGTTGCTTGTGTTTCAACATCATGCTCCTATTGTTACAACACAAAAAAAGTGTACTCCGTTCTTATTCTCTGGTCAGGGCATGCATGTGGCAGGTTCCTTTTGTATAGGTATGGGACCTGTTATCCAGAATGTTCTTTCAGATAATGGATCTTTACGTTATTTGGATCTTTACATCTTACGTCTACTAGAAAATCATTTAAACATTAAATAAACCTAATAGTCTGATTTTGCTTCCAATAAGTATTTGTTATATCTTAGTTTGGATCAAGTACAAGGTACTGTTTTATTATTACAGAGAAAAAGGAAATCATTTTATAATAATTTGGATTATTTGGATAAAATGGAGTCTATGGGGCAAATTTATTAAAGGCCGAAGTGACTAACACCGGCGAAAATTCACCAGCGTGATGTCATTTTGGAACTTCGTCAAATTACTAATGGGCGCAGGCGAAACTTCGCTAGAGAAAGAGACTGACGCTGGTGCTCATTCGCACTCAATCACCAGGTGAAGTTGCGCTCTGGCGAAGGGACCTAACTGCGAAAATTCACTAAGATGCAGATTTTACTGAACGTTACCTCTTGTGCCAGACTTGCCTTCGCCACTTCAGACCAGGCCAAGTGCAATAGAGTAGATAGGACTTCCTCAAAATTTAGTTGAAAAAAACGCTGGCGTATTTTCCTTTTTTCAGGGTGATAGGCTGCAAAAGAGCGTAAATTTTTTTTGGGGTAACCTGCTTCCCCCCTACATTTCCTAACATATGTCACATGAACTGGGCTCATGTGTAGGGCAATAACATAACTCTATTTTCTTTTATTATGCTTCCCTGGGCTCGTGTAATGTATTTGCTGCAACATTTATGTCCATTCAACTTTTACTTCCTAACATATGCAAATTAGCCAACGCTAGCCCAACTTCGCTGTGCTTGCTGAATTAACGCAAGAGCAACTTCACCAGTGATTAGCACCACTGGACGCAACTTCGCATGTTAATGAATTAGCGTTATCTGAGCAAATTTTTGCCTGGCGAAGTGTTGCACTGCATGTGAAGCCGTCGCTTAGTAAATTTTCCCCTATGGGAGGGCCTTCCCATAATTCAGAGCTTTATGGATAACAAGTTTCCGGATAACAGATCCCATACTTGTACCTTAAACACCAGTGTAGATTCAACCAACAAAATGGTGGAACATTTTAGGAGCAGCATCTGCAGAATAGAAAGTGAAAATAAAAATATACTTCCCAAGAATATTCCACTTCTCTTTGCCAGAACAGTAAGAACAATCTACTAACTATAATCAAACAAGGAATGGAAAGCATATGAGTGGCACGAGTTTCAGTGCAGCATTTTAGCAGTCTCTTGTGATCAGGTGTTGGTAAGTGTGATAAGGCCAACAAAGAAAAGCAGCATGTCTTAGTATGGGAGTTTATTATCTCAACCTTTCCATCACATTCTTCCACCCCTCTTTTTCTCTTTATATGATGAGTCCTTAGGGTTGCCACCTTTCCTGGAAAAAAATACCGGCCTTTCGATGTATTTATCTCTTTTCCCTATTAATAACATTGGGATCAACCATCATTTTTACCAGCCAGGCCAGTAAAATACCGCCCAGGTAGCAACCCTACGAGTCCCCTTTTTGGCCATTAAACCTTCTGTTCGCTCTTCCTGTCTCTTCATTTTATACCCTCCTCACCTTTTTATGTTTCACATTCCCAGGTACTCTCCACCTAACATTTTCTTTTAAATCTTCTTGTTTTTTTTCATTTGCGCTCCCTGGTTTTCCCAGTCACAATTTTAATCTGCACCATTTTTTCTCTCTATTATGCTTTTGCACTTTCTGTTCTCCTTTTCGATACTTTCTACTTTTGCCCCTGCCCCATTCCTGCACTTCTCTTTTTCACCCTTTCAAGCCCGTTTTTATAACACTGGTGCTTCCTACTTATTTCCCTTTTCTCCTCTGTACTATTTTTTCAGGTCTTGCCTACAATCTGTACAGTGATCAACCATATATAGAGTTCGTCTAAATCCTTATTATGAGATTGCAATTAAAGTCATACAGAAATTGGCTTCATAAGCTTTTTTTCTATGACATCATCATTTACATGTTGTATATGAAATAACTGAACAGTGGCGTGCATGACATAAACTAAGTTGTATATGGGAATCTAAAAAATCACAAGAAAAAGCACAATTTTATCACAAATGAGCCAGTGGTATAGAAGGAACACTTACAAAGTAGATCACCCTGCAAGTTACAATAATGACTTAAGCATCTGTATTACTGTTGTTCACCTAGCCTGGGAATAAATGAATTTATCAAGCATACTTCTTTTTACCTTGGAATAAAGTCCCGTCCTAAAAAAAGACATATCAATCTAAGGAAAACAACTAGGCACTTATTAAGTAATCAGTTTGATTTAATTACTGATTTTTTATGTTACGCTGATTAGCAGCCAATCACAAATGCATATGAGATACCATACATTCCCTGCCTGATTTGGCTGCAGATATCTGGGATTTAGACATAAGGAATATGCATAAGCAGCAGAATAGAAAGTGACTGAAGAAAACAAATATAAGTAAGAGTTGCCAACATATACCTGTAAGGTTCCGTCCTCTGATATGTACCCCTTTTAATTCCACTTAATTTTTTGGCTGTGTAGTGTTACTCTCTGGTGCATTAAAGCTTCAGATTTCAATGTTTGATAATTCTGCTCTGTGCCTTGTGAGACCATTGCTGTGATTCTTAGAGTACATATAGAATACCTGCAGCTTTTTGTAAGAAAGGAAACTGATAGAGTCACCAGAGCATCTGGAAATGTACTCCCCCTTGATATATGCTCCATATATAAAAATTTAGAAGCATCATCATATCATTTAGCAGCATAACACTCACATTCACCACTCATTCATATCAATGGCAATTATTCAGACTTACATGTGTCTTGGGTATAAAAATACTAGGGACAACTCTGAAAACCTCCTGATACTTGGCTTTATACAGTATATGTATGCACATCTCTACACATTGCGTAGCTTCTTAAAGGGATACTGTCATGGGAAAATTATTTTTTTTCAAAATGAATCAGTTAATAGTGCTACTCCAGCAGAATTCAGCACTGAAATCCATTTCTCAAAAGAGCAAACAGATTTTTTTATATTCAATTTTGAAATCTGACTTGGGGCTAGACATAGTGTCAATTTCCCAGCTACCCCAAGTCATGTGACTTGTGCTCTGATAAACTTCAACCACTCTTTACTGCTGTACTGCAAGTTGGAGTGATATCACCCCCCTCCCTTTCCCCCCACCAGCAGCCAAACAAAAGAACAATGGGAAGGTAACCAGATAGCAGCTCCCTGACACAAGATAACAACTGCCTGGTAGATCTAAGAACAACACTCAATAGTAAAAACCCATGTCTCACTGAGACACATTCAGTTACATTAAGAAGGAAAAACAGCAGCCTGCCAGAAAGCATTTCTCTCCTAAAGTGCGGGCACAAGTCACATGACCTGGGGCAGCTGGGAAATTGACAAAATGTCTAGCCCCATGTCAGATTTCAAAATTAAATATAAAAAAATCTGTTTGCTCTTTTGAGAAATGGATTTCAGTGCAGAAGTCTGCTGGAGTAGCACTATTAACTGATGCATTTTGAAAAACACATGTTTTCTGATGACAGGATCCCTTTAAAGTGTCCCTTATCTGGTAGTACCTAGAAGAATATAGGTTTTATTTAGCAGACTTTCCTCTTTTAGGACATACTACTTAAATGATACCAGTAAACAGCCTTGTGAAGCTAAAGTTTACAACAGAGTTTTTTGTGGGATTCATAACTTTTAGTAATACAGAATAAAAACCAAATAGCTATACCTTAACCAAGAGCACACTTTCATGACATATACAATAGCACCCAAACCAATTGCCTGAGTGCTTAGATTCATAACAACAGAATCTAAGTTCCTGCAGTGTTTCCACCCAGGTGTCAACTCTCCCAAGAGAGCAAACACAGAAATCAAATTGCTCAACAGGATATTCAGGCTTTCTAACATAACCGAATCAGCGGGCCTTGTTAATTATTATTATCCTTTTTTTATTTAGCCCTGTTAAATACACAACATGCTGTTCATTGATTATTCAGGTACAATGAAATTCCTGCCCTGTGGAATTTACAATCTAAAGCTGGCCATAGATGTGGAGATTTTTAAAAGATCAGATCCTCATTGTGAGACCACGATTTACTCGGAACGATCGTACGAATTGACCATCAACTAAAAAGACCAATTTGCCAGGAAAACAAAGGGGAGCTGCCTGCTTGGCAGTGCAAACATAGATAGACTGCACTGGGACCGACAAAGATTTTTTGACCTGGCCGATCAATTTCCTGACAGATGTCGGCCCAAAAATCGTAAGATGTACGATCGTTCAAATCCCACTAACCGCACGATAATTTCAAAGGATTGGTCGGACTTCCCTAAAATCGGTCGTTCGGCAAGAAGAATCGTCACGTCTATGGGGAGCTTAACTTTAGTGTATTGAAATGCAGTCAGATTAGGTGATTTGCCCAAAACCAGAAGGATTTTCACCTATTGTCAACTGTGTGCCAAACACAGGATTAAATATCAAGAGAAATAACTTTCTGCTACTTTGTGTAATAGAAGTATTATTGTGTAATTCCAGGGAAATTCACAATCATATAACACTATATCACTACTGACTTATGAGGGACTTTTTTATCATGGAGTAGCCCAAAAAGTGCTTGTGTCAGTTGGCATATATACTGAAAAAGTATATACTGAGTGTATGTAAAATCATGGGTTACAAGTATAGGTAAGTGTCCTGCTATAAGGCACCTATGGATAACCCATCACTTCTTGCTTTTTGGCTGGTTGCAGGTCGCAGGTCAGGCTGGAGGTAGTAGAGTTGCAAGTCAGGTAGGTACTGATGAATCTAGAGGATGTTAAAGACCCACACAGGTTTCTAATATAGGACCCAAGTTCCAGTTAGGAAGTGTTAAAAAGCACAGTCTTTTTTATTTGCATGAAATTAATCATTTTGACCAACTAAAGACCTGAGAGTGCAGATTTCCTTCAACACGTGGACATCTTTTTTAATTTACTGCCTCTCATTAAACCTCCCTTTATATTATACTTTTAATAAAATCCTACATTAAATGCTGGAGCCTACATCTTCATTTTGCCTGTCACTTCATGGTGTAATTGGCATCCCCTGCTGTGCCCCTCATTCAGAAAAGAGTAGTGTGATGTAAGGGTGTGCATGTAGGGCATGGCATTTGTCCTGCTGCGCATTGACCTTCTTATCAGCCTTCACTTTCTGATAGGGCTATTCATGCACAAAACTCAGTATCATATAAATATAGTAAATTATCAAAAAATGTTAAATGCTATAAAAGTTGTGGTTGTAACAAGAGAAACAGAAAGAAATATTCTCTATTAGTATATAGGGACAGATTTACTAAAAATTTAGATCTTGCTAAGAAAAAAGATGTTTCCGTGCATTTTATAGTTATTGTTTTTTTTTCAAAAGTTTGTCATTATAAGAATTTTCACCCAGCTAGGGAAAGATTTTTGCCTATACATTATATTAGTGTTCATAAAATATTGTTGAGTGTGAAAAATTGCATGGTCCTACTCATTCCCAGGGGTCCGTATCTTTGGGAACGAAGCCTAAACAATGAAAGCAGAAAAAAATGATCAAGGCATATTTTTTAGGCGTTCCATCGGGAATGACTGAGGCCAATTAACTCAGGTGGTGTCATGCATATAATGCATTGGTGCACACCGTTTAAACAAACACAAAGGGGAATTTGCAATATAGGGGAAAGCTATATATCCATTCAAAACAGGATAAAGTGGTATGATTTTATAGTCACATGTAAGCAGTATTATTGTCATAATTAACCTTTCCAAATATGCTTCACATTTAACAATAAAAAAACTGCAATGGAAGGAGGGTACCATCCTGATATATCACACTGACAAGCAAAACAACCATAGTAAAAGGTGCTGAGATCTTTTCTCAGGGGAGATAAGAATCCAGAGGGAACAGGGAATGCTTGGAGCAGATGGTGTCAAGCCAGAAGAAACAGACTAAAAGAATTGGCACATATTTTTATAGGATCCCTGCCATGATATCTGCCTTTGAACTCCAAACGCTCTGCCGACGTGCCTTTAATCTACTTAGCATGCTCTGTATTTCATCATCTTGTTCCCTCTGAAATTAGGGAAAATAGTATAGTATAACCTTAAAAGGGGCTAAGTCACATAAAAATACCAGGTATTTTGATATCCACAAATAAACAAGTAAAGAAGTAATATTTAATAAATAATGGATGCCCAGTTCCCAGGATCCCCTGCAGTTATGCTAGTGACAGTATTATAAATGAAACAGTATGGCACACAGATTTATACAAGCACCGCTTACCTACAAAGGTGGAAACTTATGTATCTAGAGATTGGCAGAGTCTGCCTTAATCAGTGATACCAATAATTGTGTTGTTTTTTAAAGGTAAGAGGACATGGTGCCACTTGGGACTCCTATTGCCTCTACCTAGAGATACATTGTTTATAGTTAATTGGAGACAAGGGAAAAAGAATGATACAGGGAGTACAGGTAAGATACAGGTTTTAAAGATAATCACAGTTTCCATTTTAAAACATTAACCCACAACAGGTATATATGTATATAGCGAATAAAGTACCCCCTCTTATAATTTATAAAGATATTATAAGTTACCGAGGAGTTTCATGACCATATAAAAACCCAAGATCAAAGGCCGAGTGTTGTTATACAGGTCATGGAACTCCGAGGTAACTTCTAATATCCTCATATTTTGCAATAGGGGGTACTTTATCCTATATAATAAAGTTGAAGTCTCTCTGCGTCCAGTCCCTGTGTCCGTGGGATTGCGCTACTGCGCATGTGCCCCACGGACCATCTCTGGCGAATTTTCTACATATGTTCTAGCGCCCGTTAATTTAACGGGCTTAATGTCTAGTTTATTATAATACACAAGATTCAGTGAGTCATGTGACAGAAATGACATCACTACTCACCGTTTATAAGGATATAATTACAAGATATTCATGGCTTTTATGTATTATACAGCTATAACTGTAGCCGGAAGAAATGTTTTTACATGCTTTCCTAGGGTACATACACCTATTTCAATCACTTTTGAGTCTGTGTAGCTGTAACTTTGAAATGGAATTTAGAATGAATCTGTAATCCAATCATAGCATTACGCTATTCCCATTTCGAATGTCAAACTAAGTACATAGAAGTCTATTTAGAACAGGACAGCAAAGTGCAAAAAGTGCAATTCTCTATATTTTTTGCTCACAGTACAACACTTAGGGGCAGATTTACGAAGGGTTGAATAGTAAAATCGAATTTTCAAATTTTTCTTTGGTAAAAAAAAAACAAACAACAAATTCAAAATGGGAATATTTCAAACTTGATTTGAATTTTAATTCGAAAATTTAGATTAATCAAACCTTGACCCTTGGAACAATTAAAATTCGACAACTCACCACCTAAAACCTGCCAAGTTCATGTATAAGTCAATGGGAGAGGTCCAGTGACCCATTTGAAGATGTTAATAGCCTTCCTGACATTCGAATTTAAATAGAATTTGATTCGAGTTTTCAAGTCGGTAATATTAGTTTGAGTTTTAGACGTTCAATTTTTTTCTTAAAGGGGTTGTTCACCTTATAGTATGATGTAGAGACTGATATTCTGAGACAATTTGCAATTGGTATTAATTTTTTATTATTTGTGGTTTTTGAGTTATTTAGCTTTTTATTCAGCAGCTCTCCAGTTTGCAATTTCAGCCATCTGGTTGATACTGTCCGAAAATTTCTAGCCACTATGCATCGATTTAAATGAGAGACTGGAATATAAATAGGAGAGGCCTGAAAAAAAAAAGGAGTAATAAAAAGTAACAATAACAATATATTTGTAGCCTTTTAGATCATTTTGATGTCAGTGACTCCCATTTGAAAGCTGGAGAGAGTCAGAAGAAGAATACAATTAATTCAAAAACGATCACAAATGAACAATGAAGACCAATTGGAATTTGCTAAGAATTAGCCATTCTATAACATACTAAAAGTTAACATGAAGGTGAACCACCCCTATAAATAAACTCTCAATCAAAATTCGAGTATATTTGAATTTATTAGAGTAAAAAAATTCACATGAATTTGAAATTGGGCTTCTTAGAATTCCAGTCACAATCAGATTTGTAAAAATTTGCTCAAGATACTAGTGGTCCACATGTCAGGATTTGTGGCGAGGCCTGGGCCTAGGGCATCAAACAGTTAGGGGCGGCATGCCGCCCAGCAGCATTATGGGGGCCTGTGTGTCCCCATTCAATAGCGCCGTCTGCCGGAGCTTACGCGCAGGCGCGCATGTGCTCGCGGCGCGGGGGGGGGGAGTGTGGATGGGCGCTAGGACTGCACGGCCGCCCAAGTTCCATCTGCAAGGCAATTCTGAGACAATTTGTAATTGGTTTTCATTTTTTATTACTTGTGTTTTTTTAGTTATTAAGCTTTTTATTCAGAAGCTCTGCAGTTTGCAATTTCAGCAGTCTGGTTGCTAGTATCCAACCCTGCACTGATTTGAAAAAGAGACTGGAATATGAATAGGAGAGGCCTGAATAGAAAGATGAATAATA
Organism: Xenopus laevis; assembly: GCF_017654675.1. Taxonomy (NCBI): domain Eukaryota; kingdom Metazoa; phylum Chordata; class Amphibia; order Anura; family Pipidae; genus Xenopus; species Xenopus laevis. Next base: position 95,428,487 of record NC_054383.1, read on the forward strand.
AAAAGTAGCAATAACGATACATGTGTAGCCTTACAGAGCATTTGTTTTTAGATGGGGTCAGTGATTCCCATTTGAAAGCTGGAAAGAATCAGAAGAAGAATGCAAATAATTCAAAAACTATCAAAAATGAACAATGAAGACTAATTGAAAAGTTGCTTAGAATTGGTTGTTCAATAACATACTAAAAGTTAGCTTGAAGGTGAACTTTCAAGTTTTTACCACAGTCCAGTTGATGCTTGCTTTTTTTCTATTGAACTGTGTAGCGACCCAACTATCCTCTGTAATGAGAGGATTTTCAAGCAATCCCCTGTAGAGTCTATCACATGTATCACATGAGGACGCTTAGACACAATTATGCTTAAATTAAAGGGATCCTGTCATCGGAAAACATGTTTTTTTCAAAACGCATCAGTTAATAGTGCTACTCCAGCAGAATTCTGCAATGAAATCCATTTCTCATAAGAGCAAACAGATTTTTTTTATATTCAATTTTGAAATCTGACTTGGGGCTAGACATTTTGTCAATTTCCCAGCTGCCCCTGGTCATGTGTTGTGCCTGCACTTTAGGAGAGAAATGCTTTCTGGCAGGCTGCTGTTTTCCTTCTCAATGTAACTGAATGTGTCTCAGTGGGACATGAGTTTTTACTATTGGGTGCTGTTCTTAGATCTACCAGGCAGCTGTTATCTTGTGTTTAGGGAGTTGTTATCTGGTTACCTTCCCATTGTTCTTTTGTTTGGCTGCTGGGGGGGAAAGGGAGGGGGTGATATAACTCCAACTTGCAGTACAGCAGTAAAGAGTGATTGAAGTATCAGAGCACAAGTCACATGACTTGGGGCAGCTGGGAAATTGACAATATGTCTAGCCCCATGTCAGATTTCAAAATTGAATATAAAAAAAATCTGTTTGCTCTTTTGAGAAATGAATTACAGTGCAGAATTCTGCTGGAGCAGCACTATTAACTGATTCATTTTGAAAAAAACATTTTTTTCCCATGACAGTATCCCTTTAAAAACAACATTACATTGCGGATACTACAGACTTTAATAAGGGGTCTACAGACGACCAAGGCTGTGCATTGCACTGGAGTTTCACAATAATCTATTGTATACAGTAACTGAATTATTTAAGCCTGCAGCAAATGTTATGTCAGATTGTACTACAATACAGTATGTGCTCTGTGATCAGCCTGGTTAAATCACTTGTCCTCACAAATGTTTCCTGCTACAAATTTCCAATAAGGAAAACATGGAGGATCAAACCTAATGCCCTGCCTTCCCCCTGAGTGTGGGGGTGTGAGGGGATTGGTCACATACAATAGAACGTCTCTGAGACACTTAAAAGTCAAAGAAGAATATTTAATGATAAACTGAAAGCACTCACTTTGTCATAAAATTCACTATTATGGGTCTTTGAAGAATTGAATGAAGAACTCTGTGGTCGGTTGTTTTTCCATAGAGATAAGATGAGAATGTGCGGGTAGATACAACATTGCTCTGCCCAAATTAGCCCCCTTTTTCAACATGTTATGCTGCTGTGGTTAACAACCTATGTATTTACTTAGTCATAACCACAAAAGCAACTTTTCCTGGGAGGGGTTTACCCTACATTCTATGAACCTTTTCTTTGGTGGTTGGTGGTTTTGGTTCTGGACAGGTTTGTACTATATCATAGCACAGGCTGCCACATACCTCTTGAAGTGTTTTTATCATCCAAATGATTTCTCAGTAGAGGTGTGTGTTTGAAAGTGTAAAAAGGTACCAACGTTTAAAATTTCAAAACACAAACAAAGCTGGCACCCAGCACAAAAAATACTGAAAATAGGAAGCAGCAATTGAAAAAATACCATGATTTCTACTGCAAAAAAAACAAGCCACTTAAAGCCACTTTTTTTTTTTAATCAAAGCAATGCTTGTATAAACAAATGTACCATTCTCATGACAGGAGGCATTCTAAGGTAGGTACTTTAATTTACAATAAAACATTGCTTGTGCTAATGTTTCTACACTACATAATAAAATCCAAATGGCCTTGTTTTTGCTCTACTAAGGATACGCTTTTATGTGGGCTTAACTGTAGATAATATCCAGAATTATTAGGGTTATGCACCGGGGTTTCAAAAACGTTTCTCTTTTGAACTGCTCAAATCCCACATGGTAAGGCTAGTCTATTAAAGGGGATTTTAACTCAAAGAAAAAAGGATTGGTGTAAATATATTCAGAGTGGCCCTCTATGTACTTTTGCAGTTTTCATAAATTTTCTACTTTAACTGGTTAATGAGATATTAGCAGTTTTTGACTGTTTTATACTGCTAGGCAGACTTTCAGTTAAACAGCTTTTTGAAGAGTGTCAACAAATCTTACTATATAAGTTCTATACTCCGCTAACCCGCAGGTTGCTGTTTGTTGAGCCAAAAGCATGGCATTAGCAGCCTGAAAATACAAACATCTTAGAAATCAAATATAGAAAATGTATGCAAATTCCAAACATGATCAGAGAGGCATGGGTACATTTACATAGGTGCTAAATTTCACCAGTGCACTTACTCATCTGATCTATGCAGCACTGTGGTCCTGACCTTGAAGCTGACTGGAGCCCTGTGTTAAAGGATTTTGCATGTTCTCCCCTTGTTTGGATTGGGTTTCTTCAAGTACTCCAATTTCATACAGGCGAAATGGCTCCTGATGAAATTGTCCCTGGTGTGGGAATATGATAGAGAACTTACAATGTAAGCTCCATTGGGGCAGGAACTGATTTTGATAAACAGTCCCAGTAAAGTACTGCGTACAGACGTCAACACTACATAATAAAGGATAATAATAATCTCATAATTTGTAGCAAGACTGAGCAAAATTAATTGTTCAGTGCTTACTATTTGTTCGGTACTATTAGTTAATTGCCACTTCCACAGGTGCACCAGTTTAGCAGCTATTTTAATAAACTAGCCATGTTATATCCTACGTCTTGCACCTGTGAACCAATTATATTGCACCAACACCTATACGCTCTTAGGAAACAGCTATCCTTGCAGCTCCTGTCCTGTTCTCTAGTCAATTCTAACCAAACAGGCAGAGAATAATGAAGGTTATGGCTCATAGTTTTCCAATGGTTGCCTCCTCAAACCTTTCACAATCCTGTTGCCTGCAAAAAGGTGCACAGATTACATTTTCTAACGTAAAAAGGTGGTGTCATGCATATAATGCATTGGTGCACACCGTTTAAACAAACACAAAGGGGAATTTGCAATATAGGGGAAAGCTATATATCCATTCAAAACAGGATAAAGTGGTATGATTTTATAGTCACATGTAAGCAGTATTATTGTCATAATTAACCTTTCCAAATATGCTTCACATTTAACAATAAAAAAACTGCAATGGAAGGAGGGTACCATCCTGATATATCACACTGACAAGCAAAACAACCATAGTAAAAGGTGCTGAGATCTTTTCTCAGGGGAGATAAGAATCCAGAGGGAACAGGGAATGCTTGGAGCAGATGGTGTCAAGCCAGAAGAAACAGACTAAAAGAATTGGCACATATTTTTATAGGATCCCTGCCATGATATCTGCCTTTGAACTCCAAACGCTCTGCCGACGTGCCTTTAATCTACTTAGCATGCTCTGTATTTCATCATCTTGTTCCCTCTGAAATTAGGGAAAATAGTATAGTATAACCTTAAAAGGGGCTAAGTCACATAAAAATACCAGGTATTTTGATATCCACAAATAAACAAGTAAAGAAGTAATATTTAATAAATAATGGATGCCCAGTTCCCAGGATCCCCTGCAGTTATGCTAGTGACAGTATTATAAATGAAACAGTATGGCACACAGATTTATACAAGCACCGCTTACCTACAAAGGTGGAAACTTATGTATCTAGAGATTGGCAGAGTCTGCCTTAATCAGTGATACCAATAATTGTGTTGTTTTTTAAAGGTAAGAGGACATGGTGCCACTTGGGACTCCTATTGCCTCTACCTAGAGATACATTGTTTATAGTTAATTGGAGACAAGGGAAAAAGAATGATACAGGGAGTACAGGTAAGATACAGGTTTTAAAGATAATCACAGTTTCCATTTTAAAACATTAACCCACAACAGGTATATATGTATATAGCGAATAAAGTACCCCCTCTTATAATTTATAAAGATATTATAAGTTACCGAGGAGTTTCATGACCATATAAAAACCCAAGATCAAAGGCCGAGTGTTGTTATACAGGTCATGGAACTCCGAGGTAACTTCTAATATCCTCATATTTTGCAATAGGGGGTACTTTATCCTATATAATAAAGTTGAAGTCTCTCTGCGTCCAGTCCCTGTGTCCGTGGGATTGCGCTACTGCGCATGTGCCCCACGGACCATCTCTGGCGAATTTTCTACATATGTTCTAGCGCCCGTTAATTTAACGGGCTTAATGTCTAGTTTATTATAATACACAAGATTCAGTGAGTCATGTGACAGAAATGACATCACTACTCACCGTTTATAAGGATATAATTACAAGATATTCATGGCTTTTATGTATTATACAGCTATAACTGTAGCCGGAAGAAATGTTTTTACATGCTTTCCTAGGGTACATACACCTATTTCAATCACTTTTGAGTCTGTGTAGCTGTAACTTTGAAATGGAATTTAGAATGAATCTGTAATCCAATCATAGCATTACGCTATTCCCATTTCGAATGTCAAACTAAGTACATAGAAGTCTATTTAGAACAGGACAGCAAAGTGCAAAAAGTGCAATTCTCTATATTTTTTGCTCACAGTACAACACTTAGGGGCAGATTTACGAAGGGTTGAATAGTAAAATCGAATTTTCAAATTTTTCTTTGGTAAAAAAAAACAAACAACAAATTCAAAATGGGAATATTTCAAACTTGATTTGAATTTTAATTCGAAAATTTAGATTAATCAAACCTTGACCCTTGGAACAATTAAAATTCGACAACTCACCACCTAAAACCTGCCAAGTTCATGTATAAGTCAATGGGAGAGGTCCAGTGACCCATTTGAAGATGTTAATAGCCTTCCTGACATTCGAATTTAAATAGAATTTGATTCGAGTTTTCAAGTCGGTAATATTAGTTTGAGTTTTAGACGTTCAATTTTTTTCTTAAAGGGGTTGTTCACCTTATAGTATGATGTAGAGACTGATATTCTGAGACAATTTGCAATTGGTATTAATTTTTTATTATTTGTGGTTTTTGAGTTATTTAGCTTTTTATTCAGCAGCTCTCCATTTTGCAATTTCAGCCATCTGGTTGATACTGTCCGAAAATTTCTAGCCACTATGCATCGATTTAAATGAGAGACTGGAATATAAATAGGAGAGGCCTGAAAAAAAAAAGGAGTAATAAAAAGTAACAATAACAATATATTTGTAGCCTTTTAGATCATTTTGATGTCAGTGACTCCCATTTGAAAGCTGGAGAGAGTCAGAAGAAGAATACAATTAATTCAAAAACGATCACAAATGAACAATGAAGACCAATTGGAATTTGCTAAGAATTAGCCATTCTATAACATACTAAAAGTTAACATGAAGGTGAACCACCCCTATAAATAAACTCTCAATCAAAATTCGAGTATATTTGAATTTATTAGAGTAAAAAAATTCACATGAATTTGAAATTGGGCTTCTTAGAATTCCAGTCACAATCAGATTTGTAAAAATTTGCTCAAGATACTAGTGGTCCACATGTCAGGATTTGTGGCGAGGCCTGGGCCTAGGGCATCAAACAGTTAGGGGCGTCTGTAACGTAAAGTTAAGAGGTGTTGGGGGGAAATATATATATTTACTAACACAAATGCAAGTTATAGCAGCTTTTTGTGCTTGCAGACGGAATGTATTTCCTGTTACTTGTGAGGCAGTGCCTACTTCCTTTCTTTTAAAAATTCCTGTAGTGTTATGCTTGATGTCGGATCGCGCCAAAAACGCTTTGTTTAGGTTATTTCCCCATAACAACAATTGAAGGTGCCAGGAGTAGCCACATTTGACAACTGAAAATGGGCACCAATCAGTATGAAAGATATAGCCAATGGGTTTATGCATCTGAATGATAAAAATATTTCTAGTGAATTGGATATGTTTCTAGACAAACACAGGTAAAGGAATAATAGCACTTGCTTTCCAACAAACACCTTGTTTAATGAGAAACAATTGTCTACCTCTGCACTCTAGCATATGTTGCAGTCAAAGTCTGTGTACAAAATAGTTATTTCCTTGGTATAAATAAATTATATTTGCTGACTGAGTCATCTATGTGGGTGCCTCTGTATGCATAATAAATGCCCATAGTTTGAGGATGAAAATAATATACAGTATGTTTTAAAGATTTTTGGATTGCTATACTCCCTGCCTGTTGTGGGTGGAGGATAATGGGAGTTGTAGTACAGATATGCCTGAAGGGCTATATGATTCTAAGATCTCCCTAACATTTACCTTGTACAGTGAACAAATATTTTGATGTTTCAGGAACTAACATGGAGCACAGGATGTTCTCAAAGGCTTTTGTTTTTAAATATTTGACAGCGCATATACAGATGGATAATCATCATCTGAATTATAAACTGCTGAAAAATCCCTGTTCTATTCCCTGTAATTTCAGCGAATGTTCTACCTCTGACAGCAATCGTATGATAGTTATGTCTGATAAGCTAGTGACAGTCTCCCACTGAAAATCGTACGATCGGCAATACATGCAGAGATATTTTCGGCAGGTGATAGAAATTTTCTAACCTGTACGATCGACCAAACGACCGATCTCCGCCGGATGAAAAAGGTCGGGACTCTCCACACACAGTCCGAAAATCTTACACGATTTTCCACGATTCGTACGATCGGAACGTTGCGTCTATGGCCAGCTTTAAAGACTCACAGTTTGAGATCAAGCTACCCCTGCTTGTTTGCAGCTGCTTCATACTTATTTAAATAGAAAAAGCCCTGGCCATGGCAGACCCTGACACTGTCTGATGAGGTTCATCACAGGGGCAGAAAAGTTTTTTTGACCCCTGAAGGTGCTTACACATTGGGTGCTTCATCGCGGGAAATGTCTTCTCCTGCGGGTGATGAATAGGTTTGCCACCTGGTCGGTATTTTACCGGCCTAGCCGGTAAAATACCTGCCAAGGCCGGGGCCGGTATAACAAATTTACCCGCAATGTAGCTGACGGTAAATTTGTCATACGATTAAAAAGAGCCCTCGGCCTGCCCCCAATCCCCTGGAATTTAGCTTTACTTGTGCTTCTTTCAGCGTCCGTGGCACGGCCTGCCCCTTTTGACATCACGGCCCGCTCCTTTTGACATCTCGGCCCGCCCCTTTGTGTCCCCGCCCCCCACCAGCCGGTAAAGAATTTTAAAAAAGGTGGCAATCCTAGTGATGAAGCACCTGGCAATACCTGCCTCTTCACATTCATTAGAATTGCCACATGTGAAACACATGAAATGCTGTAATTCCAGGTAATCATTCAAAATGACTCCTTCCATTTTTGGGCCCTTCAATAAGCATATAGAAAAAGCATGTGTGTGTGTGTGGGTTTACTGTTTTTAGCGCTGTCTGTGTGGGCTTTTTATTGTGGTGTGGGTGGGATCCGGGGTTGGGCTTGGGGTTCCTTGGGCCCAGAAAGTGTTATTATTATTGTACGGGCCCTGTCTTTCTGTACAAAGCAACCATACAAGTTATGGCTACCATTGTATTGCTCTGTTCTTTGGGCAAACAGCCTGAACAATGCTTACAACAGAAAGTAAAGAGGAACTGGGGCTAGCATGCATGTATGATTTGTTTTCTACCATTGGTACATGCGTGGCCAATTGTATTTGACTCAAAGTATTAGGTAAAGTGTAAAACTATTCATAGACTAAACGTCAGTCTCAGGACATTTTCAATAACAAAATAAAATACACCAAAAATTAATATATTTTATTTTGTGCTGATAAAATACAGTAGTATTTAGTCAAAAATTCATTTTACTGTACTATCAAAATATTTTGTGTTCACAGAATTTGATGCAGACAAAATGTATATTGTGACTAATCAATTATATTTACTGAATTGTGTAACTACAAAATTAATTGTGCTGAAAATGAATAGTGTACATCCTGCTATATACCTAACATTGTTGGACAAAACCAGCATAGATACAACATGCTGAACAGGAATTGGATTGTCCTACCATAGTTGCAGGGGATTCCCTAGTGGGCCCCAGCCTAGGACAATTCCAATCAGCCTCAACTTATTTCTACCATGGGCCTGTAAAAAATCTATATCACCTGACACTGTCTTTAACTAATTGCGACAGTCAATGGTGTCTGTTTCCCTTGTATCAAGGGACGCTGATGTTGAGTGGCACCAAATCTGATGGCTACATAGTGCTCTACTGTCAATTTGTGGAACATTTTTCCTCTATGACTTCTAACATCCTTATATTTTAAAGGATGGAGTTCAGAGGGTGAATTACTGGGGGTGCGATTGCACCTGGGCCCACACCCCCTTTGGGGCCCTCCGGACACTCACCATTCTGGTCTGAAAACTACGTCTGGAGGAGGGGGGGGACTGGCTGCTCTGCCTTACCTGGGCCTGGCACTGATAGTTATGTTATTGATGGGGTCAGGGCCGCCATTAGAAATCATGGGGTCCTGTACAACAACATTTTCAGGGTCCCCGGTCCTCAAGCCCCACCCCAGATCCTACCCACTCTACATCACAGTTAAAAGACCACACAGACATCAGCACTAAAAAAGGTAACCCCCCACGCACACAAGTTATAAAATGCTATTGGTAACCAGGGCCCCCTATAAGTTAACAAAAAAAAAAAAACATTGGCGCCAGGGCTACCGTTACAAGTTTAAAAAAAATGAGGCCCTAAAGAATATTTAAAAAAAACAAAACATTGGTGTCAGGGGCCTATAGAGTATTAAAATAATACATTGGTGGCCAGGGGATTTAAAAAAAACACACATTGGTGTTCAGAGGAATTGAATTTGTGGCTTGAGGACTACAACTTCACCTCCTTTCATGACTTTTGGCCTTTTTGCCGCTTCAGGACTTAAATTTCGGCTGTTTTCATGACTTCGGGTCTTTTCGCCACTTCAGGACTTCAATTCCAGCTGTTTTCGCAACTTTGGGTCTTTTCGCCGCTTCAGGACTTCAATTTCGGCTGTTTTCGTGGCTTCAGGTCTTTTCGCTGCTTCGGGACTTCGGCTGTTTGGCTTTTCAGCACTTCCGCATTCGAGACTTTGGCTTTTCAGCACTTCCGCATTCAGGACTTCGGAAGGAGGCGGCACCGCTTTGGTGCTGTCAAGGGGGGCCAGGCTCTTTCAAAGGTTCAGCACTGCCCCTTCAGGCCAGGGCCGGTACACTTGTACCCCCCTGATGGCGGCCCTGGATAGGGTCATGTAGTCATGATGGAACTGGCTTTTAAAGGCCAGAGTCAAAGACAGAGGGTGAAGTAGAAACGTATCAAAGTAAAGTATAAGGACAAGCAAAATGAGTCTAAAAAAGTGAAGGGTGCTTGCACCAGCATATTCCCTTTCTACTGTTGTCTAAATAACACCAAGCACCAAGAACAGTTCTACAAGAAACAAATTAGCACAGTCCTGAAACCAACACAACTGCTCTTATTTCCATATTTGTATTTGCAAGCTGTCTACTGTAACATAAAAGATACACAACATTTGAATTTTGGAGAATATGCAAATATCAGCAAACATACTTTACTGTATACTAAATAGGCCTTCCTAGGAAACATACCTCAGGTTAAGGCAAAATATATATGAAATACAAATTCCTCCCGCAGCATCGGACCAAGACTTCAAACTGGCTCTATCACTTAAAGGGACACTGTGATTTAAAGAAAATAAATCTGAAAACAAAAGCAATTTAGTGCATTTGGAGAGTTACTGTTTTCCTTGTGAACAATTTTTTATGCTACTCAATCAGCCGTTTTACATTCATTCGGTGTCCAGATTTTAGCCGTACATAGAAAATTAAATGACTGGATGTGATTATTTTACAGATCTGCAGGTAAACACAAACAGTTAGAGATGCATACAATCATTTCCTTTTTTTATGAAAAAAATATTTAATATTGCATGCACTGTTAAACACTTATCATTCCTTGTGTTTCTGTAATGCATTTTTCCATTCAATTATTTAAAACTTTGTGTAGATTTATGTTTTCAGGCTGCAGTGCTGGTGTTCAGCCTATGGTCCAATTAGAAAATGCTAATGCAGGGGTTTTAAAACTATTAATTGTTAATCTAGTAATTCATGTTATAGACATGCACTTAGTACATATTCTGATGTACTTATGGGAACTGTGTCTGTGCTCACTAATAATAAGGAAGTCATTGGTACCAAAGTCTACCCTGGGCCACAGCACTGTGTCACAATATACTTCTGGCCTTTGGGCAGGGGGCATGCAAGCTTCTGCAAGTCTAAGGGCAGAGACACACGTGGAGATTCGGGAGATTTCTGCCTTCCTGCCATCAATCAACAGCGGGATGGCACTCGTATCGATTTGTTTTTCGAAGTCATTTTCCTCTTGAGGCAACTTTGGGCGACTTCGGATAACGAGTGCCATCCCACCGGCGATTTCGATTCTATCTGGCGGGAAGGCAGTTCAGGGAGATTAGTCGCCTGAAGAAGAGGCGATTTGTCGCCAGGCGACTAATCTCCCCGAATCTCCACGTGTCTCTCTCTTTACTTTCAATTGCTCGCATTGCCGAAGTAACGCTAGTGAAGTGTCATCATCGTTCGATGCCCACGACGAAATTCGGCATTTCAGTGAATTAACGTTGTCTGAGCGAATTTTCGCCTGGTGAAGTGTAGTGATGGCCGGGAAGCGGTCGCTGGCAAATTTTCACTCTCGAGTAAACTGATTTGAATAAAGAGACTAGAATATGAACAGGAGAGGCTTGAATAGAAAGAGGAGTAATTAAAAAGTAGCAATAACAATACTTTTGTAGCCTTACAAAGTATATGCTTTTTAGATGGGGTCAGCGACGTCCTTTTGAAAACTGCAACGATTCGGAAGAAAAAAGCAAATAACTATAAAAAATAAATAATGAAGACCAATTGAAAAGCTGCTTAGAATTGTCCATTCTCTATCATACTGAAAGTTACCTTAAAGGTGAACCACCCCTTTAAAGGCAGAGTGCAAAAGGCCAAAAATATTGCTGAACAATGTATCAACTAATGTAACAACTAAATGCATCAAATTGTAACAGTTCAGATTCTACACCTGGATTACTGAGGTGCCAGAGTAAAAACACTACAGGAACTTTAAACTTTTTTTGTACAAACTGTAAAAAATAAAAAAAATTGAAAAAAAGTGGTTAGAAGGTGAACAAACCTTTCAAAGGACAATTCACCTTCATTGGCAAACAAAAACCCCAGAATCTTTCCATAACCTGCCAAATTTTGTAAAATATACACAGTGGTCACAAAATGGACGGGGTCAAAAAAATGTCACCGCACTGCATGTGGCAGTACATTTTGTCTCTCTGATTTTCAAATGTTGAGAGGTATGAAACATTGGCCCCTCTCCCCACCCAGTACAATAGAGTGGCATGCACAGTAATACAGCAAGAGGGCAGATCCTGCACCTAAACTCACTGCTATAACTATATTCGTGGGTATGCCAGAATCACTTTTTGAGTTAAAGCCTAATAAACAAGTTTACAAATAATCTGAAAATACTGTGTTATCATTCATCCTGCTACAGTTCCAAGAATATCTAGGACAACAAATGGCTGTTCATTCCATAACTCATCCTTATTAGCCTTCCCTTCAGGTAAGACTAGCTAGGGCAGCAAATAAGAATTCTCATCAAATTTCACTATAACTGTCCTTCAGTCTGTGCCACTCTACCAACACAACTAGGTAGGCGAGCTCCACAGTTTGAGAAACAATGGCTTACAGAAGGAATATGCCAGGCTGCTGGAATACAATATGGAAACAATAAATTCTATACACTGGCAAATCAATCTTAACATAAACAAGATAACATTAATTTCAAGGAAAGGTGAATTGATCGATTTCTTCAGCATTTTGCCATACCACGCAACGGTTCTGAGATCTGAGAGATTTAGTTGCCCAGCGATTAATCGCCGCTTCTTTGGGGAGACTAATCTCCCTGAACGGCTTCCCCCTGGTAAAATGAAAAAACACCTTTGTGGCATGGCACTCGCGGTGCTTTGTTTTCGCCACAAGGAAGTTTCGGGCGACCTCGGAAAACAAAGCGATCGAGTGCCATGCTGCAAGCGTTTTTCATTGTAGCAGGCAGAAGCCGTTCGGGGAGATTAGTCGCCCCAAAGAAGAAGCGATTAGTCAACGGGCAACTAAATCTCCCCGACATTACCCTTATAAGAATTGTTTTGTATTGGCAGCAGGGCCGCCATCAGAAATCGCGGGGGCCCCCTCACCACAACAGATATACAACTTGTTTTTATAATAAACAAAATAACTACTTTTATTAGTATGAATAAATAAGATATAAAAATTTTTTACAATTTGTACAAGGAACAGGGCACTACTACAAACATTTGTGACTAGTTAAGAAAACCAGACAGGGCCCAAAACCTAGAAAAAAAACTGGTGGCCAAGGCCCCCTATTAAAATTATACATAAAAACATAACGCCATTCAGGGGGGGTGCCAAAGAGCTACATTGGTAGGGGCCCACTTGTGGTTCAGGGGCCCGCATGGGGTTCAGGTTTCCTGCAGGGGCCCACATGGTGACTCAGGGGTCCGCATTGGTGGTTCAGGGTCCCTATATGGTGGGTCAGAAGCCCTGTATGGTGGTTCAGGGGCCCACATAGGGTTCAGGGGCCCTGCAGGGGACCACATGGTGACTTAGGGGTCCGCATTGGTGGTTCAGGGGCACTGCATGGGGTTCAGGGACCCTGTATGGTGGGTCAGGGGCCCACATGGTGACTCAGGGGTCCGCATTGGTGGTTCAGGGGCCTACATGGGGTTCAGGGGCCCACATGGTGACTCAGGGGTCCGCATTGGTGGTTCAGGGTCACTGCATGGGGTTCAGGGGCCCACATGGGGTTCAGGGGCCCTGCAGGGGTCCACATTGGTGGCTCAGAGCCTGCATTTGTGGTTTGAGGGGCCCACATTGGTGGTCAGGGGCCTGCGTGGGGTTTCAGGGGCCCGCATTGGTGGTCAGTGGCACTTACCTGCAACTGGGGGGTCTCTATTTCATGGCCTCACATGGCGGCTTCTTCTTCAGTGGTGACTTCTTCATGGCGACTTCTTCTCCTACAAGGTCTTCCTCTTCTGCGCTGTCTTCGTCATCTCCAGAGGCGTCTTCAGTCTTCTGTCTGCCGGCAGCAGGGTTCTGGCGGTTTAAATAGGTACTGATGTCATGTGTACGCACGGGATGCAGCCAATAGGGATAGCCGCACTGACACCAATGGAAATTCGCCGGGCCCAGCAAATCAGTTTACTGCGGCGCGGCCGGGCCCCCCTTTCAGCTAGAAATCGCCCGGGCCCGGGAGGACTGTCCCCGCTGTGACGGCCCTGATTGGCAGGATCATGTTTTATTTTGAATGTACCCATGCTGGCTCAGACCAGATTGATACATTTCCCTAAAGAGCTGTAATTAAAAGGGCAGTATGCAAACACAGATGTATCAAAACAAATTCAAAGCGGATATTGAACTCTAATCAGACTGAGAGATAACACTATGTAACTCCTCCTCTCCTTGCAGCAAGTACAGCTGAGCTGTCTCTCTTTTGATCAGATCATACAGCTGGGCTCAGTACTTGCATATGATGATTTACACTGTATTAGAGATCAGTATGTTTTGCTTAATTTTTTTCTTGTTTCTATCCTCTTACAATTTGCAGGAAAAGTACACAAAATATAAACTCTTCAGCCTTGAGTTGTTTCACTGCCCCCCCCCAAACATGTCTTTCAGGTCAAAGCCATATAAATGACAATCTCTCAATGTCAAAGAGATGTGAGCGATTTTTAAGCCAGAGTTTAACAGTGTTTGTGCATTTGCCAAAAGCAGCAGTCATTTGAGGCCTTTCTATGCCAATTATTTAAGCCAAAAAAGGGATACAAATTTGGAAAACTCACCAAGTTAAGACAATAGTCCAGGTGCACCAGCCCCAGGCCATCAGTAGAGGAGAGTAAATACATAACATAGCAAATGGCTTTGAAAACATGCCTCTTGGCCATAAAACGGGTAAGGCTACCGAGATGGTGCTATACAACCTCCTGGAGTGCCCACTGCCTATTTTTGCTTTCTATGCCAACACTGATGTTGTGGTTAGGTTCATTATGATTGGTTGTATGTTAACTGGTATTTTAAAGGGATTCTGTCATGATTTTTATGGTGTAGTTTTTATTTCTAAATTACACTGTTTGCACGGCAAATAATTGTAGAGTATAAAATTTAATTCCAGCAAGTGTATTTTTTTAGTTGTAATATTGGTGTGTAGGCAGCCATCTCAGGTCATTTTGCCTGGTCATGTGCTTTCAGAAAGAGTCAGCACTTTAGGATGGAACTGCTTTCTGGCTGTCTGAATGTGTCACAGTGGGGCCTGGATTTTACTATTAAGTGCTGTTCTCAAATCTGTCAGGGAGCTGTTATCTTGTGTTATGGAGCTGCTATCTGATTACTTTCCCATTGTTCTGTTGTTAGGCTGCTGGGGGGGGGCAATATAACTCCAGCTTGCAGTACAGCAGTAAAGAGTGACTGAAGTTAATCAGAGCACAAGTCACATGATTGGGGCAGCTGGGAAACTGACACTACTGTATGTCTAGCCCCAGATCAGATTTCAAAATTAAGTATATAAAATCTGTTTGCTCTTTTGAGAAATGGATTTCAGTGCAGAATTCTGCTGGAGAAGCACTATTAACTAATTTGTTTTGAAAAAAAATTTTCTTCCCATGACAGTATCCCACAGAAGACAAGACAGTGCCCCACTGGTCCAAGAAATATAGACTGTGAATGGCATCTTACAACAGTGCCACTGGCTGGGCCAGATTTTAAAAAAATGTGCTCCCCAAAGGCTGCTTTGCCTGATCACCCCCCTGTCCCAAACTTCCCCTGCTTGCGTGCCCATCTCCTCTTGACCCCCTACAAACACCATCTCAATCCTGCCGCTGTTCTTTCTCCAGTGGGACTAGATAGGCGGGAGATTAAAATGGCTGTCAATATCTCCTGCCCAGTACCCAGTGGAGATTCCGCTAGCAGGCAGCATGCCGCCCCCAGATTTTGGCACTCTAGGTCCCTGGGTTGTTTCTGGCCCCTATGCCACCCTGAGGAAGTCAAGTCGATGCCAACCCCCTGCGCGTAAATGTTTCGCATTGGAGCAGGTAGAGGGGGGCCACATCACTAGTAAAAAGAGTGAAATTAAGATCTCTGCACTAGAAGAGCTGAAACTTGTGGGCTGCTGCCATCTGAGTGTCTTTATGGCCTGCCCAGAAATCCAGGCCTGGCCACTGGCATTTGCCAGAATATACAGACTGCCAGTTCGGGCCTACATGAGGGATTCATTTATGGTAGTTTATACTACATGGAAATTCAGCATAGCAGTCTACAGTGAACTTTTTCTTTCATTTAATAGCAAACCAGAAAATTTATACAGTGGATATTTTTCTCTAGACTACATCTTGATCATTTTTCTTATTGAAAAGTATCCTCCCGAGACTCTCACAAGTTTTCATTATTATTACAAAAATCTTTACTTGTGCATTGATTTTTCAAAAAATGGGTTCTAAGAGAAATGCTTCCTCCTGAAATCTGGCAAAATGTGTTCACAGCTAAACTTTTATCCTAAACGAGGACATCTAAAATGCAATACAGAGGACTGACTGCTTGGTATGTGATGACTAGTTCACACACTAGATAAGAGGACTGTCTAAAGCTAGCCATATATAGATCTTGCCAAATGAGCAGATATTTCCTCAATAAGCTGACCTTAAGGTGGGTGATACTGGCTGATCTGATCGTTTGGCTCTCAGGCCAAACAATCGGATCACAACAATAGTGAGTGCAGGCTGTTGGGGCAACAACCATTATTAATAAATACATGCAAAAAAACTAAATCTGGCTGAACCATATACACTGCCTTGCAAAAGTATTCACCCCCTGGCTTTTTACCTATTTTGCTACCTTCCAACCTGTAATGTTAAATGTTTCTTCATCTTATTTTATGTGATAGCTCTGCACAAAATAGTCTAAGTTGGTGAAGTGAAATGAGAAAAATGGCATGTGCATATGTATTCACCCCCTTTTCCATGAAGCCCCTAAAAAATCCTGGTGCAACCAATTACATTCAAAAGTCACATAATTAGTTAAATGAAGTCCACCAGTGTGCAATTTAAGTGTCACATGATATGTCAGTATAAACACACCTTTTCTGACATGGTACCACAAAGGTATCACAACAAACCTGCCAAGAGAGTGCCGCTCACCCAAACTCACACACCGGGCAAGGAGGGCATTAATCAGAGAGGCAGCACACAGACCAAAGGTAACCCTGAAGGAGTTGTAGAGTTCCACAGCAGAGAATGGAGCATCTGGCAATAGGACCACAATACACTGTACACTCCATAGAGCTGGACTTTATGGAAGAGTGGCCAGAAAAAAAGCCATTACTTAAAGTTAAAAATAAGAAGGCACCTTTTGAGTTTGCCAAAGGCATGTGGGCGACTCCCCAAATGTATGGAGGAAGGTGCTCTGGTCAGATGAGTCTAAAATTTAACTTTTCGGCCACCAAGGAAAATGCTATGTCTGGCGCAAACCCAACACATCTCATCACCCCAAGAACACCATCGCCACAGTGAAACATGGTAGTGGCAGCATCATATTTTTCAGCAGCAGGGACTGGGAAACTGGTCTAAGTCAAGGGAAAGATGGATGGTGCTAAAAACAGGGATATGCTTCAGCAAAACCTGTGTCAGTCTGCCTGTAATTTGAGACTGGGACGGAGGTTCACCTTCCAGCAGGACAATGACCCAAAGCATACTGTTAAAACAACACTCGAGTAGTTTAAGGGGAAACATTTAAATGTATTGGAATGGCCTAGTCAAAGTCCAGACCTCAATCCAATTGCAAATCTTTGGTCAAACTTGAAACAGGCGCTATTTGGGTGGGGAAAATGGCAAACTTCAAAACAACTTCATCAGTGCCCACTTCGCACAGAGCACTTGAGATGGGGGTGGGGCTGAGCTGTGGCTGGAGGCAAAGATTGGGCGTGGGGATTAATCTAGTGTGTGGTGAAAGGGGATTGGGACTAGTTGCAATGGAAAAGAGGGATTAGGTCTAGCAGCTGGTTACAGGCGGTGAAGGGGGATTGGGTATGGCACCTTGCTGTCGGTGGTGAAGGGGGTTGGGTCTGGTTGTGGGGGTGAAAGGGGATTTGGTTTGGTGGCTGGTTGCTAGGGGAAAGGAAGATCGGTATCAGGTGACTTTGAACAGGTGGATGGGGGCGGTGGGGGGCACAGCTGGCCTTGGGTGCTGATAGCTGTTGGCCTGGCTGTCACAATCACTATTTATTGGGCTGGTGTGAGGCTATTTGTGGCTTTGTGTATTAGAAGTGCCAGTGCCTATTTTGAATCCAAATCTGGGCCTCTGCAGATTCTGGCAAAAGCGGGAGGCTTCTATAAGATGCCATACAGTAACTATTTATTGGCCTGCAGATGGCGGCTTGGGCTCATGGCTATTTGAAATGCCAGGGCCTATTTTGAATCTAACTCTAGAGCTGCCTGCAGCCCTCTAGTAGTAATATCCATTTGATATTGCATTTTTAAAACTATTTATCCTTCACAGTAAGCGGTAACATAGTAAAGTCTCACACATGCAGTGAGTAGATATTATATTAGCCTGACAACTGGGTTTTTTGGGTGCAGTCAGAACTTCTGTAGGGGTTTTGTAAGATTAGGCCCTGGGGCCCAAGAAAGCAGGGCCGGGCCAAGGGGTAGGCAACCGCCTAGGGCGCAAACACTGGGGGCCCACTTCTCAGGGAATTTTTTTTTCCTTTTGTTTTTTTTTATCCATTTTTTTTTTCATTTTTACTATTCAGTATGTTTGGCCTTTATTAATGGCATTATACTTTTTCAAAATTGCATGCCCAAACCCCCTCTGAGGTTTGTTTTAGACGATTTAAATTGTTACGGCGCTCCCCCAACCTGGAGTGTGACTTGGGGTATTCCATGCTGATGCGCTGATGCTCATGCGCAGTAGGCTCCGGCGCATGACGAGCCCATACGTTGGGTGTCAGTCACGTCATTGCAACGAATCGGGCAGCAGCAAAGCGGACCTGTACGCACTAGAGTGAGAAACTCGCGCTGAAGACCTGTCCTACTGGTGCTGGGCTTTTATTACCCCTCTGACCGTGACTGATGCTTGCTGGCACAGGTACAGATCATGGGGGGCTTGAGACTGGGGAATTGGAAATATTGATGGCTGCTGGGCTGGCACAGGTGGGGGCGTGGGTTTGGGCAGCAGTATGGCTGGGCTCATTGTTGGCTGATGGCACAGGTACAGATTATGGGGGGCTTGGGCCTGGGGAAATATTGATGGCTGCTGGGCTGGCACAGCTACATGTGGGGGCGTGGACTTGGGCAGCAGTATGGCTGCGCTCATTGTTGGCTGCTAGCTCAGGTACAGATCATGGGGGGCTTGGGCGGGCACAGGTGGGGGTGTGTGCTTGGGCAGCAGTATTGATGGATATGGCTGGGCTCATTGTTGGCTGCTGGCACAGGTACAGATGGGGGCCTGCTGCCTTGAGGGTAATATTGATGGCTAATGACGAAGATACAGACTTGGGGCAATATTGATGGCTAATGGCTGCTGGCACAGTTATGGCTCATTGCCTGCTGGCACATGTACAGATGGGGGGAGGGGGTTAGGGCCTTGGGGCAATATTGATACATAATGGCTGCTGGCACAGGTACAGACTTGGGGCAATATTAATGGCTAATGGCTGCTGGCACAGTTATGGGCAAGATTTTTTTTAAAGGTTTTCTTTGTTGATTTTAAACATAACATGAAATTTAAGAAGAAAGAAAGGGAAGAGAAGGGTGGGCATTCCCTTTATATGGAGAATTGTATCCTATAATACATAACTTTTTGTGACTGCAGTGCCAGTTTGTGGTTCAGTAAGCCACCTGTCCCATATTTTCCTGAACTTGTCCGGGCATCCTCGTGTTATATATGTTAGTTTGTGGCTCTGTAGTATGTCATTGATGATTTTTATCCAGAATGCTAGGGTAGGAGGTTCCAGGGCTTTGCATGTAAGCAAAATAGCCTTTTTCCCAGTAGACAAAATTCAGGTGTCCGGATCGCTAGAAGTCCCAAAGAGGTATTAATGAATGCAAGAATTACAGTCTAGTACTTAAAACACACGTCTGGATGCCATTTGAACAGTTGTGCCAGTCTGTGTGGAGTCAGGTAAACTTAGTGTGTATATAGCGGTCTCTTACTGATATATTAGTTTCTGGCATTTGTACCTTGGGGCAATATTGATGGATATATTGGCTGCTGGCACAGGTACATACTGATAAGGTGGGAAATACTAATTCAAGACGGCGGGGGGCAGCGCTAATCGGAACCCTTGCCTAGGTGTACAAAATACCTTGGCCCGGCCCTGCAAGACAGCTAGGGTTGCCACATGGCTGGTATTTACAAATGATGGTTGATCCCAATGTTATTAATATGTAAAAATGATAAATATATAGAAAGTCAGAAAAGGTGACAACCCTGCAAGACAGCACGATTGGTCAGATAACTAGCACCAGTGACCCAGGACATTAAGTGTTTAGATTTCAATTGAAAGTCGAGATTCGCCGTTTAAACCAGCAGGAAGGCTCTGACATACATACCTGTGTATACATCCTATACACAGTTACAAACAATATTTCCCCTTTCAAATCTCCTGGATGGTCACGGCCGCAAAGAAAACACCTTCTCTGCCCTACGCCCTACCCCCTACCCTGGGCACACTCACGTCAATTCCATTCTTCTCTATAACATTTCAAGATGCGTTGACCTTTTTACGTCTAAACGCTGCCCTGTCCCACCGGGTTTCACAGACTGAAGTCCGCTCACCGACATTACCCCTCTCTCTGTCTCTAGATACCAGCCTCCCATTTTATCAACCACCCAAATTGCGTGCTTAGGCCATATCTCCTGCCAATGACGTATCCACCGTACGCCCCGCCCCCTCATCACTCTAGCCCCTCCTCTCCGTGCGTGGGGTTTCCCGGCGCTGTCCGCAGGGTTACCGCGCCCATCTCCGCTTGATGGCTGAAAGGAATTGAGGGGGAAGGCGGTGTGAGCGCGTTGGTATTTTGGTGGCAGATTGGGGAGACGGAAGCAGAACCGAGACGCACGGCGGGGATTCAGAAAGCACCTTAACCGGAAACCGAGGGGGAAAGAAGAATTTGCAGAAAGAAAGGCCTTGCGCTAAGCGGCCACCCTCCCTTCCGTCACCGCCCAGCACGTCTTCTGCTCCCCTCATCCTCCCCGACCCCCCCACCCCTCTCCGGCCGCCCTTCGCCTCTCACACACCCTCCTTTCTTGGGACAAGCCGCGGGGCCTCTGGGGGAGGAGAGGGGGAACCGGTTAAAACCTAAGGGGGTCGCACGGACACAGCGCCCGGTGGGAGAAGAAAGCGAGTGTTGCGAGGAGCCGGGTACCGCAGCTGGGGGGGAGCCGTGGATGGTCACATCTTCGGAGGGCAGAAGGTAATCATTGGTCCTCGCCTCGTAGCCATTCATCCACCCTGCCCCCAATTCCTTCCTTTTTATCCAGCTGTGGGAAAACCTACAGTTTCAATGGTTTATTATCCAGGCTGGGAGTTGTAGTTGTGCATGAGATGGGGGCGCCCACGTTAGCCCATTCTTGTTCCCCCGGTGCCCAGAAAGCTCTGTGGGCGGATGTTGAGAATGTGACTGCATATTCTCCCATTTCCTCCCCCATCCTGCAGAGAGGCAGTCTCCTCCACATCCTTTTATTAGCCCAGAGCCATACAGCTCCAGCATCATCATCACCCCCCTGTGCTTGTGGCTGCACCCTGGCTGCTGGCCTGCAATAGCTGGAGAGACCCACATTTTCCATCAGGGGGTGTCTGGGCTGAACGCCCTGAGCCTCTCTTTGAACTACAGCTTCCAGTATCCTCCATGTTGGAAGTTAAGCAACAGCTGGAGGGCAGCAGGTTGGACATCTCTTATTTAAGGCTTTCGTTCCCCGCCCCAGAATGACCGCGGAGAGAGGAAACCAGCTGTTTGTGGGAAGGGATGTTTGTGTTTCAATTTATTTTGTTACAATGTAAATCCCAAGTTTACTGTAGCAAAGCAAGACCCATTTGCATCTGGGTTCCCAAACCTGGGTGGGGTTCCCAAACATGGGTGCTAGCCATAGAGGAAAAACTGCTTTAAATGGAGATCAAACAATGGTGGAGGTTGGGGAGTATCTTGTAGCAAATCCATAAACTATGCTGGGAGAGATTTACTACTAGACGCTGGATCTGCTCTAATTTAAAGGCAACCCCCCAATGCGCGTGCTGGGGAAATCCTGTGTTATATGTTACTTGTAGATTTTATAGATCAGCTTTGTGAAATGGCTTGAAAGGTTTTTGTGGGCAAAGGCCATGTCTTAAAGCTCATTGGATGGTCCAATCTGGCTTGATAGCCCTCCAGGCAACACTCCAGATTTTCGCATTTGTGCTTGTGTTGAATGTCTTTGTGTATACGCTTCCTCCATGCCTTGGGTGGTGTTCTGCATAATTGATACGTTGAAGGATCCAGTGGATGCTAAATAATGGTGGTTTTTGCCCTCCAAGGCAGCGGAGAAAGGGAGGGACCTGTGAGGCAGGAATGTCAGTTTGTATATCATGGAGGAGGGGAGAGCACCAGCTTTGTGTGGCAGTCTCCTCTCCTGAAGCCGTTACCTGTGACTTGTGTGTGTGTGTGTGTGTGTATATATATATATATATATATATATAT
Source organism: Xenopus laevis (assembly GCF_017654675.1). Taxonomy (NCBI): domain Eukaryota; kingdom Metazoa; phylum Chordata; class Amphibia; order Anura; family Pipidae; genus Xenopus; species Xenopus laevis. The sequence continues at coordinate 95,450,466 of NC_054383.1, forward strand.
ATATATATATATACATATATATATATATATAACAGCCTTCATAACTGTATAATCGATGTGAGAAATAAGACCTCTTTGTAGCAGAACAAAGGGCAGTTGGTTTGGTTACCTCGCAGACTTGGTAACGTTATGGGGTGATAGGATTTGATTCTGGCATTTCATTGAGTCGCACACTTAATTCGGATGCACAGAGAGGTTTTTAGTTGTCTTCTGTTTTCTCTGTGTCTTTCTGTAACAGGAAATGGCAAAATGGGGAAACAGAGTCTTTGAACCGTTAAATCCTGCTCCTTGTAATCAGCAGTCTTTATGTGGCCTAGATAGCACTGATAATGATTACATGGCTGTTTTGTGCTCAGATGAATAGAAATAAGACTTTGTAGTCCTAAACAGGCCCGGGGCAGCATCTTGCAAGGAATATTTTTCTTTAAATTGACGTATGCTGGTTTTATTCATCTACACTGGCATGTTTTTGTTTTTTTCCGTAATATTTTCCTGAGAATGTGGCTTTTCTTAAGCTGTGAATGAATGGGAAGTGTCAGATCTTAGGCCAAGCTACTGCAACAAGATGGCGTTTCAGCATTTTGGTTTTTCACATTGAGCTCCCTTTCTCTGGTGTGACAAGGCAGCCTTGCTTCCCATCTCGGCCTCCTTTTGTTGCCGGTTTTTCTTTAGCATGGCAGGTTTTAATGCACGGCACCTTCTGTCTTTTTTCTGTAGCAGCTCTGCCGGGGTTTTTTTTTTTTTTTTTTTGAATGATTCCTATCTCAGTTAGCCCTCCCCTCGTTTCGCAGAACCATACTAGTAGGAGGAGTGTGCAACCATAAATTATAAAAGATTAGGTGTAGACAAAACATGACAATTAGATTTTTTTAGCATGTTTTACAGCTTTTTGCCTCTTAATATGAAACCCATACGTTTACTTTTAAAGAATCTCTACTAAATAGAAAATGTTGAAAGATGCTTTAGCATTAAGGGTCGATAGCATGTATTTAATATTTAGTTTAACTCCTTACTAGTAGTCTTCTAGGTGTTGTCAGCTTTGTGTCAGTCTCTTGGAATCTCCTACATCAGCATTTATTTAAATCTGATGGTGAATAACTGGCTTTTGCATGCAAATATCAAACTGCATAACATACAGAAATGTATTTTTTTTTTTCTTGTCAAAATAGCAAATTCGAATTAAAAAAAAAAAATCTTAGTGAAAAAGGGCCAAAGTCAATAGAACTGTTTTATAATGAGGAATTACTACAAAAAGGTGTATTTCTAATATAGTTACTTTCAGTGGGTTCTGTGTTGAATGAATCTAATTTTAAAAATACTGCTCTGTCCTTTATTTAGTTCTAGGTTTAGAATACCGATTTTTGTCCTTTCTGATGCTTATTTCTCCCTACGATCTAAGGATCTTGAAGGGCACATTTTAATAGGCAGGAAATGTCACAGCAAAAGAAGCATGGGTTGTTTCCTGTTTGCCAGCGATACACAACTAATTTATTCACTTTCTGGCACACATGTTTCTGTCAGCCATTTTGATTTTATATCCATTCAGATAACTGAAAACAGCCGTGGAGAGATTCCCCACTCTGGTAAAATCGTATTTATAGCAGTTGCTAATCGACTTGATCATATGATTCTGTAATTATTTACTAGTCTTATGGAGCTTTTGCAGGTGAGTGGGTAAGAGGAAATCTCCATGATCCAAGTTCATTTTACAGGATTCCCAATAAATATACATCATTAACAAAGAAAGTAATATAATAAAAAGCAATTTGTGTCAATAGAAGCAAAAAGCCGGCCCCCCCCCCCAGTTTTTGGACTAGATTACACTATAAGCATGTCTCACTTACAGTTGCTAGGCACATGTAAAGATTTGTGTTCATGTATAGTAGCTTTATTCATTAGCTCCTTTGTTTTATGCAGTTAAGGGATGAAATTAAATCGTTTAGGATTAAAATCTACCCCCCTCCCCCAAATATTAGGTTAAATGAAAACCAATGTCTAAAGTTAATTACGAATTTAATTGCTGTTAAATGGTGTGCATTGTTATCCCTTTCAGCTCTTTGGTTCTGACTGTTGAACCATTGTAGCAGAGGTCAGTTATACTCCCGATCTGTTAATAGCTGGCTTCAGCTCAATTGTTTTAGGCGTCCGAACCAGTAAATAGTAACGGCGTTATTTGGAAAATGTAATTTTTTAAAAGTAGCTTAGAATTCCTCTCTAAACAATATTGTAGATGAAGCCAATATATTTTTTTTTTTTTTTTTTTTTTTCGTATTAAAACTTTTTATTAGTTTTCTGACATAACTCAAAAACACGGATATGCACATTTCCATAGTATACATAGTAATCCCAATATTGAACTTTTGCCATAATAGGGCTATCTGTTGGTCTGGTGCGGACCAATGTGCAAAATTTTATAACCAGAGTTGATAGAATAGGAAAGAAAGGCGAAAGTGGGAGGAAGAATAGAGGGGGGAGGAAGGGGGTGGAGAGGGAGGAGAGATAAAATAAAAAAAAAAAAAAAAAAAAAAAAAAAAAAGGGGGGGGGGTGGACCAGTTGGCCCTCAAGTATCTTCCTCGCTCGGTGAAGTCCTATTAGATCAGTAGTTTGTACCGATCCGTTTCTTTAAAATGGAGCCATCTCCACCAGACAGAGGCAAAGATTATGTTCTGTTCTTCTGTGTTTGCGGACATCTCCTCGAAGACATAGAGCTCCTCCAGCTTAGTTAGCCATTCCTTTACTGTTGGGGCTTGTGTAGTTTTCCAGTGTAATGGAATGAGACATTTTGCTGCATTAAAAAGATATGGTTCAAGAGAGTTCTTAAAGGCAGAGATGGATTTCTCCATGTGGAACAACAGGTAGTATTCCGGTTGTCTCCCTAAGGTATCATTCAGAATCTCTTCGGATATGGAGATGATTTGGTCCCAGTAGGATTTTATCGGAGGGCAATCCCAGAAAATGTGTAGCATTGTGCCCTTTTCTTTTAGGCACCTCCAGCAAATGTCGGATGCTTGTGGGAATATACTCTGGAGTTTTGCCGGTGTTCTGTACCATTTGGTAAGAATTTTGTAGTTCATTTGCTGAAGTCTGCTACACCTAGTACCACAAAGGAGTTTCAATATAAGGTTGCCAATCTGTTCCTCTGTAAGTGAAGGATTCAGATCCGTATTCCCAAGATCTGATAAAATGTAGTTTTGACAGATCCTCTGTTTGCTGAAGGCACTTGTATATCATTGAAATATTGTGTTTTGGTGGGTCTATGAAGGTGCAATATTTCTCGAACTGCGTCAGTGGGCGAGAGAGTTTTTTTGACCCTCCTAGTGTGCGATAATAATGTGCGATTTGCGAGTATTTCATGTGATCTAGTGTGGTAAAAGGTTTAATGCTGTGGAGTTTTTGTTTACTGATAAGTTCGCCTTTTTCTAAGAAATGTATTAGTTGTAAGTTCCCTTGAATCTGCCATTGTTGGAAGTAGCCTGGTTCCGTACTTGCTGGGAAGGCCGGGTTGTTCAGTAGCGGGATGAGAGGTGACGGGTGTTTAGTTAGAGAGTATGGTACTTTTAATCTATCCCAAATTTTTAGTGTATATGTTATTAAGGGGTGGTCTTTATAGATCAGTCTCCTGTGTATGTTATCTATCCAGGGGAGGTGTACGAGGTGGGTTTTAGTATCTTCTTGTTCTATTTTGACCCATATTTTGTTCTCAATATGATGTGACCAGTCTATGATGCGATTCAATATTGCTGCTTGGTGGTAGTGGGCTATGTTTGGTAAGCCAGTCCCGCCTCTTTGGCGCGGTCTGCAGAGTATTTTCCAGCTCAGTCTGGGTTTTTTCCCCATCCATATAAATTTAGTAAGTAGGGCTCGTATGGATTTGAAGTAAGCGTCTGAAACTGGCATGGGCAGCGCTTGGAAGATGTATAGTAACCTTGGGAGAATATTCATTTTTACTGTATTGATGCGCCCAAACCAGGATATAGGGTTGGAGTCCCATCTATGTAAGTCTTTCTTTAGTTTATTTATGAAATCTTTTAGATTGATGTCTATCCATTCCGAATACTCCTTTGTTATTTTAATCCCTAGGTAGGTAAATGTGTGTGTGGACCATGTATAAGGAAAAAATGGCTTAATTGTGGCAATTGTTTCTGAGGGCAGGGATATGTTCAATGCCATTGATTTATTCAGGTTGATTTTAAAGTTGCTCATTTTACTATATTCATCTAGGATCGAGTTCAGGGTCGGTACAGTTACTTCCGGGTTTGTTATTGTAAAGAGCAGGTCATCTGCGTATGCTAGGATTTTGTGGTGGCGATGTGCCACTTGCAGGCCATGCATTTCTGGGCGTAATCGGATAGTGTTGAGGAGTGGTTCTAATGATAGTATGAAAAGGAAAGGAGAAAGGGGGCACCCCTGTCGAGTGCCATTTTTAATGTGTATGGGGCTTGACAGTGAGCCATTGACTTTAATTTTGGCGATAGGGCCGGAGTAGAGGACTGTATCCAGGATAGCATCTTGGGGCCTAGGCCATAGTTATCGTAGGCATTCAAACATGTATGGCCAGCTGACTCGGTCAAACGCCTTTTCCGCGTCTGTTGATAGGAGTAGCAGTTTGTATCGGCGTTGTTTGGTTATGTGTAGGAGGTCTATGAGTCGTGTGGTATTGTCTCGGGCTTCTCTTCCCGGTACAAATCCTACTTGTTCTGGGTCTATGAGGTATTGAATGTAGTTCTGGAGTCTGGTTGCAATGATTTTAGCAAGGAGTTTCACATCGCTATTGATTAACGATATGGGCCTATAGTTACCAGGTTCTTGAGGGTTCTTATCGGATTTTTGGATTAGTGTGATATGTGCCTCCAAGGAAGAAGTGGTGAATTTTTTCTCATTGGTAATGTCAGCCATGGCTTTTGTAAAGTGTGGTAGCAGAGTATCCTGAAAGGTTTTATAATATAGAGTCGAGAAGCCGTCTGGGCCTGGGCTCTTTCCAGTTGGAGTGAGTTTTAGCGCTTGCTTTGCTTCTTCGAATGTTATGGGGGTTTCAAGGGCCTCAATATCGGCTCTTCTAAGCTTAGGGGTTTTAGACTTTGTAAGGTATTCTTTAAACATGCTAGTATCATTTCGGTTGAGAATGTGGGGTGCATCTTGTAGTTGGTATAGGCTGGTGTAGTATGGTGTAGTATTGTTCAAGCCAATATATTTTTGATCTCTAAACACATTGCTTCATGCTGTAAATAGGACACGGTTAATTGGCTATTTGCATGTTAATTCATCCAGAGGATCTTGTACTCTGAGCCGATCAGCATCAAATGGTGTTATCCTTTAATTTGCTGCCCTCTAAAGAGGTCAGCAATGTACATATCTGTAGGAAATTCAGTTGACACATTTTCAGTCTAGCCTTGGTCTTGCTGCCTGCATATACCATTTTACCCATGTTTTTGGATTCTTATGATAGATGGATTTTTTAGCATAATATAGGTTTTTAATTATGTTTACGCTAAACCCTGCATAATGGCTTTTTTTTTAAGTAAACTGGTTTTTATGTAATAGAATGGGTCAGCAATGCCATATATAATTTTTTACATTTTTTTTTTTTTTTTACATCAAAGGTTCTCATTCTGATTTCTTGAAGAACACAATGAGTAACATTTGACCTCTGCTTATCTTCTTTTACAAGATCTAAAACTAGTGTATTTTTTGTACAGAAGTATTTTACAGGCAATCTTTTTTTTTTTTTTTTTTTTAACCAGCGCAGGGTAGCAAAGCGCTGTTGTCATTAGTCTTACTGGCCCTTTAATGCAGTAGACAGATTTGTTTGACCTCTTAACAACTTTTTCTAATGAACAGATGTTTTGAGCATGAAATCTAAAATCCCCACTTTCCATTAGTATTTATTGCCACTGAATGTATCAAACATTGTTAAGCTGTACACAATAACAAAGGTCATCTTGTAATATGAATCCTAACCCATGGTTTAGTCCCTGAATTGGATTATATTCTTAGTGGCCCTGGATTTTGGCTCTATCTCCGTAATTAATATTCTCCCTTTTAATATCCAGTTTTGAGCCATATGGCATGATTTTATTGTGGAGACACCATTTGCGTCTGTATCTGTTACATAGATATATCTTTACATAGATGTCCTTATTGATTATTAAAACACAAATCAGAACCTTCCATGTTTACTTAGTAATGGCATGCGGTGTTTTCACTGCTCCATTTTGTCCTCCAGAACAGAACATTTCATAACATCATAAATCACTTGAAATTGCTTCCCATCATAGTGAATACAAAACAGACATTTCCCTGATTATTAAACAGACATGTACACTTAAACCATGGAAATTGTTAGAATATCTGAAGGGTCCCTGTTGTCCCACAGTTTCCATTTATTAAAATAGGTAATTCTTGAAAAGTTTTTGCATGTTGCAGATACACTGAATTGAAATTCTGCAAATCCATCAGGCCTTTTGTTGCGACAGAAAATAACATTCCTTTACAAACTTTTAGGAGAATATATATATATATATATATATATATATATATATATATATATATATATATATATATATATATATATATATATATATATATATATTACCGTATATATATATATATATATATATATATATACCGTATATATATATATATATATATATAATTACAGTCTCTTTAAATCTGCTTTCTGCGCCTACTCATATTTGCAACCAAACTCATTTTTTTTTTCAGATTTTCCTCGTTCTTGTATCTGATAGGGAGCACTCTGTAGTTGGTAACATTAAAGGGGTTGCTCGCCTTTGAGTTAAAGGACCAGTAATGCCAAAAATGAAACTGTTTTCAAGTAATGAAAATATAATGTACTGTAGTGCTACACTAGTACAACTGGTGTACTTTTACTTTCTTAAGTAGACCGTGAATCAAGATAATCATGTTCTACTTACTGTATTTGTATATCTGAATTTACCCTCTTGCAGGGGCATTTTTAATAAAGGGGTGATCTGCCTCCTGCTAAACATGGTGTAGGGCTGAACATATTTTTCACCCATTATTTTTATCAAACAATGGTATTGTTATTTTCTGACTTAAAGGAAGCGGAAAGCTATCACAGCAGTATATTGTCAATAGATTAGCCACAATAGTGCAAGCTATTACACTACATTTATTCTGCAACATGCTTTACCATACCTTAGTAAACAACTCTAAAAGTTCTCTGTTTATGATAACATCTGCCATATAAGCTTGGTGTGACATCACTTCCTGCCCGAGTCTCTCCCTGTTCATCAAAAATAGATAGCAGCACTCCCAAAATAAAATAAAACCGCCTTTATTTTAGAATTACATCTGGCACAGCAACGTTTCGGACCTCCTGGTCCTTTTTCAAGCTCCCTGTTCACTCATAGCTTTGGGCTCAGATTACAGCAGAGAGGGTGAGAGTAGAAAACTGAGCATGCTCGAGCCCTAGAGGTTTATTCTGAAAACAGGAAGTCTTGTACAGAAGCCCATCTACACACAATAGAAAGAAAGAAATGCTGTGTTTCAGAGCAGCATTACTTTGAGGGTTTACTGGTGTATTTATATAGACCGTTCTGATAAAGCTTACTTAATTTTAGTCTTTCCTTTAAAGGGCCTCTGTATGTTTTTAGGCAGCTCTTGCCTGGCAGGCCCCAGCTTGAGCGCTAGACTGTTAGACTTTTACATAGTATTTTGTCCATGTTCATGCCACTGGTGATATGTGTTGACTTTGACTATCTCTTGCAGGTACTTCCTGTTGCTAAGGCAGCTGCTAATGCATAAATAGTGCTATCGTTTTTGCTTTCATTTTTACTTTCGGTGAAATTTTTCTCTTAAATGCATATTTCTCTTAGTTGGCTTCTGTGACGGTGTAACTGTCTTTGCTTGCTTTCTGTTTTACCTTAATTGCTTCATCTCTTGGTAATAGCAAGAATATCTAGCATAGCAAATGTGTTTACTCCTAATCTGGAGGTGGGTTCGGCTTCTAGGAGTATAGGCTTGTTGCAATACTTTCCTTCCAGTTCAGGATATGTTTTGCAATGCTATTGATCTCTCCACTTCAGCAAACCTTGTAGGGGGTGCAGAAATGCTCTTTATTAAAGCAGAGAGCGGTTCTGCATTTGTACACACCACTGATTACTGCGGAAACTCACCCAGTGTACATTAACTAGGCTTGTTAACCATTCTCCTTACACAAGATGTTTGAGAATGCTACAGTAACAAACTCTCACCATCTGTATATTCCATCGTCCCTCGTCATTCTGGTTGTATGCTTAACCTACTAGTCTTCATCTCTCTCTTCAAACCCGATGGACTTCCTAAGATTTTAAAATGATTTCAAGACTGATGGAAAGATATAGTTGGAGCTCAAAAATTTTATAATTATTGCACTGGTAAACTCTGACTTAAAGGAACAGTTCAGTAGTATGTGCAAAATAAAAAATGTTTCTAATATAGTTAACTCAGATTCAAATGCAACAACTTCAGCCCCCCCCCCCTCAAGTCACTGATTGGTTACTGTCTGGTAACCAAACAGTGGAAACCAAGTAAGCTGCAAAGCAGAAAGCAGTGTTCTGGCTATTATATTTGACATCCAGTTGCTCCAGCCTTTATACGTTGCATTTTTAGCTAACTATATTGGAAACATTGTTTTTTTTATTTATTTTTTTTTTTTTTACACATACTATATTTACCCATTTTTTATTTTTACCCTGAACAATTCCTTTAATGGCAGATATAGGACAGTTTGTGACTTTTTGTAACCTTGTGCTTTCCAGCTAAACAGACAGACAACAAATTTACAAAATCTTGTAGCTACTAGGGATACACTGAATCCAGGATTCGGTTCGGTATTCAGCCATTTTCAGGAGGATTCAGACGAATCCTTGTGCCGGGCCAAACCGAATTGGAATTGTTTAAATCATGTATCTTTTTGTCACAAAACAAGAAAGTAAAAACATTTAGCTACAGGCTTTACCCCCCTCACTGATTTGCAAATGCAAATTAGGTTTCAGATTCGGTTCGGCCGAATCTTTCACAAGGGACTTGGGGGGTTAGGCCGAATCCAAGATAGTGGATTTGGTGCATCCCTAGTAGCTACAATAACCATATAGCTCTTGTGCACCCACTGCACCATAGAATGCACAATAATACCAAAGCTTGTAAGTCCTGTAGCACATGCACTGTGTGTTCTGCTGCAGGTTAAAGATTGAATGATCTGTTTCTGCATATTGTTTATATGTTGCCCTGGTAGTCTTCTTACAACTGGAAGTGAGCTTGGGTAATGCACAGTGACCTTTTGATCTTTATCAGAAGAACCAGTTACTACGTTAGTTACATAACAAATTTATATGTTAGAGGAGAACAATGAATTAGTAACGGCAAGCATTCCTTCTAGGTAAGGGTTGATGGTGGAAAAACTGTTTTGTTTAAGACCAGTGGCAAAATGTCATTTTATCCACCACCGCTATTTGGTGGAAAAATTGCAGTTTAGATAAAATGCCACCACTCCCGATACTCCTGAATTTTAGGTTCCCCATATGGAACAGTTTCAGACTGACCTTGGCTCCGCCATGCTTGCTTGAGTGTGAGTCAGTAGGAGAGCACTATATGTTCTTACTAAAGGTGGCCATACACGGGCCGATAAAAGCTGGCGAAAGTCAACCGGATGTCGATGGGATGGGACTAAAAATCCCGTCGGGTCACAGCCGCATCTGTCCGTTGATGCGATCTGACCACCCGTCAGCCATCGTTAGGATCCGATCGTTGGGCCCTGGGGCCCAATATCGGATTAGCCCGATATTGCCCACCTCAAGGTGGGCATATCGGGGAGAGATCCGCTCATTTGGCGACATTGCCAATCGAGCGGATCTCTGTGTATGGCCACCTTAACAGAAGCACCAAGGCTGCACTTTTCTCCACCCAATCCCCCGTTCCATTTCAGCATAAAAACAAAGCATTTTTTTAAAATTCTGCTCTTCTCTGGCATCTTTGTTACTCTCGCACACTCATATCTTTAATTCCTTAGTCCATTTCTTATCTCTTCCAAACTGTACAACCCCTCCCAACCTGTAGTTTTGCTATATAGTTGGTCTCCACTTCCTTCTCATGCCTTTTCTTCTGTCATACTCTTACCTCTTACTCTGCTTCTTCCATTTCCTTTATAAGCACCACCTTTTTTGCAGCAGCATGTACATAAGGTTTCTGTCCCCTTCATGTTACTTTACCTTCTATCCCTATCACACTTAACATTTGCTCCCCATCCCCTCTACTTCTGCTCTCAAACTACATTCTTTTTTTTTTTTTTTTTGCTGCTTTTCGTTTCCTTTCTTCTTCTTCCTCATTGGAATTCAACTACATTTTTTTTCATTAAAATACTATTGGGGGGGGTAGACGTAGTGCAAAGTCCAGGTGAGCACTGAATTGTTTGAAAGCTGAATCACTTGTATGTGGCTCAAAGCAATGTTCCTTGCATGCTCCAGTGTTTACTCTGAATTTGGACATCCCTTAGTAGTTGTCTTGACACCCATTCCTTGCACAACCATGTGGGAGGGGCTGTTGGAGTCTTGGATACATATAACTGCAGTGTCAATGCAGATGAAACATTCTTTCTCTGGTTAATTTTTTATCTTTCACTCAAATGTATATTCTCATTGAAACAGTGTTGTTTCCTATAACTTAGTTTACTTGTGTGTTGACTAAAACACCTTTGTGCATTAATAATTGTTTTTTTTTTGTGGTTAATCTTGTTTCATCTTGTGAATGAATTTACTATTTTAAATTTTGCTGTTAGTCCTGTGTTTGGTTATGGTTGTATGTGCATGGCAATGCACTGCTCTTCTTTAAGGGAATGTATACCTCTGAACATTGCAGGTCTCTCTAAATATATATTTTGCAAGACAGCCCATGTGAAAAACCCTGCTTCAGCTAAATAAACTGTTAATTGAAAAAAAAAAAAAAAAACACTTTTAGTAGTATGCAAAATTGGTAAATACTAAATCGAGAACTGCTCTACTAAGTGCCACCTCCTGGCTAGTTTGATTCACTATGCTGCGTTGTTTCTGGTCAGGTGATTTCTGAGGGAGCACACAGACCATCACAAAATGGTGGATCAAGGTATAAGGAAAAGGCAATATTTAAAATTGGATATGCCAGTATGGTGATCTTCTTGAATAGGTTGCTTTTAATTATAAATATACATATGATCTTTTGGCCAAGTAGTCATTCTGAAGGAATACTTTTCCTTTAAAAGGAACTTATCATGAACACAATTATAATTTTTAGAATGATGTAGAGTGATATTCTGTGACAATTTGCAATTGGTTCTAATTATTTATTTTTTGTGGATTTTGAGTTATAGCTTTTTAGCTGTTTTATTCAGCAGCTCTCCAGTTTCAATTTCAGCAATCTGGTTGCTAGTGTCCAAATTACGCTGGCAACCATGCATTAATTTGTGTAACACTTGTATAAATAGTAGCGGGCCAGAATAAAAAGTAGCCATGGCATTTAATGCGTAGCCTTACAGATCATGTGTTGTTTAGATGGGCTTAGTGACCCCCCATTTGAAAGCTGGAAAGAGTCTGAACAGGGCAGATAATAATAATTTAAAAAAAAAACTATAAAAAGAAATAATAAAAGGCCAATTGAAAAGTTGCTTAGAATTAGCCAATTCTGTAACACACTGAATGTTAAGTTAAAGGCAACCCGTCCCTTTAAAACATAGGGCAGATAATAGTTCAAAATATAGACATAATAAAGGGTTAGTGTAATTTGTGCAACATTGGCATATGCCCACAGGAAATCTGCACTACCCGTGGGTGGCAAATCACCTGAAACACCATTGCACCTAGAATGATAGATTGTCACAGGTAAAACGTCTGTTTATTAATTACGCAAATTTGCGGTTTTCCCACTGTGATCTTCATTGTACTGGGTTTAAAGGTATTTCAGGCAATATGTCTCGCTACACAACAAATTGCAGTGATATTCCCCTAAAAGCAATTAGCTTATACATGGTATCCATTAAAGGACCATTAACACCTACAAAAGAAAATGATTAAATTGGCAATTCATATCTATGCCATACATCATATTTGCTTTGAAGTCCTGCTTTTTAATGCTGCTTGTTTGCTGCCAGCTACAGGCTGTAAGTATCTGTTCTCTAAATAAAACCACATGTGATATATTGTCTTCAATTGACCTTTTTATAATACATTTTAATGATGTGGGTCAGAAAGTCCTGCGTAGCTGAAGCTTCCCATCGGGGTGAATGGAAAACAGCTGCTCTGTGTCTGACACCATTTCCTGTAGGCCAATTACACATGGGGTGTTCTGACCACCATTATTATCCATGGGATGTTGGCTGCTTTCAGAACACCTGTATGCCATTATGCTTCAAGTTCCACTCTGAAACCTTAACTTCCAAATTCCTCCTTCACGCGATATGAAAAACACTTAGGGCTCTTACACACGGCCGTTCTGACCTGTGCTCCCCTGCGTTCCGTTTTTTGGCGTTCAGCCGCAGGGGAGCGCAGGAATAGACGCAAGTCATTATTTGAAATGGGGCTGTACTCACTCAGGCGCGTGTAGGCGCTGAACGCAGGAAAAATGCAGCATGTTGCGTCTGAACCTGCGTTCGGCGCCTACACGCGCCTGAGTGAGTACAGCCCCATTTCAAATAATGACTTGCGTCTATTCCTGCGCTCCCCTGCGGCTGAACGCCAAAAAACGGAACGCAGGGGAGCGCAGGTCGGAACGGCCGTGTGTAAGAGCCCTTAAGATGGTTTTTTTTCACATGCCCACATTGGAATTCATTGCCAGCAGGGAACAGCCGGCACAGAAAAGTTTTCTCGAAATTGTGCTGAATTTTAGACTTTGCGGGAGAAATGGACGAGGCCATATACTCCAATTAACTTCCATCCAATCAAAATTGACTAGAAAAATAGCATTTTTTTAAACTCAGGTGAATTAAATTGACACAAAACCCTGAATCGAATCCAATGCAAAAAAAAAAAAACTGTCGGGAAAGCTGCAAACCACTCCAAATTGTTCCCAGGGCATCTCCCATTGACTCAAACAGCAATTTGGCAGGTTTGGGGTGGCAAATAGTCGGATTTGAGTTCTTAAAGGGACCAAGTATTTTTTGAAAATCTCAAATCAAATTTGAATAACTTACTAGTCTAATTTGACAATTTTGACCGTAAAAATACTTAAATTCGAATTTTTGACCCTTGATAAATCTGCCCCTTGGTGTAAATGCATGAGCCCTTTTCAGTTCTTTGAATTGCCATGAAATTGAGAGTTCTACTTTTTATTTGATTGCAGTTTTCTTTGGTCCCCATGCCTGGCTTTACCTTGTCTAATTTCTTCCTAAAACCTTCTGGGAGACTGATTTCTAATCAAACTGACCATAGCTCTGGAAGGAAAATTGGGTGCTAAGCTATTCTGGTGCAGGGGCCATGGGGAATTGGTAATTGGCCAATACCTTCATTTTTTTTTTTACCTGCACATTATGCAGGCGTTTGATTAGGCTGAATCATCTTTTTGGGTGCTAAGGTAGCTAGCTATTGGAATTAGTACCTTGTTTCTTGGGGTTCTTGAGTTCGAGTTGAGTTCCAATGTAGTATTGGTAGTACTACTTGGCTCTGTGCCCCCCAGATTGTCCAAAGGCATACCCCTTTCTAGTGCTGCTCAGTCATTATTGCCCTCAAGCTTTCCCCCTTCCATGCTCTCCATTCTCTTTCACCTGCCGGTTATCCCATCCAGTTCACCAAGTCAAGATTTTGATGTTTACTCCTAGTCCTGGCCCTGTTATCCTCTACCCTTGTCTTTGTTGGTTTCTTCTAAGTATTCTGGCTTCCTCCTATATTAAAATATACTTGTAGGTCAACCTGCTATTTAAAAAGAATATCCTAGTTTGTGTGAATTTATTAGGAAAGTTGCATTGTAATTTTCATTGGGGTAGGGCACAATGTGAGTGATGTCAAACATAAGCTTAATCAAAATGACTTTATTTTTTTTGTTGGATGTGCTCATATCTGAATATGAAAGTGGTGGGTTGAATTTGGTTAGATTCTTAACTAGTCAACAATCTACTTGTCAAAGCTAGTAAGTATAGATCAGGCAGAAACCCCGTTTGAGTGCTTTCTGTATAGCTGGATTACATTTGGCTAAATTAAAGGCAACACAGGCACTTTATGCCCCATGTGCCTTAAGCTTAAAACATAAGCAGTGTCCAGTGGGATCTCTTACTGTTCTAGTTTCCTTGTGATGAACTGCTTTGGTTTTGAAACAGTGTAATTTTATATGTAAAGGAAAAGCCAGCACACTACAGAATTGTATGTTGCTTCTTTAGAATAGGGATGCACCGAATCCAGGATTTGGTTCAGGACTCTACCGAATCCTTGTCCTCACGTGACTTTTCATCACACAAACAAGGAAGTCAAAAAATGTTTAACCGTGCGCCGCAAATTAGGTTTCAGAATTCTGCAGAATATTTCGTGTATCCCTACTTCAGAGTAAGCTCCGATTCTGATAATAGCTACATATAATTACAGATTTTTTACAACTGTTTCTTAGAAATGAAATCCAGAGGAATTCTGATCTCAAGCAAAATCTGCTGCTCCCCAAAAAAGTAGAATTTTAAACATTTTCTTCTTATGGGGGATGGTAATGCAAGTCCATTCAATAATTTCTAGCTGATGCGTCCTAGATCTTTTGTGCCTCTTACCCCAAGGGATAGCAGTGAACTACCGTATATACTCGAGTATAAGCCGTCTCGAGTATAAGCCGAGGTACCTAATTTTACCTCCAAAAACTGGGAAAGCTCATTGACTCGAGTATAAGCCGAGGGTGAGAAATGCAGCAGCTTCTGGTAAGTTTCAATCAAAAAATTGAGGGTTTCTGCTCCCATTGGAGGTGCCGGCGACCATTCTTGGATGCCGGCGAATATTCTTGGAGACTATTCTTAGGCGCCGGCGACTATTCTTAGGCGCCGGCGACTATTCTTAGACGCCAGCGACCGTTTTTGCGCTTGACCCGAGTATAAGCCGAGGTAGAGTTTTTCAGCATATTTTGGGGGCTGAAAAACTCGGCTTATACTCGAGTATATACGGTACTTTTTTCAGAACAAGTTTCCTTATATCTTTTAATTTTCACATATATGTGATTTTTTTTGAAGAAGGTCTCTTCCATATTCAGAAATGGAATTGATGATACTGTGTTCTGAAGACTTGGGTCTGTATATACAGTGCTTTACAAAACATGCTTGGCTGGTTCTCTCATTTTCCTAAATTGAAAATCCTGTTCTTTAATATTACTTAAAAGCGCTGATGCTATAACTTTTTTTTTTTTTTTTAGCCTAATGATATTTTATGTTAGAAAAATATAAAAATTAAGCATTTTTGTTAATGGCATCAATATTTGATCCCCAACATTTTATAATTTTCCCGGAGTGATATTGCTCCACTCTTCCTAGTAGATTTAATTGGGTTCAGGTTAATCAAATGGCACATGTGCTGCTCTTCAGTGACAGACTGGGGCTTCCCTAGCTTCCAACAGAGGTGTGTCGGCAGATTTTTAGAAAGATCATATAAAAATAAGGAACTTCTTTAATATAATAAAGTAAAAATTCTGCACCTTTTCTGAAATAATCAAGATAAAGACATAATTGGTGGGAGCTTCCTTTGGCTAAACAATGATTTCGAAGTTAGTCTTTTGTCAATCAAAATCTGTTTCCGACTCCTGCATGCGATTGAAGAGAGACAGATTGGAAAGGAGTACCAAGGATAATCTTGATAATGAAACAGTACCGAATAGCGATCAGTGAGAAATGCCGAGTCTGTATCACACGTGGTCTGTCTCCTGACTTGTACACATGCTTTTATAGATCAGTAGGGGAAGCAGTGATGGCAGAAAGGGGTGTTTTCCCACCTGATGGCAGTGGGAAGTTATGACAGTAGGCTGAGGGCTGTTTTACATCTGATGGCAGAGGCAATCAACCTGTTCTGTCTGCCTGTAACTTTGTAGTTGAGCAGTCATACCCTGTTTGATCAAATAGGCCTCACAGACAGCAGTGGTTGACACTGTTGAAACTGACCAACTAGGCCTAATTCTTTTATGTGTGATTTTAACTAGTATGTAGATTTTACCTTTCAGTAGGAAAGCTTATATTGCTCTTTATATCCTTTGCCAATGCTCCGGTCAGTCATGCTCAAAGGGGTAGTTCACATTCTAAATCATTTTCACTCCTATCGTTTTATAATAGTTAGAGTTGGTTCACCTTTTAAAGGAGAAGGAATCACATTTTACAATTGAGGTGCCTAAAGTTAGACACCTCCAAGTGGCTATTTTTACTTACCTGACACCTCAGGCCTGTGCTCTGATCAGCAGAATACCGCACCAGCCCGGGCTTTTTCTAGTGAGCACGACGGAGAGATCCTCTTCCTGCCTCATCGGTTTTTCAAATTTCCCTGCATGCGCAGTAGAGTGAAATAACCGGCTTTTTCGTTAAAGTCTGGCTTTCCAGTCTACAGCGCATGTGCAACTGTGAGAAGACCCGAAGATGCAGAAAGAGGATCTCTTCATGGTGGTCGCTAGAAGAACCCCAGGCCGGTTCGGTTTTCTGCAGATAGAGCCGGCCCGGGTGGTCTAGTAAGTAAAAATAGTCACTTGGGTTAACTTAACTTTAATGTCTATTAATGCTTCCCAAATTGTAGTGCTCATGATCTTACACCTTCTGAAATAAAAAGGCAGTAAAGCGATCCTTTGTGGCCTTGGCAATTCAGGAGTTAAGTCTAGTCTTCTGTGTGGCTACTATACCAACAGGAGTGCACTGAAATATGGAATGCAAATAAAATTGGATTTGCACCCTTTTCTTTGTTCAGTGTTTCAGTGAGCTCCTGTTGGTACAGTCCCTAAAGAGAAGACTAGGGTCAGTGATGATTATTTAATTCTGATGTTAGTTGCACTGGTTTCTGTGCTGCCATTTTTTAATTACCTGTATTATTTACTAATCAGTCTGATATTGTGACATTTATATTCTATGTGTACTGTAAATTGTGAGTGGGTCACTAAGCTCAGTAAGTGACAGCAGCACAGCGCATGTGCAATGAATCAGCAGAAAAGAAGATGGCCAGCTACAGGGGCATCTGTGGAAACACAACTCGCTGCTAAAGGGCTGTGGTTGCTTTGGTCTGGTACAGAAACTCAAAACATAATGTACAACATTTCTAGCCTACTTTACATAGTTCTCCTTTAAGCCTGGGCAGGTTCCATTTTTAGAGAGGAGCACATCCGGGGGGGTTAGGTCATAGTGGGGGGGGGGGGGGAGATTGCATTGTCCATTGATTTGGTCCTTTCATGATGGCATCCCTGTTCTGATACATTTGTTAGCCTGAGAGTTGCCAAAAGTGGGCAGAGACTTTGCTTAATGAGTGGATCATTTTGTTTTAGCATCCTCTTAATAAGGCATGAATTGACATAATAGTAACATACACCAGAGTATCTGTAAGAATTTTATGCTAATGCTCTGGTGGCATTGACTCTGCTGGAGGAGAAAGTACCAATTAAGCCCTGCACATTGGCAGCTGTTGAATTTGCTTGTCAGAAAATACCCAAATATGCATTTCCTCTCCAAAATCCACCCCTTCCAACGGTGACAGGTAGATTCCATGCCTGAGAAATGCTTGTGTATTGGGTAATAATAGGCCAACTCTGCATACTACCACCTGTTATTAGCCTTAACATACTGATTTCTTTTAGGTGCATGTACTTTTTATGTAACCTGATGAGATCTGATTTTAAAGATAAATGAATGAATAAAGGCACCCGTCAGGCTTTCTTCTTGTCATGTCAGTATTGTAATTTGACAAATCACACAAAGTAACTAAAATGAGGGCTTATATAACAGGGGCAAAGTTCACCCAAGTCCAGTCACCCTTGAGAGCCAGTTAGCATTTGCTTGTTTTAAGCTTTCTCATTTGTAAAAGCAAACATTTGTTATGGGATAATGGACCCAGGACCATTTAGAAGTGAACTTACTTTCACCATTGTATTCCATTAGTCAAACCTAGTGTTATCTGCAATATTCTGTTATAAGCTGTGTGACTATATTTGTATAAGGGGAATATTTTGATGAATTGGCTGTTTTTCTTTATTGCTATGCTTGAAACTTCATAGTCAACACCCATTGCAAGTTCCTGCTTTCTTTCCTGATTGCAGCCTTGTGTTGCTGCTGCTGCTGCTGCTGTTGCTAAAAAATCAAGTTGATAGTGGTGGAGGGGCGGTTGGAGGTCATTTACGAACAGGATAAAATTGCCTCTACCTACAGCATACTAATCAATCCATTGTCTTAATTAGCCTGTCAACTTTCTAGCTTTTTTGTGATTGGATGAGGCCATGTACTGGCAGGTTTAGCCACCAGTTTGTAGCCGGTTTGTCCAATGATCCACTTTTTGACCGTCTGGTTATGTGGGCAGATGTGTTTGTACCTAGTGTATCCGTTTTACCGGAAGGGAGGGTAGCCTGAGAGTTCATGTGTCTCTCATCGAGGGGAGCATTCTAAGAGCTGTTTCCTGTGCAGAGAGGGAGGGAAGTCCGCATTTTGCTGTACATAGAACTTTCAGATTGATATTTCCTAAGGACAGGCAGGACTGGCTTTGAGTTCTATCTCCAGTGCAAGATGCTAGTAAGGGGGGGGGGGGTACATTGACAATTGAATTTCCTGTATGGAGGGATGGAAAGTATTCTATAAACCTTAATTATAATAACTATGTATTCAAAGGAGAACTAAACACAGTTAAATGAAATCCCTACATTGGCCCCTTCCCTGCTTTATCCCTCCATAATACCTTACTTGAAAAAGTGTTCATGGCATGCAGAGTAGCGATGTGGAGGTCTTGGGTGCCATATTCAGTATCTTCAGATTCTCTTATTTTCCTTGGGCAATCTTCTTAGCCTTCCGGTGCATACGCGGTAGACATGAATACCAGACTGGCCAAACTGCACAAGTGGGTGCGCACTTCCGCGAGGAATGCGATGATACAGAAGATGGTGCCCAAGCTCCACTGTGCAACTCTGCATGAATATGCCAACTTAAATGCCAGGGACACTTTTTCAAGTAAGGTGCTATGGAGGGAGAAAGCAGAGAAAGGGGTCAATGGAAGGAAGGGGATGGGAATTTTTGATTAACGGGGGTTTAGTTTTCCTTTAAAGTGATGTCTGGCTTCACGCGAGGATACTCACAAATGTATCCCTTTTATTTTAATGCCATTTGTTTTTGCACAAACTTAAAGTGGACCTGTCACCCAGACATAAAAAGCTGTAATAAAAGTCCTTTTCAAATTAAATCTGAAATCCAAATTCTTTTTTTTTTTTTTTTTTTTTTTAAAGCGTTCATAGCTGTTATAAACTCATTTAAAAAATCTCAGCTGTCAATCAAATATTGCCTGCCCCTCCTCTATGCCTTAGGCATAGAGGTGGGGCAAGCAATTACTTTCACTTTCCATTCAGCACTTCCTAAATGTCACTGTTCTCTCCACATCCCCCTCTCTTTACCATTTAATTGTCTAGCCAGGGCATGGGGATGGACATCAGGTCCCCCATTCTGGTGCACAAACAAGATTCTGAGATGATACAAGGCTTGTCTTAAAGGGCAAGGAAAGTTAAACGAAAGAAGTAGGCTAGAAATGTTGTACATTATGTATTATGATTCTGTACCAGCCCAAGGTAACCACAGCCATTTAGCAGCGACGATCTGTGCCTCCAAAGATGCCCCAGTAGCTCCCCATCTTCTTTTCTGCTGATTCACTGCACATGCTTCCGAGGAAGTGGCGAGACGCGTCAAGTGTGGGGGAGGTCATATCCATACATGTACTGAGGTGTTGATGGTTTTACGCTTGTTTCAATAAAGAAGGTTTGATTTTTCCGAAACCACTGTGTGTTCCATATCCTAATTGCTAAATCTATGTCTAATACGTCTGGATCCGGGGACGCTTAATATGCTGTAGCACTGGTGTGGATAAGTACCCATGGATACAAGTGGGTGAGTGCACACTATTTGAAACTTTCACTACTGCACATGCTTTGTGCTGCTGTCTCTTACTGAGCTTAGGGACCCTCTTACAAATATATACAGTACACATAGAATATAAATGTCACAATATAATGCTGATTAGTACTTAATACAGATAATTTCTACATGGCAGCACAGAAACTAGTACAAGTAGCATCAGAATTTAATAATCAGCCCTGTAGCATCTGCTTATATTACAGGCCAACGTCATTTTCTGCTTGATAATTTGCGACAACCCCTAAGCTTAGCTTCTCAACAGCTGCTCAGAGCCCACTGAGCATGTGAGTGTCGCAGACACTTTCCAAGATGGTGACCCCCCATGACAAGTATGAAGTCCTGGATCATTGAGATGCTGAAACTTTAGGCTGGTGCAATAAGTGCAGTATATAAAACATGGCATTTTTAGCCCTATTCATTTTTAGGGTTTAGTTCTCCCTTAATAAGTTTCCACAAAAATGACTCCTGCCTGCTTGCTATAATTGAGTTCCCAGACTGATGGAAACACAATTCAAATAATTTAAATAGTGTAATTAAAGTTCATTTCGCTTGACTAACATGATAAAATAAGATTTGGAATCATTTTTTTAGATGAAGGTCCCCTTTAAGTTTTCTGCTTTCCGTCACATTGTGTCAGATATCACATTCACATCTATCAGTGATCTGAGCTATTTGCTTTGCTTTCCCTAACCACCATTATCTCTTGGCCATACATACAGACACGCCAAAGTATCACCCAGATTTATCATGCAATTATTGATACATGTATGGTGGCCCAGAAGTCTTGTTTGGGAATAGGCAGGGTTGAAAATTTTGACCTCTGACCGTGAAGAAGCTTCTTGTCACTTTGCCGTGCACAGACAATCTGAGCAATAGAAAGATGGCCATTCCTTGTGTTGCCCCTGGTTGCGAAAACACTGCAAATCTCCCCTTATGCCATCACTTTAGGGCAGAGACACACAATGCGATTCGGGGAGATTTGTCGCCGGGTGACTAATCTCCCCGATTCGCAGTGTGTCTCTGCCCTTTCGGACTGAAGCACACGTAGTGGGTATTTTTTTTTTACTAATGTAGGACTCTACAGAATGCACATTCAATCCATACATTTGTGTTTTCACTTATGCACAATTGTATCTCATCTGTTGTTCAAGTTAACCAATAAGTAATATGTCCAAAAGCAATTCTTGAAATGGGTGATGTATTAGAAGATGGGTTATTTTAGAATTATTCAATGCTTTTCTTGACCATTAAAGGAGATCTAAACCCTAAAAATGAATATGGCTAAAACTGTTATGTTTTATATACTGAACATATTGCACCAGCCGAAAGTTTCAGCTTCTCAATAGCGGCAATGATCCAGGACTTCAAACTTGTCACGGGGGGGGTCACCATCTTGGAAAGTGTCTGCGACACTCACATGCTCAGTGGGCTCTGAGCAGCTATGGGGTCATAGTAAATTACCAAGCAGAAAATGAGGTTTGTCTGTAATATAAGGTGATGCTACAGAGCAGATTATTAAATTCTGGTGCTAGTTGCACTTGTTTCTGTGCTGCTATGTAGTAATTATCTGTATTAATTACTAATCAGCCTTAGACTGTGACATTTATATTCTATGTGTACTTTTTATTTTGAGTCGGTCCCTAAGCTCAGTAAGTAACAGCAGCATAGAGCAAGTGCAATGAATCGGCAGAAAAGATGTGCAGCTACTGGGGCATCTTTGGAGGCACAGATATTCCCTGCTAAAGGGCTGTAGTTGCCTTGGGCTGGTATAGAAACCCAAAATAGAGTCCTGCAGTGGGTCAGGTACCCGCAAAAACCTACGGTACCCTGTGCGGGTTTGCGGGTCAGGCCACATGTCTTCTCAATAGCGATTTTTACTCCTTTTTTCTGATCATGTCTACTTCTGATGATGTCACTTCCGGTTTACAATGACAGTTTTTCCTGTCTTACTCCTTTTTTCTGATCACGCCTACTTCCGATAATGTCGCTTCCGGTTTACATTGACCTCACTTCCTGATTCTTGATGGTCAGCGGGTCTGGGTTGCGGATAAGGCACTTGCGGGTCGGGTAGCGGGCCCAAGCATGTAAGAATGCGGGTACGGGTTGGGTACAGGTTCCAAAAAATGGACCCGCGCAGGACTCCAGCCCAAAACATAATGTACAACATTTCAAGCCTACTTCTATAGTTTAACTTTCCTTGTCCTTTAAACTCCAAGATAGTGTTGGCAAAATATTAGGAAACACTTATTTCTTTTGATAGCCATCTAATAATACCAGTATGTATGAAAGCAGTTTTATAAGTAATGTTGGTATAATCTTTTGTCTTTCCTTAACCTCATCTTGCCCTCCCAGGGGCTCATGAGAAGTATAATCTTGCCTAGTCCTGATACAGCGTTTTCTTGGATATCCTCTTTACAGTTAACTAATCTCTTGTGTATACGAGTGCAGCCTCTTGTTAGTGTACTATATAGTGCTAATAAGTATCAGAGGTTAACTAAATTCTATTTTTTGCTTGTCCATTGGCTTTTAATCAAAATCACTTTCCAGTTATATCAACTCGGTGGGTCATTAATCCTATATAGAATACATATGAGACTTCTTTTTAGTTTTATTATAATGCAGTCTGGGAAGCTGTAGGCAGCTTGTATGCATAAAAATCAGGATGCCCACTGTAGTGCAAATTTATTGTGGGCAACAAAAGTCCCATGTGCCAGGGCTCTTGGGTTGATTGCATATGGTTTGAAGAAACACCCAAAATTTTACATATATCCTGCTAGTTTACCAGCTCTGGTAAAACATGCTTACCCTAACATTTGGATTTTTCTCTAGGGGGCACCTAGACATTGGCAAGGTATGAATGGAGGTTAAAGGCAAACAAAATCCAACAATAAATATTAGGGATGCACCGAATCCACTATTTTGGATTTGGCCGAACCCCAAATCCTTTGCAAGAGATTCGGCCGAATACAGAATCAGAGTCCTAATTTGCATATGCAAATTAAGGGTGGGAAGGGGAAACCATTTTTTACTTCCTTGTTTTGTGACAAAAAGTCATGCGATTTCCATCCGCGTCCCTAATTTGCATATGCAAATTAGGATTCGGATTGTATTCGGCCGAATCCTGCTGAAAGGCCAAATCCCAAACCGAATCCTGGATTCGGTGTATCCCTAATAAATATAGAAATATGTTGGAAAAAGGTTTTTTTTTTTTTTTTTTTTTTTTATATAGCATTTAGACAGCTAGCAATGTTATACCTTATTTACTCTGAAATGTGCCTTAGAATAATGTGAGGAAGGCTGGTGTTACCTTGAAGGGAAGTAGAATGTTGTGCAACTTCTGAAATACATGGCATCTGGCTCTGGTAAAGGGCACACTAGCCCACTAAAAGATAAAACGTGCTCCTCTGATAACTGTCAGAATGAGTAAACATCTGCAAGTACAGGTATAGAATCTAATATTCGGAATCCTTAAAACCTGCATAGTTTTTAAGATAACTATGGTGATCTGAATTACGGGAAAACAATGCAAGTCTGCCGCAAATAATCTAAACATTAAAAAAAACAAAACAGATTGTTTTTCCAACAATATAGATTCAGGCAGCCTAGATACCCTACAAAAAAACCTTTTTAAAAATTTAACTGATATGCTTAAAAGGTTGCCTTTCAACAATTTGTAGCTCTTTGGATATGGGATCCCATACCTGTACAGGAAAAATGTAAAAACTCCTTTCATATACATGTATGGGATTATCCAGAAAGCTCCAAATTACAATAAGGCAACCTCCCATATACTCCATTTTAAACAAATAATTACAAGTCTTGAAGATTCTCATTTACCATTTCATGGTATATCTAATAAGTCAAATCAACTGGACTTGCTGTATATTCATTTTTCTCGGGCGTTCCACTAGTCAGCCGACTGCCTTTCTTGGATGACTAGCAAAACATCTTCAAGGAAAAATAAAATACAGCAAGTCCAGTTAATTTGATTTATTACTATAGATGTAGAAATTTCTAACTTTTAAAAAAAAATGTTTATTTTTCTGTAGTACATGTATGGGGCCCATTATCCAGAAACCTCAATTATGGAAAGGTTGCCTCCCATAGAATCCATTTTATCCAAATAATCCAAATTATAAAAAAATAATTTCCCTTTTCTCTGTAATAATAAAACAGTACCTTATATTTGATCCCAACTAAGATATAATTAATGCTTATTGGAGGCAAAATGTGTCTATTGGGCTTATTTAATGTTTTAATGATTTTCTAGTAGACTTAAGGTGGCCAAACACGGGCCGATAAAAGCTGCCGACAGACCGAGTCGGCTGCTTATTGGCCCGTGTATGGGGCCCCCCAACGGGCTTCGCCGATCTAGCCGAAAGTCGGCCAGCTCTCGATCGGATGGGACTAAAAATCCCGATGGATCGCGGGCGCATCTGTTCGTTGATGCGGTCCCACGATCTGACCGCCTGTTACCATTTGTTAGGATCCGATTGTTGGGCCCTAGGGCCCACGATCGGATCAGCCCGATATTGGCCACATCAAGGTATCTCCGTGTATGGACACCTTTAAGGTATGAAGATCCAAATTAGGGAAACCCCCAGGTCCCGAGCTTTCTGAATAACCAGTCCCATAGCTGTACCTTGTACTTCATTGCAGCTAAGATAATTAATCCTTATTAAAAGCTAAACAGTCTTGTTTGTTTTATTTTAGAGATGCACTGAATCCAGGATTCTGCCTTTTTCAGCAGGATTCGGCAATCCTTGTGCCTGGCTGAACCGAATCCTAATATGCATAAGTAAATTATGGGCGGGTAGGGAAATCACGTGATTTTTCATCACAAGAAGACTTTTTCCACTTTTTCCTTTCCTGCCCCTAATTTGCATATGCAAATTAGGATTCTGTTTGGTATTCGGCTGAATATTTCTCCAAGGATTGGGGGATTCACCTGAATCCCAAATAGTCGATCCGGTGCATCCCTAGTTTATCCTAGTTTATTTAAAGAATAAATGATCTTTTAGTAAACTTGAATTAGATGGGTCTTGATTATAGAAAATTCCCTTATCTGGCAAACACCAGGTTCCGACCATTCTGGATAACGGGTCCCATACCTGTAATGCCATGCAACACTCTGACAGAAATGGTATCCACATACCACCATGCTTTATGTGAACAGAAGTTTTCGTTGCTTGGTGAAGCAGACTGTTGAACTAGTGGTAGAATGGTAGATACGTGGCTTGAGTTGTTTTTTTTTTTTTTTTTTTTTTTTGCTATTGGCTTGACAATGCACCAGAAACTAGCAGAAATGGGAGTACATCGCTGTTTCCACATTACTATGCCGCTACTTTCTCAAGTGTGTTTTGCTGAGGAGAGAACTGGTTTGATTAGTCTAGATTCTGAAAAAACTATTGTTCTCTGGTGTTTTTGTTCCTGTAGTGGAAGATAACTTGGTTGCTCCTGATGAAGTACAAGTGAAGGGGGCTAGTAGTGCTAGTAGGTAAGTGCACTGCTGTGAAAAGGGATTTTCTCATTAGTGTGTACAGCGTTGTAAGGACACTTATCTGGCAGGTTTTAACAAGCTGCTAAGTATATTAGACTAATAAGAAAGGTAGCCATATGGCAATTGCTCATAGCTTCCACCTTGACAAGCTTTTGGGCGCAACTAGCTGTACACCTCTGACTGTAAGTAATATGTTAACTGCTTTATTTCCCTGCCTTCACTAACTATGTAACATTGAATAGAAGTTACATTTATATATATATTATAATACTGGTGCCAGTAGCAGAATTTAGAACTGTTTTGAATTTTTAGTGGATATTTTGTTTAGTCTTAAGCCTTCATTCTTCCTTATTGCATAAACATTCTGCATTCCATTCTATTTTTCCTAGAGTTCAATATGATTAAAACTCATTCTTTACTTTCAAGCATATATTTCCCATTTTTTTTTGTATTTAACACGTTTAGCTTATTCTGCGCTCCCCCATTCCCCTTGCTGTTGGTGAGCCTAATATAAATGCATTATTGCATGTGTCCATGAGCTTTTTTTCCATTTATATTCAGTTAGTGTTCACTAACGGTCAAGTGACCACTGAATGCATAGAGTATAATTATAACCAAAATTCTGTCCCAATTAACCATAACTACAAGTTTCTCTACCAGACATGTATATTTGTGTTGCATTCCACAACCATACCCCCTGCATTCAGTAGCATTTTTGTGTTCAACCAGATGGCCCACAAGTGTGCTTTTAAAAAGCTACAGGAAATACTGTAGTGCTGGTATCCCCGTTACTTTGTTTGCCAGATTTGTAGTGAAGAAATACAGGTATGGGACCTGTTATCCAGAATGCTCGGGTCATGGGGCTTTCTGGATAACTGGTGTTTCTGTAATTAGGATCTTCATATCCTACTAGAAAAGCATGTAAACATTAAATAAGCCCAATAGTCTGGTTTTGCTTCCAGTATCTTCGTTTGGATCAAGTACAAGGTATTGTTTTATTACAGAAAAAAAGGAAATAATTCTGAAAAAATTGGATTTGGATAAAATGGTGTCTATGGAAGATGACCTTTCCGTAATTCGGAGCCTTCTGGAACAGGATTCTTTATAACTGATCCCATACCTGTACTGGAACCCCCCAATCTCCAGTTTTCAAAAGTACAATCTTCATAGCAGATGTATTCTGAATCAAGCTTGCAAGAATGAATTATTGCTAAAGCCTATTACTTCATAGCTCTCCAATATATTTGCCATCTCTGGGAGATCTTTTTATATATTACATGTATTTTGAAAAGTTCCACTACCCTTAATACCGCAGTTGGGGCGGGGGGGGGAGGCCAATCTGTAACTATAAAATTCAGCGGGGGAAAAATCTGACAAAAATAACTCTGAAATTGCCCTTGGTTCAAGGAATATTCTAAAGAAAAGGGAATGTTGGATTAGGGTCAGAAGGATAGTACGCAGTTTAAGACTCTCAGCCGGTTTTGTGTTAACCGGATTTGAATGAGTAACTGAGCTTATTCCACCCTCTATTGGGGCTTAAAGATGACATTGGATGGAGGACAGGTGAAAGGAACATAGATTTAACAATACACATGCACCATATCGGGGCTTTCAAGGCATAGTATCCGTTGGACAGAAGGTAAAAAGACTCTTTTGCACATTGTTGTAAATACTGTATTTTGGGTTTACTTGACAAGCGTGAGGTTTACAGGGAAGTTTGATACTATTATATTTTTGGGTTTTATAATGTTGCTCTTAAAAATTATTTCCCACTACAGCTTGATGAAGGGACGCTAGAGGAAAACTAGATTGTATATTGTTAAACACTTGCTTTTCACATTCCAGTGTGCATTGTACCATGAGTATATAGTATGTAGGAAAATACATTGTTTTCTGTTGTAACCGTAATGTGGAACTGTGGGAGGCAATTTTGTTTTTACACAAACATACTGTAAGATTGGTACTTGAAACAATTTGAAAGTCATTTTTGTACCAATATTATAGACTTAAGGCTAGAAAATTCATCCTATATCTGCTTTCTTTATTTATACCCTTTGCCATTTTAAAATTAGATTTTTAACAATATAGTTTAATAAAGGTGCATATTTAATGTAAATTGTATGAACAGTAGTATTTTTCAAAAAGACATTGTGCATAACTATGGATTGGGGGTTTAAGGCTGTCACATTTGATCAATACAGACTCCATACAGCTAAACGTAATGCCATGATTTATGTACAAAAGGATCTGCATTATGTTATGTGTGCTGAATATACTACGCTGTAATTAAGGAACTTGTACAAAATTTTAACTATAAATTTGAAAAAGGGGGGAAAAAATGATGGTGGCCCTAGGGTTACAGGTTTGTGTTGTGCTCCTGGATTGATAGGTTAAAGTTGTACTTAGCACTATGTTGAATATTGACTTTCCCTTATGGCTTCCTCTGTATTCTTGTGCATACACACCTATATCACATATAAAGAAGAGAGTACCCGAAAAGCACAACACGATGAAATTACAACTTTCTTTATACTTGGAATGATAGGCAACATACACAGCCGTCGCAGCCTTTTGAGAAGCACCATATACTATATCAAATGAATAGGACAAGCTTATACCCTCTTTGCATTGATACTATGTCATGTAACAGTAAATGTTCATGTGCTAAATGAATTATGGATTTTCATTGTTGCACAGTGGATTGGGTGGAAAAACGGTCCGATAACTTTTCTTTTTTTAGTTTCTAAAAGAAACCCTTAAACCTATATCTAACTATTACAGATAATGGATCTGTCTGAGGATTGCATTTTAATGCTATGTAACATGCCTGCTCGTTTTGTATTTGCCCCAGAATTGTTTTAATTTGTATATATATTTTGTCTTCCTTAGAACCGAGTGTTGGTGGTGGTAGAGAAGCTCCACTTTAGGGACAAAAATGAGTGAACTAGATCAGCTACGCCAGGAGGCTGAGCAGCTCAAGAACCAAATCAGAGTATGTATTCAAGATACAGTTTTATATTATGTGCTGTAACCTGTTTTGTACATAATGTTTTGTTGAGTTCAATCATTTCTGTGGTTTCTCATAAAAGCAAGTTTAAGTGTATATTTCGCCTTACACCAAGCTGTGTATTCATGCATAGTGCAACAATTTTTCTTTTTGCATTTTCTTTAGCATTTCGCCTTACACCATTAGCATTTCGCCTTACACCAAGCTGTGTATTCACGCATAGTGCAAAAAATTTTCTTTTGTGCATTTTCTTTAGCCATCAAGATCTTCATAAAATTAGCACTCTGCACAGGTACACAATGTAAAATAGAGAATAATCTATATTTTTCCTCTACTGTATTTGAATTTACTTTCCCATTCTAGATCATCATTTTACTTTTAACAGTTGTGGGAAAACCTTACCCCATTATCAGCTGGTGAAAACCTGCAGCTGTATCTCATGCAGATAGCATTTTGGATATCTCCCTAAACTTGAGGCATTGTTGTTTTCCAGTTGTCATTGTCAACATTTAGATATGACATTATCAATTGTCTCATCCCAGATTGAGCAGATTTCCTTTCTGGACTATATTTAGAATCAATAGGACATCACGTAACATCAGCCAGTAATCGCTTTGGCCTAGAGCAGAGATCCCCAACAAGTAGCTCAGGAGCAACATGCTGCTGCTCACCAACCTCTTGGATGTTGCTTGCAGTGCCCTCAAAGCAGCTTCTTATTTATGAATTCCTTCCTTGGAGACAAGTTTTGATTTCATAAAAAACAGGTGTACTGTCAAACAGAGCCTCCTGGAGGCTGCCAGTCCACATCACAGCTACCAAATAGCCAATCACAGCCCTTATTTGGCATTCCCAAGTAACTTTTTTTCATGGTTATGTTGCTCCTCAACTCTGTTTACGTGTGAATGTGGCTCACCAGTTGAAAATGTTGGGGACCCCTGGCCTAGAGAGTATGTAATATGCAGAACAACCCTGCAATACCTGCCTAGTTATCCAGTCATTCAGCAGAAGACCAGATTGGTTGATTTAGGCTAGGGCAAACAGAGTAACAAACTACACTTTAAGGGCTAGGCCGCATGGGAAGATTCAGGGAGATTGGTCACCTGGTGACTAATCGCCGCATCTTTGAGGCGACTAATCTCCCTGAATGGCTTGCTGGTATCTCGCACCCGCTAGTGCTAAAGTCGCCTGCGCCTATTCACACGCGGCGATACGTTTTTCAAAGTCACGCGGCAATTTCGAGCGACTTTGAAAAACGTGTCGCCGCATTTGAAAAGGCAGGCAACTGTAGTGCTGGCGGGTGCAAGATACCAGCAAGCCATTCAGGGAGATTAGTCGCCAGGCGACTAATCTCCCTGAAATCTTCCCGTGTGGCCTAGCCCTTAAAGTGTAGTTTGTTACTCTGTTTGCAATGGTCAAATATTTGGCCACCAACATGGTGGGTTGGGCTAATCCTCTGTGTTGAGCCCAACCATCAGGTTGTGTTAAAGTGACAGTGCTGTTCTACCAACTGAGCAACTCCTTAAAGGAGAACTAAAGCCTAAAAAGGAATATGGCTAAAAATGCAATTATTTTTATATGACCTTATTGCATCAGCCTAAACTTTCAGCTTGTCAATAGCAGCAATGATCCAGGATTTCAAACTTGTCACAGGGGGACACCATCTTGGAAAGTGTCTGCAACACTCGCATGTTCAGTGGGCTCTGAGCAGCTGTTGAGAAGCTAAGGAGCCATTGCAAATGATTACGAAGAAAATGGGGTTGGCCTGTAATATAAGCTGATGTTACAGGACAGATTGCTAGTTGCACTGGTTTCTTTGCTGCCATGTAGTTAGTATCTGGATTACTTACTAATCAGCCTTATATTGTGACATTTATATACTATATGTACTGTATATCGTGAGTGGGTCTCTAAGCTCAGTAAGTGACAGCAGCACAGAGAATGTGCAGTGAATCGGCAAAAAAGAAGATGGGGAGCTACTGGGGCATCTTTGGCATCATTTCTAGCCTACTTCTTTAGCTAAGCTTTAGTTCTCCATTAAGGACCCAATGTTCTTGTCTGCCAGCTTGTTTTCAACTGGGCCCCAATGTGCATAGTTTTGATCTCTTACATGGGATCTTAATCAGCAAGCTGTCACAAGTGCTCAGGTCAACAGATAATGTTTGTCAATCTGAGCACTTGAAGGGATTGCTAACCAATGTGTGGTGCTAGGAATAGGCATGTGCCCTGCCCAAATCTCTTCCAGAGTCTAATGATACTTCCCTCCAGTGGCCATATAATAGAATGCTTGGCATAGCAACCTCTAAACAAGCAACATCTAACAGCGAAGCAATTATATCTTTTTTCGTCTTTATGCTATGGCAATTCTTTTTGCCTCTTGTGTGGTGCCTTTTTTTAGCTTTGCATTGATCAGATTTACAATAAAGTTTCATAAGCTTTTAGCCAGAAATTGCACAGGGTTGAAATGTATGCAAATTAAGCATATTAAACTATATAATTCAATTCTGCCCTCCACTTAATGGAAACTTTGAGCTTGGAACATTCAGGAAATTGTTGGAGCCAATCTTTCTGTAGTTGTTTAGCAGTTCAGAACACCAGGAAACGCAACGTGCATTTTCAATATACCCTATGAATACAGTGGAATAAAGCTGATCAGATATTAAAAATGGCGGATGGATGCAAATCTTCAAGTATTCTGTTAAAACAGAAAATTTAATTTTTAGCTGTGCTTTTACCAGCTAGAATTTTAAGAGTCTGAGTCTAATAATACAAGTCACTAGCTATCCAAGAACATTATGGGCTCAGTAGTTAGATACATTACAAAATACCATGAAACAAGTTATCTACCGTATGTCCTGCTTTGCCAGGTTTGGTTGTGCCGCTTGGCTGGCTTTGGCCATGCTCCCGGACCATCTGGAAATGAATGCCAATTTAGGTTTGACACGTTTTTTTGTGATCAGATGACAAATCTCATCTGGTGAACGGTGCATTGGCAGTTGAACTACTCCTCTACACTGCCTCCTTTTCCAACCTTTTTAGGTTTTAGTCCAGAACAAATGGAATGTGGGCATTCAGGTGTATAGCCGCTCATAGGGTATCCATTCCTTAGACCTGTCTGGTAATTTTACGGCAACTAATTCAGTGTAAAAATGTTCACCAGAATAAAAGGATTTAAATACCACATGTTTTTTCTGTTTGGTTTTTTTCCTCTTTTTTACTTATGATGCATACTTGTAAAAATATAAAATGAGAATAAACTCCCTTGTACTGAAAAGCTTGCATTTTTAAATGTCAATTTTCTGATCATTTTCCTTGTGGTTATCTTAATCTGTTACTGTAGAATTTAACCGAGATTTTTTTTCTTTTGCAGGATGCAAGGAAATCTTGTGCAGATGCCACTTTGGCTCAGGTAATAAAAAAAACTTCTTATACAATATTAGTTTACAAACAAGGGAAATGTGTTATAAAACTGGGCATACACTTTAATATCCCCCCTTTAAGATCATTCAGTAAGCAGCTCATAACCCATTTTTGTCACATTTGCGGTGTTCAATCTTTTGAGTCCCCAGGCCAATAATCTAATCATAAAGGGCCCATATATTGTCCAATAAGCTGCCCACTCAGCATTCTGCTGCATTTATTAACCAGTCATGCCATAGTTGTCTGAAAAGTGCTGGCTTGAGTGATTCTTGGTAGATTTTCTTGTTAATGGTGGGCTTTTTTGAGCATATTAGCACAGTGATTGTGTGCTACTTAAAAACACTTTGCTTAAACACTGAAACTATTTTGTTTGATGTTGCCAAACAAATCCCAAAAGTTAAGTAGCCATGGCTTTTAAATGTGCCCACTTGCTTTTCCCTCCTGGGGATTATTTGTTTAAATACTGCCACAAGGTACTTAGTTGAAAGTAAACTCTTCATACCTTAAACCACCAATGAGAAGGCTTCGTCATTAGTTTCGAGTGTGTTCTTGAAATATACCTGCCCTGCTGTATATGACTATGCTAGCATGTATGCATACAGAACTATACTTTTTGTCCATCCATTCTCATGGCATTGTCGGAGGGGAAAAAAGACCATTACAGTGATCAGTGTGCAACTGCTATTCTGTATTTTGTTTGCAATGTTTTTTGTTTTTTTAAACTAATGTTCTCTGCTCCCTTGCCAGTGTGCAATAAAACTAATAGGACTCAGAGATGAGATACTGTGTGCATGTCTGTAGCATTTTATCATGTTTCTTGCCATTCATTTTAATACAATTTTAATTGCACTTTTGTAGATCACAGCCAACATTGATCCAGTTGGTCGAATTCAGATGCGCACTAGACGTACATTGAGAGGGCACCTGGCTAAAATCTATGCTATGCACTGGGGTACGGACTCCAGGTAGGTGTAAATGATGAATCTTCTGTTTAATAAATGCAGTCTTGTTTGGAACTAATGAAAAACTGTTCATAGTCTTAATCACCTTTTCAATGAATGTATAATTGGAAACAGTTGGTTTTTCTAATTACTTTGAAACCAGTAATACCTACAGTACACCTGGTATGTTGATAGTTGTTGTGCTCTCACGAACAACCAGTGGCAGTCAAAACAATCTCCCCTGCTAGCCATAGGCCAGACATTTACCATTCTTTGTGGCTGCTACGTCTGTGGTCAACAAGGCCTCTGTTGATGTTCTTTTCTGAAAGCCTTCCATACGTACCTGTTAAGATCAGCCGGTCCTGCCATGTCAAGTCAAGCAGAGATCCACTAATATGGAAACCTACGCCAAAATTAAGCAACAGCCTAGGTGCCTGCTTGAAGTCCTTCAAGCGAGCTATCATCTTCCTCCCATCTATCTTCCCCCCTCCCTTCTTCCTTCCTCCCTCCCAGCTTTTCCGCTCTACTGCGCATGTGCCTGCTGGATTTTGAACAAGGGAGGAAGATGATTGCTCGCTTGAAGCTTGCTTGACTTGAATAGTACCTAGAAACAATATTAGACAATTTGTACACAAAACAGCGCTCTTGGTTAAATCACACTGTACTGTTGTCCAGCTAGGAATGACTGTAGTGCTATTAAGTGGTTAGAGAGCAATAAACTTTGTGCAGAAACCCACCACCATGTGTGTTACCACAACTTATCACACCTTCTTGACATCAAACTCTGTTTCTGTTTCAGGCTGCTAGTTAGTGCCTCCCAGGATGGCAAGCTCATCATCTGGGATAGCTACACCACAAACAAGGTAATCACCACACTTGTCATTGATTATTTTTTTATCATTTTACGCAAATGTTATTTTTTTAGGAAATGTAGCTTAAACAGTTTCCACTATGGTTTCTTTTCACTTTTGTTTTAATGTTTTGTTAAGTCTTTGGATTTTCTTTTCTGTTAGTCATCATTAAACTACACCCAAACTTTAAAGGCTCAGCTGCAAGGAACTACTTTAACATTTTAAATGTTGTTGAAATGTACAAATAGGAATACTTACCTTTAAATTTAAGCTTGATTCCATGAAGCAGCTTTTCCTTGTTGCTGTGATGTTATGTCTTAAGAATTCCTCAACCATTCAGTTTCTGTCCTCCGTAGTTTTAACAAAACAAAAAAAGAGTTGCTTATTTGCTGACAACTGTGTGAGCATCTTCCATTCATCATAAAAGCATGTACATGTTAAAGGGGCAATACATTTCCTTGTTCATCATGAGTTCAGTGTAGGGCTTGTGCAGAACATGCTTTTCCAATAGCTTTAATAACAAAGAACCTTTTTAAATGTGAAACTGCCATCATTGTTCTTTTTTTAAAGAGAGTTTATTGTATTTTGAAAGCAAGATAATTTCTTGCTTTAAATAATGCATGTTCCCTTCTACTGTAGTTGATAATAGATATCCCCAGAGAAGTATATAATCTTGAGGACATCTTAAGCGGTCTTCTTCATGGCCAATCGGCAATTTTAGCCAGCTTTAAACGGAAAATGCTCCTTTTCACACACCTCCCTTTTGATAGGGCTGCCACTTTTTACATGTCTGTGGAAGAGGCAGAACAGGTGACTAAAGGATGGAATGGATGATGTGGGGGCTGATTTGTGATACAAATCAGTGACATCCAAAGGCACACAGGTCTACAGGAATTCTTCCAAAATTCTTTATTTACGGATTGCAAATGCAACGTTTCGGGGAACAGAAATCCCCTTTGTCAAGCAAACAAACGTTGCATTTGCAATCCGTAAATAAAGAATTTTGGAAGAATTCCTGTAGACCTGTGTGCCTTTGGATGTCACTGATTTGTATCCTGTCGTGAGGTTGCCGAGCCTCTACCATCGTGCACCAGGCGTCTCTTAATTTCCTATAGGGTGTGCGGGGTCCTACACTGCTGTTTGGCTGATTTGTGATGTCATGCAGTGGGCAGGAAATGATGCCATTCACACTGGCAGGGTTATCCTTGTTTCAGAACTCTGAAACAAGGGCAGGCAGTCTTGGACCAGAAAACTCATGTAACAACCAGACAGGTGACAACACTACTCTTTCCTATTAACGAAAAATGCGCAACAGTGCAGTTGTGAGCAATTTCATAGCCTTTCCTTTTTGTCTTGTTTCTTGCAAAAGCATTAATTGATGCAAACGTTAATATGCAAGACTTGTAGAAACCCTACCTGTACAAGAAGCCATATTTAAAGTCCTTTCTATATAATCTAAAACTTGACCCTGTTCAGCCATACATGGACAGGGCCAAATCGGGCTGACGTCATATTTAGCCCTGGAATCAAAAATTGATTGATGAAATTTTTGACCTTATATCGGTCAGGGAGGTTTATTAGAGGGCCCCATACATGGGTCATTAAGCTGTCAACTTAAGGTGGCCATAGACTCAAAGATCCGCTCGTTTCCCCGATATGCCACTAACGGCATGGCTATATCGGGGGTAATTCGGCCGTACGGTCGGTTAAAAATCAAACTCTGGCCACGATGTCGATCGGGAAGACCCGTCGGAAGCCCCCATACACGGGCAGATAAGCTGTCAAATCGGTCCAAACGACTGATATCTGCAGCTTTATCTGCCCGTGTATGGCCACCTTTAGGGTGGAGGGTGCTAGTTGGTGGGTTTCATCTGCTCATTAAACACTGTATAAAAGAGGTAAATTAAACTAGACAGTGGTATTGGTAGACTATTTGCGCTTCGTTTTACTTTTCTTATATAAATATTTACATCTTATGCTTGTGACTCTCTGGAAACTACAGCTGCTTTCCTTTCTAGAGCTTAACTACCCTAGCAACTAGGCAGTTCTTTGGAAATTAAGAATGTTAGATCATTAGGATAGGGTCTGTTTATTTTGTTTGCTGAAGTTTGTGATCTCTACAGCCTGGCTGGCATAATGCCATTTTTGTGGTGAAATCTTGGGAAATGTTAGCTTTCTGCCAGATCTCTCTCTGAATACAGGTATGATATTTATTATCAGGAAGACTGAAAAAATGAGCAATACCATTTCAGAACCAGTGTCCTGATTAAACAAACCACTTTTTACTGTATTGCCTTTTTTTGCTGTATTAAGGCATAGCTTATGTTTCATACGTAAATTAGTACAGATCCGTGTCGCTGGCAAACAATGTGCTTCACGTTGCAGAAAAACCCAGACCCCCCCGTATTACAGAATAGATCACATACTAGTGCTTGAGTCTGTAAATGTCTTGTTTATTTGGAAGATTTTAAAATTAACAAATGTGCCTCTAAAAATCACAGCCTACGTGTTATGTTGTGTCAGTTATTCAGCCACTTTCTGCTGTTACGTTTAACTGTGCATCTTTTTGGCTGGATGTAAGGCAGCCTGGTTTCAATCCGTTCTGAATCATTGTAGCCTTTCAATTCACAGTAAACCAGCAGTAGCTTTCACTTTAGCCTTTATCCTTTGTGGACTTGCTCTAAATATTTATAAAGTCTGTATATTTCAGATATTCGTTTTGGAGATGTAATTAGCTGTGCAAATTACTTTATTTTTAACTATCAGAAGAGAAAAAAGTCAGCTCGCTTAATGTGTCGGAGGCAGTTCAAAATCCAAATTTATCTAATTTTCTGAAATATATTCAGACCAAATCCGTACTGGTTATTTCCCGTTATTTATCAAAACCTTTTCCCAAAAAATTCCAGTTTGTGAAAATCATCCGAAAATTCTAATCATACAAATTTTACGAATTTTCCGCCCGAAAATCACAAAATCTTTGGCTTTTTGCACAAAAGAGGGAAAAAAAAAGAGGTTTTGGCATTTGGACTTTAATACATAACCTGCTTAGTGTGATTTAAATAATGGCAATGTTACTGAAGAACATAATATTGTGGTATTTCAGATTTCTGAAACTTCAAAATGGAGAGCTGTTTAAAAAATTCTGTTTTTTTCAGGGGATGTAGAATATGCTGAGGTTGGGGAGGGTGCTGAATTGGCAGCTAAGAAATGTCATATGCCCAATTTTTATTTTGGGGTCCCTGCAGGCAATATGTTTAGGTAAATCTATTCATACTGGACACCAAATTTTTCGTTAAATGGAAATACAAAAATGGCTTTGTGTTTGAAACCAGAAAGTGTTGGTGGTAAGGGTTATTATAATGGCCGGTGTGGCTTATAATTGTGGTAGCTATGTGCGGCACACACTGCATCCCTTCCTTTTTTAACTCAAATTCAAGAGCTGAAAATAAAAAAATAAAACCCAGTTGAAACGTTGCCAAGAATAGGATGATTGACATTTAATGTAAATGTGAATTCTAAGATTCAAAGTCGGAATGATTTACTGTAATGAAAGAACAAATAATTAGTTGCCCTTTAGGTACAAATGTATATTTGAGTGAATAATTATGAAAAAAAACACCCCTAATTTACATTATTTGTGTCTATCAATCTATGCTCACAAAATCAATTTGGTATCCGAGAGATTTTTCATCACAAATTCTAACTCTTGAATTAACTACAGCAACTTAGAGCAAAGCTCCAGGCGATAACTAGACTCTAAATAAATACTAGTATCCATTGAGAGGTTTTGGCAATTTGAGAATACTGGAGTTTTACAACAAATGTGGTTTACAACTGCCAATAAAGGTAGACCAGGTGTATAAATACATTTTTGCTTCCTATATCTAACTATTTTCCTGTAATGAGACATAATCAATATTGCCTTTTATTGTGTTTATAAGCATTTTTTGATCATTTTTCAAATCCCTATTTAGGTTCATGCCATCCCGCTGCGTTCTTCTTGGGTGATGACCTGTGCATATGCTCCCTCTGGAAACTATGTTGCCTGTGGTGGTCTTGATAATATATGCTCAATTTACAACCTCAAAACTCGTGAAGGAAATGTGCGGGTGAGCCGTGAGTTGGCTGGGCATACAGGTGAGGCTTATTGTTGTCATTTATTTCGTTGGTGTAAATCATAATGCAAAATTTTTTGCTCTTTTTAAAAATCCACTCTCATGGTATATAATTGCCTAGTAATATTCTGCTTGTCCCAGCTTTATCCATCATACGTTAAAACATTGTTAAAAGGATTCTGTCATGATTTTTATGGTGTCTTTTTTTTCTAATTTACACTGCAAATAATTCACTCTGCCATCTAAAATGTCATTCCTGAACCAATAAGTGCATTTCTTTTTTTTTCTTAATGGTGTGTAGGCAGCCTTCTCAGGCCATTTTGCCTGGTCATGTGCTTTCAGAAAGAGCCAGTACTTTAGGATGGAACTGCTTTCTGGCCAGCTGTTGTTTCTCCTACTCAATGGAACTGAAAGTGTCACAGTGAGGCCTGGATTTTTAATATTTAGGGCTGCTGGGGGTAGAAGAGATGGAATGATATCCCTCCAACTTACAGTGTAGCCGTAAAGAGTTAATGAAGTTTATCAGAGCACAAGTCACGTGACTGGGGCCACCTGGGACACAATACATCTTATAGGGAGCTTCCTTTCCTAGCAGATGTAGAGCTCAAATAACTGATTCCAGTACCTGTACAAACAAAATCTAACAAAATAACTGCCTTTTGCACAAATTCTGCATGTAGAGAGACATGATTTCTGGTGATTTTAATAGTGAGCTCTAATACATCTGCTAGGCAAAAGGAGTCCCCTTTAAAATATATTGGCTCTAACTGTCAATGATTATCTGACACCCAACTCCTGAATGAAGACAGAATGAAGAGAAACAGATGCAGAGAGAGGAATAGTGAAGATAAACTTGATTATTTTAGAAACGTTACAGAATTTTTAATCAATTGTATTTAGAACGTTTCTTACGTTAGTTTGCTGAAGCTTATATTTCATTTTTAATTTTTGCGATAGTTCCCCTTTAAATTATCTATCATGCTTAAAATAAGTTTGGATTTAAATACAGATTTTGTTTTCTGCAAGCAAAACGTCTCAAACAGTAACACAAAGTTTGATGAAATAGCAGCAGTTATTAGGTAAAGCTTAGATAACTGGCATCACTGGTACACAACCACATAAGTGATCTCATTGTCAATAGAAATGTAATGCCAGGGGCTCAGCTCTTTCCCTGATGTAGATACAAAAGCCTCTGTTACTGCTGTTTTGGGCTGTATTAAATTGGACGTCATCATCCCATCAACCAGTAATGGCCCTGAGCTTGTAAATGCGTACATCATGGCAGCTTGCGTCAAGCATCAAAGATCTTTTTGAATCTGCATGATATGAGTTGTTCATTTGATCTCGATCACTCTACAGAATGCCACCAATACAACAATGTTGTTTAAAAATGCACACATACCGTCCCTATATGTTTATTGGGATGTAGGCATCAAATTGCATACAAATGTCACATACCATTTTGAGTGCAGTGGCATCTGCGAGTATTGACAGCTAGCAATACACAGACTTGATCTCGGACAGCTGTTTGTTTGGGATTAACCGAATCCGGGATTCGGCCACGAATCCAACTCCTAATTTGCATATGCAAATTAGGGGCGGGGAGAGAGTGTGACTTTTTTTTGTATCAAAACAAAGTAAAATGTTTTCCCTTCCCACCTCTAATTTGCATATGCAAATTAGGATTCGGTTTGGTATTCGGCTGAGTCTCTCGCAAAGCATTCGCGGGTTCGGCTAAATCCAAAATAGTGGATTCTGTGCATTCCTAGTTAAAGAGAAGAAAAGAATCCCTTTAAGAAATTGCTTCTTAGCTTTGGGGAAAAATAAAATACTAACTGAACGTACCAAAATCATGAAGGGGTGGTTCACCTTTAAGTTAACTTTTCGGATGTTCCAGAACGACTAATTCTAAGCAACTTTTCAATTGGCCTTCATTATTTTATTTTTTATAGTTTTTGAAGTAGTTGCCTTTTTCTTCTGATCCTTTCCAGCTTTCGAATGCGGGTCACTGACCCCATCTAAAAACAAATGCTATGTAAGGCTACAAATGTATTGATATTTTGACTTTTTATTACTCCTCTTTCTATTCGGGCCTCTCCTATTCATATTCCAGTCTCTTATTCAAATTAACGCAAGGTGGTTTCTATGGGTAATTTGGACCCAAGCAACCAGATTGCTGAAATTGCTGAATAAAAAGCTACATAACTCAAACATCACATAATAAAAAATGAAAACCAATTGCAAATAGTCTCAGAATATCACTCTCTACATCATACTTAATGTTAACTCAAAGGTGAACAACCCCTTTAAAATTAAAGGTTACCCCCCCCCCTCAGAATTGTTGTAGACATCTTTCCAAACCTCCGTAAATTCTTTCTCTGTTGTCTTTAGCTCTATTCTTATTTAGCCTCAAGGAAAACATTTTTGCAGTTCAATCCCTTTAATTTGTTGGTTATGTAAAGTCTGCTTTGTTTACAGACTACTCCCAAAGTTGCACAATGTCTACAGTAAATATACCTTGTTTTAATGGGCAATCTCCTTTTGAAAGCAAATATACATGAACATTCACATGCGTTATTCGTTCACCTCTGAGATTCAAATGTTCTCTTCATTCTTAAATTATAAGTTATTTACGGCAAAGCCTAGTTGGATTGGTATCAGTGTAACCTTTTTTGGTCATACCTTTTCATGTATTTTGTATCTACAGGGTATCTTTCCTGCTGCCGTTTTCTGGATGATAACCAAATAATTACCAGTTCTGGAGATACCACTTGGTGAGTTTATTAATCTCTCTGTTTGCTTATAGCCTGTAAATAAAGCTGTAGATCTGTCTGCATAGTTCTTCCCCAGTACGAAGTAAGAACTATACATTGGGCCTCATTTATCAATAATGGGCAAATTTGCCCATGGGCAGTTACCCATAGCAACCAATCACTGATTAGCTTTTTAAAGCCAGCTGCAATAGAAAAATAAATGCAAGAATTTGATTGGTTGCCAAATTTGCCCAGTGTTGATAAATGACCCCCAATGTCCCTTAAGAGCAGTCCCTTAAGGGCTTCTGTTCATAATCTGGTAAAAACAAGTCCTTTGCACATTGTACTATGCCTAAATGTTTTCTGTTTTGAAGAAAACGAGATCTTTCCAAAATTTGAATCTTCATTAGAAAATCATAAAAAACTTAAATAAACCCAAAAAGCTGGTTTTGCCACCAATAAGGATTAATTATATCTTAGTTGGGATCAAGTACAAGCTACTGTTTTATTATTACAGAGAAAAAGGAAATGATTTTTAAAGATTTGGATTATTTGATTATAATGAAGTCTATGGGAGACAGCTTCTCTGTAATTCTGAACTTTCTGGATAACAGGTTTCCGGATAATGGATCCCATAGCTGTAGTTGGTGTATCTTCCTTTTTTACATATAAAAATGTATATTGTTACTGTGCCTTCTGTTCAAAGCTCATTTGTCTTCTTTCTGAACAGTGCTCTTTGGGACATTGAAACTGGCCAGCAGACAACCACCTTTACTGGGCACACTGGTGATGTTATGAGTCTGTCCTTAGCTCCAGATTCCAGGTGCTTTGTGTCTGGAGCCTGTGATGCATCTGCCAAACTTTGGGACGTTCGAGAAGGAATGTGTCGACAAACCTTCACTGGACATGAATCAGACATAAATGCCATCTGTGTAAGTCTATATAAACACCTATTACTATCCAAATGCCTCTTATCCCTTTCACTGACAAAGGTTTCACAATGTAAGCTCATGTGCTACATCATTGAGAGGCTGTCTCTTTGCTTGTGGATGATGTATCACATAACGATGTCAGGCAAGCTGTTAAAATATACTGCAGGTTTAATCTGTCACAAATAACAGGGGGACATCTTCCTGAGGCACCTGAGGTGTGGTTATTGTCTATGTTGCCAGGCTCAATAAAAAAAGATAAAAAATAGTTTTATGAAATTTGCCTTACAAGCAGCAAGAGCAGTGATTCCGAGGAAATGGAAATCGATCCACCCCCCCTTAGTAGAGGAATGGATACGAGAAATTGAATCCATAAGGAAGATAGAGGAAATGATCTCTTATGATAATAGTACAAATGAAAAATATATTGCTACATGGTCGGCATGGACAAGATATAAAGATACACCAGAATACAAAAGTATTATGGTAGCAGATGGCTAGAACTGTTATACAAGAAAACAAAAGATAAATGCAATTAAAAAATACATGGAAACTAGAAGAAGCCTGATATCAAGTAGGAGTGGGATGACTACATGTCTAGAGGGACAATATACTGCAGGTTTAATTTAGCCCTTAAGTATAGCATAAACCAATGCCGCAGGTAAATAACCAGTATAGGAGAATTAACACAACACAGAAATAACACTAAACCTTATGCTATGGGTTTCTTTACCAGCTCAAAGCCTCCACATCCCTTATAGCATTGACAATCTGTGCCTCCAAATACTTCCACAGTCAGTCCCCATAATCTTTCTATTGATTCACAGCTCCTACTCTGAGCTACTGTCAGTTACCTGAAAATAGGGACCGACTCACACTATACACCATATATACTTTGATGATTTAAGGCTGATTCATTGATTTTGTATTAAGGCTGATAAAAGGCACACTTTTTGGGATATATAAGGATCAATGTTTGCCACAGCTCATATCACCTACAGCAGCCAATCAGCTGGTAGCATTTATATGTCACCTGGTAAAGAAAACAGTCCCATTGGTTGCTATGGGTTACTGCACCTTGACAAACTTGCTTTTGAGATTAACCACAATTTATGTTTCATTCTGTTTATAGTTCTTCCCCAATGGCAATGCCTTTGCCACTGGTTCAGATGATGCCACCTGCAGGCTGTTTGATCTTCGGGCTGACCAGGAACTGATGGTTTATTCACATGATAACATTATCTGCGGCATCACCTCTGTAGCATTCTCCAAGAGTGGACGCCTCCTCCTAGCTGGATATGATGACTTTAATTGCAATGTCTGGGACACACTTAAGGCTGATAGAGCTGGTACGACTGTGGATTAATCAACCTTATTTCTATAATTCTTTATCTCGTTGGGGAAACCGGATATTTTTTTGTAAACCTAAATTTACATTTCATAATTACACTATGCACTATTTCACAATTCTTCTTTTGTCCACAGACATTTACAGTTTTCTGTAATGTTTATAGCTGCTATTACAAACTTGTTTAAAATCTGGTATATCTAAAAAGCAACAGAGCTAAAGATTGATGCCTGTGGAGTAGTAGTGCCTTGGAGATGCTGCTGCTTCCCCAAATCCTTTACCCTGCATTGGATGCATAGTTGCCAGAACTGATTTATTCATTTAATAGAGGCAGCAAACTTCAGTAATCTGGGAAAGGCACTTCATAAGAGCATTATCAGCTTTTGCATTTCAGTTTTAGCACATAGAGCAGCTCCAGTGGTTGATTTTCCACCCATGTTGCATCTTCCTGAGGCACACTTGTGTCTGCACTCCACTTAACAACTTTGATACACATATAGTATTTAAACCATACATGTGATCCTGTAACTTCACGCTCTCCAGTGAAGGCTCGTGGAACATGGCTGCCTTCATTCACAGAATTCCGAGAATAATTTTAACAATGGGTACATTACATTCCACGCCTTAGAGGAGACCTAATCCTTTGTTTTTAGAATGAAAGCTTTTTTACAATTCACTTCACTTTTCTATTTTTTGTGCCTAGGTGTTCTTGCTGGTCATGATAATCGTGTAAGTTGCTTGGGAGTAACAGATGATGGCATGGCAGTGGCAACAGGTTCATGGGACAGCTTCCTCAAGATCTGGAACTAAAGTAGGTTCAAATCGCACTCGCTGTTATTGTGGTAGCTAATACTTATAACCAGAAACATGTAAAAAAAAAAAAAAATTACGTTGTTTCAAAACTATTTCCTAAATGTATCTAGAAAGTTCTAGTTCATGGACAAATACAGCAATTCTGTATTACTGTAACCAGCACCATTCACTCTGTTTGAGCCATTCTATTGTGTCTGTGGCCTTTTCATTGGCATTGCTGTACTGCTAAAGGATGAACGGCTACTCAAACTTCGCTTTTATTAGACTCAGATTATCCTTGTACATCATACCCTCGTGATTTTGTTTTTAAAGGGTTCCCAGTCCCTGTGGATGAAACACAATCCCACAGCATGAAAAGTATCTATGATCCAAAGAACTATATGGGCACATCTAGCGTTTGCCATAAACTATTGAGTGAGCCAGTTAAGATGTGGGAATGTTTTTATGGTTGAAGGATAGCTCCTTCTACATGTGTTACAGATTTCCCACTGCTCACGCCTTTAAAACCCCCTGCCTACAATGAGGTATGGTAGCAGTAGCCTTATGCTGTAGAGCTGCTTTTTAACAGATAGCACAG
Source organism: Xenopus laevis (assembly GCF_017654675.1). Lineage (NCBI taxonomy): Eukaryota > Metazoa > Chordata > Amphibia > Anura > Pipidae > Xenopus > Xenopus laevis. The sequence continues at coordinate 95,494,789 of NC_054383.1, forward strand.
GTCATCTTTTTGACATCGAAGGATAAAAAGTGCAGGTACACTGCAACAAAACCTTTTTCAGTTGCCAAAAACACTAAAGCTTGGGCAAAAGATCATCCTTTAGCTCTGTGCTGACCTACAAGACGCTAGTATCGTTGGATTGGCCCAAGAACAAAAGGTGAATGGCCAATCAAACTCTGATCTCGGTCCAACTGAGAATCTGGTACTTTTTGAAAACCTGAGGTGTCTGCTTCTTTCCACTAACATAAAGAGCCCGGAGCTAATCTCTTTGGAGCAATAGTGGGCCAAAATCACAGTTCTTTGATCTAAAAGTCCTATTTTTATCATTCCATTACAAGGAGCCCAGTGGTTGTGGGCAGAGTATGACCTGGAATGTAGGTGGCTGAATGGGCCCTTTAGTGGTGCTCTTTATACTTTCTTACAGCCGGCAAAAAGACATACCATAAGTGTATGCTAGAATAGCTACTCCACTGTACTAAGCATGCTTTTGCTACAAAATCAGAGGGTGATTTTATGAATAAAATAGAAATGTATACATTTGAAGAATGCATGCCCTCAGAAATCAATGTTTGGGGGGATCTTGAATGAAAACCAGATGTTTTCCTCTTAAAAAACCCCCCAGTTATAACCACATGATTTACTTGTGTAAAGTTGAGAACATTTCCATTTCAGAACTGTATTCTTTCACGAGTAACACATAGCAACTAATCAGGCAATGCTTATTGGGCTTCATTTTTTTTTTACCTTGTTCCGCAAATAGGTTTGTATCAGATGAGCAAATGAAAACAATGTTTTGTCTTTTTTCCTCTCTAGATACTGAGCGGGCTTCTCCATGACTGGAAGACCATTCCAACCTTCAAAAAATTTAAATCATAGCATATCCGATCCAACCATACTAACGTGGATACCCTTTCTCCCTATTCCTATACATCAAAGGGCAGAAAACTCTCCCCTTATTTTGCTGAAACAAAGAGCACAATTATTTGCTATAGGAAGATTATTTTTTTTTTTGTTTGTTTTGGTCTCTGAAACAGAATTGTGCATTCCTTTGGGACCGTTTATTCCATTGCTCCCACTTTCCTTTTTTTTTTTTAAATTTCCCTTCTCTTCTCTACATCTGTCTTGAAGAATAATGATACAAAACACTATACAGTAAGACATAACCAAGAAGTTAGCTTGTTAAGCAGAAAGTGAGTTTCTTGAAAGTTTACCTGAAGGTCCTTGATAAGTCTGTCCAGATTACCATTTTGTAGAGTCTGCTGCGTATGGAAAATCTGCAGCTAAAAAAAAAAGATTTTAAAATGAGACGTTTACTTATTGTGGTTTTTATTTTCCCACTTTGGTCCATTAAGTGAAGGTGGGGCTTAAGTCTGTGTGTCAGGGCCTACTGTTAACGCTGTCCCTGTAGCGTTTCTTGTGAAAGCTTGCACAGAAAGCGGCCAGATTATTATTTAACACGAGAGTTAACTCTCCACATGCCGTCTATTAAATAACTTAAATGCGTAGCTTGCTCCAGCAATTGAGTTACTGGGAGTGGTTCTAACACAATGCCTGGAATGCCTTTATACATGTATTGATATGGGGCATTTAAGAATTATCAGTCCTTTCAATAATGGACTATGTCTCCAGGCTGCCCAGAACATTGCACCTTTGATGATAAACTGTTCCCTTTGTCATGAGTACATCTTAACCATTGCCTACACACCATATCATATACTAGGACTCCTCTATAACTGAGAGCATGCAGAATTGCAGAGCAATGTGCCACAGCTCAGTCTGTTGAGGATAATTCCAGAAACTTCCCTTTAAAGCCAATCAGAGAGATATATTTCCCCTCTAAGTATCTTCATCACCATGATTTGAACCTGTATCAAGCCCAGCTCAACTTCTTTGAGATGTGTTGAAAGATCCATTTTTTAAAAAAATACTAACCTCTTTTCCTATGGGGATTAAAGGAAAATGATCCCTAATTGTAATGTAGAGGAGTCTTATTGGTGCTTTACGCTATTCATTTTACAGAAAAGGAATAAAAGGATCGTTTACCAAGTTATTTTAACACTGAAGCATGTCAAATCCTTATTCACAAAAACCTGAAATATAACCCCCCCCTTTAATGAAACACTGGGAAAAGAAGTTTAACAGAGAGGGTAACTTTCACAAGCACTACCCTAGTCCCATCCCCTAGATAAGAGTCAGCCATGGACAGAAGTACATATCTGTTCGTCCGGATATACATTCAGATGTGTATGAAATGATGTACAAAATTAATGTTTTTGAAAATAATGATCTTGAACTTTCTAAGTTAAATCTTACGAAAGCTTTTATTCTTTTGTTGGCGGGGGGTGTGTTTGCCATAGGGATGGGTTTTCCTCTTAGGGTTGCATGCTGTAGAGTTGCTTAATAATGTGCAAATAGAAAAAAAAAAGTCCTTAGATGTTTTTTTTTTTTTTTTTTCCTTTTAAAGAAATAACCTGTTTAAAAAAACAAAAACAAAAAAAAGAATTAAATAACTATTGCGGTTGTGCTCATTTTTTTTTTTATTTTATAATCACCGCTACTCTGTGTATACATTTTCAAAGAAGTTCAGTGCAAAAAAAAAAAAAATGAGCACTTTGAAGAGTAGCCTAATTCACTTTTTTTTAACAAATAATAAACATCCTGTTCAAACGATTACATAAAAATCAAAAATGTTTTGTTTGTTTTTTTTGTCAGGAAGGGTTGGGAAATGTGAAATTAAACTTGATTCTTCTGGTTTAAGTTGATGCTTCTCAGCCAGTTCTTGTAGAAAAAGGATCTTGCATCTGATTTTTTTTTTTTTTTTTTTGTTCTTGCAAGAACAGCTTTCCCTGCCTCTTATTTCTCTCTTTCTCTCTCAAATCAATCCACTGCTCTCTTGTTGGGATCTGGGAGCCAGTGCTCCACAACAGGAAAGAAGGCAAGCGCGATGAAATATAACTCAATAGCTTTTTTTCCCCCCTCATTGTATATGAAAGATACTCAGCCTTTGCAGTAGCTGCTTTTACAATTTTTTTTTTCTTCTAAAATTTCTGTACAAAAAAAGTGCTGTCATTGTGCGTTAGGCCGGGACCTGGCAGAGAAAGATGCCCCTCCCACTTCTTGCATAATTTACTCTAGAGCTCTCTGCACCCCCTTTCCCTTTCACCTTTTGTATTTAATTTTAAAGTCAGTGTACTACAAGAACGCTGGATGCAAGATAGATACTATATTAAAATGTACTGTTATTTAAGATGTAATAAAGCAGTTTGACATGAGTTTATAACTTGTGATGTTTATTGTTTAGCTTGCCTTGTGCTTAAAGTTCCCATGCACCAGAAAATGTAGGCTGCCAAATTTCTGTCGTGATTATTTGCCCACGGTCCAGTGATTGGATCCTCAAGCGCTACTCACCAGCCCGATAGATATCAGATTTTTGTTCAATATTAGTCGGGCAGGGCATCAGGAGAGCAACGTAAACCGGACAAAAAGCTGCTAACTATAGATCAACCCATGAGCCACATTCAAATGTAAACAGAGTTGGGGAGCAACACAAACATGAAACCTGTTCCCGGGAGGCAGGGTTGCCAGGTCTAATTTTCAAAACCAACCAAAATCAGCTACAAAACTAGCCTTTTTCAAATTTTCACTGATTTGCAAATTTTTCCGTGAAGTAAAATGGCACACATTTGCCCGTCACCAGGGGGGGCCCAGGAGGTTTAGGGGCCCAATAAGGCCCTAATACATACACCATTTCAATAAATATTGGTAAAACAGGTCAACCTATAGACATTTTGGTGGCCAGTAGATTTTTGCCCCACAATTGTTTGAAATTGAGAAAAGTCACCAGAAAATGCGAGAATGCTTAAGAGTGATGGGAGACTGGTGTACAGAGCCCAAAATTTCGTAACTCCCAATTTCTACACAAGTCAGTCCCATTGCATGCTGGGTATTGTAGTCTTACATTAAAAACATTAAACTGCAAACGGCATTACCCAACATGCATTGAGAGACGCAGGCTTTGCACATTAGGGCAACAAAAAACTTTGTCTGGTTTCCAAAGTACAAACCAGCCAAAAGCCCAAAAAGTAGCCCAAATCTGTACCTTGGCTAGTTTGTACTTTCAAAACCCGCCTGGGCTTAAATTAGTAGCCCAATTTGGCTTGAAACCTGCCAGCCAAACAACCCTGCTGGGAGGTGCCAAATAAGGACTGTGATTGGTGGCCCCTATGTGGACTAACATTCTTCAGGAGGCTCTTTGGTGACGCAGCTGGTTTTTATACAACTAAAACTTGCCTCCAAGCCGGGAATTAAAAAAAAAAAAAACTTCTATTTTGAGGCCACTATGAGCAACATGTTGCTCCTGAGCCAGTTGTTGGGGGAACACTCTTCTAGATGATCTTGGTCAGTATCTGTTGCAGCCCACACTTATGTCTCAGATACTCATGTCTTAGAGTGCATCTGTTTGTTCAGGTGCATATATGAGGCTGTGACTGCAGTTGGAATAGTTGGAACAGTCTCAAATGATGGGACATCCTTCAGCCTGAGGGTAAAAACCCATATGTATATGCACATTAAAGGGATATATCCTGAAAACATAAAAAAAAAGTAAAGTGCCCCGTGAAAAAAGTTTCCCAATATGCTTTTTCTAAAATATGGTGTTGTTTATTTTAAAAATATATTTTGCAACAACAGGGTGCTTCTCCCTAAATCGTCTCATAGTTCTAGTTGGCTGCAGGACATTGGTCATCAGAACTCAAGAGTGGTGCTCGTTGTTCCAAAGGAAAGCTTCATTCTCGTCTGCTTCAGAGGAGGCACCTACTTATATTAAATCCCAAAAAGACCTGAACACTGAAGCTTTCCTTCAACTCTGAACTCAGAGCAGAGCTGATTGTTCTAAAGTCAGGTGAACACCTAGATGTTACCAGAATCTTTTTTAAGTAATAATGCTTAAAAATGCTTATTTATTCATGAGGAACTTGAATGTATCCTTTAAAGGAGAACTAAACCCTAAAAAATAATTCTTTCTAAAAATGGCATATTTTATATACTGAACTTATTGCTTCAGCCTAACGTTTCAGCTTGTCAATAGCAGCAATGATCCAGGACTTCAAACTTGTCACGGGGTCACCATCTTGGAAAGTGTCTGCGACACACATGCCCAGTGGGCTCTGAACAGCTGTTGAGAAGCTAAGCTTAGGGGTTGTTGCAAATTATCAAGCAGAAAATGAGGTTTGTCTGTAATATAAGCTGATGCTACAGGACTGATTATTAAATTCTCATGCTAATTGCACTGGTTTCTGTGCTGCCATGTAGTAATTATCTGTATTAATTACTTAGCCTTATATTGTGATATTTATGTTCTATGTGTACTGTATATTGTGAGTGGGTTCCTAAGCTCAGTAAGTGATGGCAGCACAGAGCATGTGCAGTAAATCATCAGAAAAAAAGATGGGGAGCTACTGGGGCATCTTTGGAGATACAAATCTTTACTGCTAAAGGGCTGTGGTTGCCTTGGGCTGGTACAGAAGCCCAAAAAATAATGTACATTACTAGCTACTTCTTTAGTTAGGCTTTACTTGTCCTTTCATACAAGATGCCTGTACATTTGAATGCAAAGCATGTTGCTAATCTCTCTCATATTCCATTCATCAGTTAATAAGATTGTTCATAGGAGACAATGGAGATCTGTTTTGCCTTACATTATTTCTTGAGCTTCCAACAGCTTTGTTGCTTAATATAGTTTTCTTTTGGCGCTAATAATAACCTGTTTAGTGCGAGTGTCGCTTACTTGCTGTGGCAAAGACTAGTTGCAGATGCCCCCTTCTGTTGCACTTCTAAGACTTGCAAAGGGCACGCAGCAGGAGGCGGTCAACCTAGATGTGTATAAAGTCAAGAGGGAAGGACAGAGGTTCTTGAATGCATTATTCATGCAAGTTATTTGTCCCCTGCACTCCATTCCTGTGATTCTTTTCTAAACATGATTCCATTTATTTAAAGGAACAGTAACACCTAAAACCGAACGTGTATTAAAATACGATTTAGTTTTGCTCTGCACTGATAAAACTGGAAAGACTACTATAGTTTATATCAGGGGTGCCCAGAAGGTAGATTGGGATCTACCAGTAGACCTTTAGCTGGTGATCACTAGATCTCAATGTCAACAAACCGCTTGTCTAAATCCCGCTCCTATTTCATGCTTCTCATTCAGATATATATTATGTTAAGGTTTCGTGAGAAATAATTGTTAAATAGAGCAATATACATTTTCAAATAAATCAATATATTTAATATTTTCCATGGAACAGAATGCTAACAATGCTTTTATAGCTGTAGATCTGAATGGGACACCATCACTAAAAGCAGACCTCACATTAGTACAGTATGGGCACTCCTGGTTTATATAAACAAGCTGCTGTGCTGCTTACATAGCAGATAACTGATGAGCCGTGTCCAATGCGTCATCTGCTTTGTAACCTGTGCCTTTTCTCTGTTTCCAGTTTGAATGCCTGCTCTCATGGCTACACAGCAGCTTCTTTATGTAAACTATAGTAGTTTTTCAGAAGCAAACACACCGCTTTTACCAGTGAATGATAATAGTATATTATATGTTAATTACCGTGAAACAATACGGATACGTTCCAATAAAAATAATAGGAAAGTGTCAGTATAAAGTAAAAGCTGCACAAGGAATCGTTTTGCTTAAATCCACCCCCAACCCCACTGCAAACCTGTGTTCACCCAACCCTCCGACACTGCTTAAAGTTCTTCTGAGCCGTTTCAGTGACGCTGGGGCCAGCACGATCCTTCCACGAATATAAGCAGGAATTCAGCCTATGGAAGGAATCACTCCGCCCCCAGCCCAGCGTCACTGAAGCAACCCGGAAGGTCAGTTACTACTGTCAGCGGGTCGCAGCACACAGGTTTGCGGGGGGGCTTTGAGTGAAACAATTCCTTGTGAAGCATTTACTTTATACTGACATATTTTTATAGAGATGTGTCGGTATAGCTTTAAAATGCTTTAATTTTTTGGTGCTACTGTTCCTTTAAGCAAATTTTATTTTATGCCAGCTTGGAATTTGCACCCTGCCACATTATCTTATAGGCATTTTGATTATATGCCAATATTGCACCCATCGGCCGCCATATTTTGTGTTAACTTGTGTGCACTAGGCACGTGAAGGGCACAAAACCGATGAGATATCAATTTGTAAGCTGTTAAATAGGTGCTAACAAAGAGAATGATTCATAAATACTGGCTTATAAGACCGCCATCTGTTAATTGGAAGGAATCCAGGGTTATGAAAAGTCTCATCTGCATCAAGCCCAGAACAAGCAGAACCTACACATTGCAGAAGTGTCCCATCCTGTCCCTGGTTGGTCCCTATAACATGTCAGCCCAGTTTTCTGTTTGGAGCTTTTAGTCCGTGGAACCTTAGTGTTAATTATTCATCAGCCCATGGCCTTGTATAGTGCCAGGATATTCTACAACACTTTAGTGGTTTTACGTAATGCCATATACATAATTTATTAAGTTTACTGCTTGCACCAAATAGAGCAAAATCTGAAAATAAATTGTAGTTTCTATGAGCACAGTCAAAACAAATCCGCAGGTCACCCAGAAAAATCTGTAAGGTCCTAATAAATATATATATATATATATACATACATACACATAGGGGGGTAAATGCTATTGCATATGTACCCAAAACAGGGGTTATTTTGTTACAAAGTTATGATCATAAAATTGATAAGCCACCATACCACGTCATGGTAAACCCCGAATGGCGGTCCCTAACTTGTTTTATTTATTTTTTATGTGCATTCTAGCATTACCTGTAATCAATGTCCGTTGAACGCTGTTTTTTCACTGAGGGCTAAATCCTCCCCAGCCAGCAATCAGGCTTTTAAAGGAGAGATATTCCCAAAACAAACGCCCAATTTTAAAAGCATAGGATCACCACTAGTTTAAAGGGGGGGTATGGGGTGCTACAACCACTGAAGCTATGCCACAGCTTCCTGCTAAATATACAATATCAAAACAGGGGGGTTGTGGGAGCACTCTAAAGGCTTTAAAGTATTTATATATATATATATATATATATATATATATATATATAAGTATAATAAATGCTATTGCATATGTACCCAAAACAGGGGTTATTTTGTTACAAAGTTATGATCATAAAATTGATAAGCCACCATACCACGTCAAGGTAAACCCCGAATGGCGGTCCCTAAATTGTTTTATTTATTTTTTATGTGCATTCTAGCATTACCTGTAATCAATGTCCATTGAACGCTGTTTTTTCACAGGGCTAAATCCTCCCCAGCCAGCAATCAGGCTTTTAAATATATATATATATATACATACACACACACATCTGCAGCATGGTAATTGATATCAAGGTGTGGATTTATTGTAACGTTTCCAACTACTGCCACCCACAATATCCAAATGAACAGTTGCCTTATCTAACTTCCCAGTGGATTTATCGGGTGTTATGCTTGGGGTGAATACACGGACGGCCCAGACCTTCAGCTGAGGGAGGCGACTTGGCTTTTATGCATTTCTTGTGCTAATAGTGGTCACACCCAGCCGCTTAATATTTTCCATGGGGCTTCTGATCCTACAGCAGTTCTATGAGGAAAAGAATGGAATCATAAGAAGCAAATAATTATCTCTTAATATTTCCATTAGCCAGGGAAAAAGATAAAAAGTACGTTGGCTGCCCATTTCACATCTGCTATTAGTGCATCAGAAGCTTCCTGTGCTCTTGATGATCAGCACAATATTTTCCCCACTGTACTCCTAAACCCTGTGGTTTGCACTCTGAAGTGACATAATTATGGGCCAAGCCGGCTCCTTTCCCTACTGAGCAGCTCTTGGGGAATTAAATGGCTGGTTCATTAGAACACAAAAGACCAGGCAAATGACTACAGAGACAGATGGTAAAGCAGCAGTCTGCTCTTCATGGAGTGATACCAATGGACCAGCTGAGGTCTCACAAGCTTTAACCCTTCTCTTCCAGGTGACTTGAGCTGTAGGAAACATTAAATAATCTGTGCATTGCTGTTTTATATGCCTGCATATTACACATTGTTAGAGAAAGCTGCAGCACATGCACGAAAGGAGTGTAAGCAATAGAAATAGGTTTCACTATTTTCCAAAAACCGATTATATGATTTATAGATAATGTGACTGTAATATAGTTAAAACTAGAGGTCAATACAAATGGCCAGTTTGCATGTTGTCCACAAAATCATGTTTAAAAGGCAAGGAATGCTTGAGACACTGGGGTGCCAAAAGGTTAACTTTGGCACATCAGCAGCTGATCTACTGCCCTCGGCTCCCTCCTGTGTCTCACTGCATCAGTCTGGGTGCAGACACTGAGCAAATTTCAGCACAAAAATGCATGCTCACGCGGTTTGTGCCGTAATTTGCTCCATGTGTCTGCACCCAGGATGAAGTAGACAAAGTGGGGAATGAGGCCAGTGGTTCGGCTGATTCTATACCTGCATTTATACGCAGACAGAGAATTGGCACCATTTGGAAGACACATAGGAAGCTGCTGAACATGATCCAGACAATGAAATTTAACCCCGAATGGCCAGTAATGAAGTTCCAAAGTGCTACAAAACCTCAACCACTTTTCAAATTATAAAACATTTATGCTTCGTTATTACGCAATCTTATCATTACATGGCAAAACTACTCATTGAAACACAATTTGTAGGCTTTTAGACTAAAATGAAAGCTGCAAAGCCCCTTGGGTGGCAGCACTCGGTACAAATGTTTCCAAAAGTGAAGAATGGAGGACAGTGTGTTTCAAAGCAGCTAAAGCAAGGATGCATGAGTAAATAGATGCAGGAGAGGCAGCCCTTCTTATGCTTTGTATTCGTATGCCCCCATATTGCGGCGTATGCTTTTAACTGGGGTATTACATATAATATAAACCAATGCCATTGGAACAATTCTCTCCATCATTGTGACCTGGGTTCTGGTCGCTAGGACAGGGATATTGCATTAACAGGTATGGGACCTGTAATATAATGTAAGCGTTAAATAAATTCAATAGAATTTGCTCATAAGTGTTCAGGTTAGGGAAGGCACAATATCTAATTCTTGCTTGGAATGCCACTTGCTTCCGCTCTGCTTTCCATTGCTATTTGGGAGAGGATCAAGGAAAAAAGAAGGTGGTTTATAAGGAGTAATAGTACAAAGTATTCTTAGGAACACACATCCCTCTAACCTTAAAGGAGTGCACCTAATACAGGGAGAAGAGCTGCAATACTTGGGTGCCTCAATGCAAAGGCAGTGACATACAATGGGTGCAACTTGTGCAGGATTGGTACCATATTCCCTAATTTATCCAAATATTCACTGCTCTGCTAATAAATGAGCCCTGCTGTTTCTTATAAGCATATTTATATGAATTCATCCTATACAGTTAATTACAATGTATATTGGAACGTGCACTATAATTTGCTGTACTTCTAGCTTTTCTACAGATTTGGAAACTATTTCTTGGTGATTTTCGATCTTAGCGCCAGCAACACCCACCTGTTGTGTCTGTTGCTTCACATCCAGCGGGTTTTTCTTGCAGCCCTTTGTCTCGTTTTCTTAGTGACACGGTGCAGTTAGGGGAATGTTGCTTAGTGACAATCTTGCAACATTACTTTTTGCTTTTTGTTTTGCTTTTGTGTCTGGTGATGTCAAATATGTTTGAATGTTTCTCTTTATAGTTGCTCAGTCTGACATTTAACCACCGGCTTACTCTGGTGAGGAGCTAGTGAATAGTGTTTTCTTAGGTTGTATACAGAGAAAACTCATGGTTAAATTGAAGGCCTAGTAATGTCTTATGCTGACAACCTATTGTATGCTCCCCATTCTTTCCCCTTACTATTACAAACAATATCTGCCTAGTAATCACATAGTCTGCTTTGTCAAAACTTTTAAAATTTCCTTGCACAATAAAGGAAGTTGGCCCCAAAACGTGATATATGTATACCAAATTAAGATGCTTGCCATTGTAAAGCACAATCCTTTAGGCTATGGCAAGACAGGCTGTAATCAGCTTGCAGAAATCCGCAGGCCGACTTCAGCCCCTCACCACGAGCAGTATCTTCTTCTCCTTTCATGTCTGGAACCCTTGTGCCAACTCCACTGTGAACACTCTCAGATCCAACACAATGGTTCTGGGTCAAAAGAAGAAGAGGATACTGCTCACAATGAGGGCCTGAAATTGGCCTGCGGTTTTCAGCAGGCTGATTTCAGGCCAATCTGGCCCTACCCTTATTGTTCTGTGCAGTGTCTAAAGTCAGCCATGCACAGGCCAATTGTGTAGACTCTCCCGTTGGATCATAGGATGAACAGACGGAGAGTGTATGAAGGGTTTACACATGGTATTGCTGCCTTTCCATAGTTCCATCCATTTGTGCAGAAATGGAATGTTTGGAAATGTAGAGGAGCCTCATCTGCCAATGCACGAGCACTGACACTTTGTAAGATATTATTGGTATGTGTATGGCCACTTGACACCCTAGTGGTACTGTTAGAAGCAACCATATTCAAATAGGTGCCCAAACAACCCACCACTTGCTTTCAGCACATACCCCACTAACCAGAACAATTTGTCTCAGTCGTAAGGTGGCCATACACAGGTTGATGGGCCATATTGGTGTAAGGAATAATACTTACCAGCTTTCCAGGCAGCATTTCCGGTCCCCAGCATTACAGGCAAGATGGCGGAGCCCAGATCCTCCACGTGGCACGTTCTGACACCAATGCATCGAAACATGCGCAGCGTCATGACGCCAGCGCGTCAAAACACACGGCGTCGACATGCAGCATCAGCACGTGACGCATGATGTCATCACTCTTCTTTGGCGCGAAAACCTGCCTATATAAGACCCCAGAACATTTCAAACTTTGCCCAATTATAGGTTCAACTCCTTATGTTCCTGGGTGTGACTTGTATCTTGATCTTGATTCCTGTTTCGAATTCGGCCTGTAATTTCGACAACAACTTTGCTGCCTGGATTGACCCTTTTGCCTGGACTCTTATTCTTGACACCTCTTGTTACCATGAACTGTGTTGGACTTGTTGCTTCCTCCTTGGTCCGCAAATCCTAGCGGAGCCTTCAGGCCATGACAATCGGCAGCTTATCAGTCTGTGTATGAGGGCCTGCGATGGGCCTGCCCAATCGATATCTGGTAGTAAATCAGACAGGTGTCAATCAGGCAGTTTTGAAAATCCAATCGGGACAACGACTGCATCACATGCCCCAACAGCCTGTATCCCTGTCATTGTGATCTGATTTCTTTTGGCCCTCGGGTGGGCATATCAGTGAGAGATCCACTCATTTGCCAACCTCATCAAGTGGATCTTTCAGTGTATGGCCACCTTTTACATGTAAAGCAAGTGCTGCTGAGACAATTCGGCCAGCAAGGCTTGAGGCCATGTTTTCTGTTCTGCAAGGGGACAAATGTTAAAGGGATACTGTCATCGGAAAACATGTTTTTTTTTTCAAAACACACCAGTTAATAGTACTACTCCAGCAGAATTCTGCACTGAAATCCATTTCTCAAAAGAGCAAACAGATTTTTTTATATTCACTTTTGAAATCTGACATGGGGCTAGACATTTTGTCAATTTCCCAGCTGCCCCTGGTCATGTATTGATTAGCACTATTAACTGATTCATTTTGGGAAAAAAATTTTTCCCCATGACAGTATCCCTTTAATCATTTCCCCAGATCAGTGTGTCATAAAATGGGGCATATTTATCAAAAAGTGAAACTAGAGCTTTGCCACAGTCTGGCAAAGATAAATTCAGCATTTTCACTTGCATGGGATTTTTAAGGAAATATTTAAGAAAGTGTGCACATGAGAGTTCACTCTTGATAAATACTGTCTACCCTTAAAAATCCCATACAAGTGAAATGAGAGTGGCAGAATTTTAAATGCAAATGGTCTGTTTCCTGTTTTGATAAATATGTGGCAAGGAATTCTTGGGAGAAAATGCCTATATTGTGTGCCCCATCCCAGTACCCAATTCCTTTTTTTTAGAGAAGCCATGCACCTGTTAAAAATGACAGCATTCTTCACAAGTCCATTGTTTGAACACCTGAGATATGTACTTGGTTTTGTAAATACTCCCAACCTGACTGCCACTTAAAAATTATAGACTGATGGACAATAACATTTATTTCTGTTTGGTCACCACTGAAGTACAGTAAAGGAGGATATAAAAGGCGACATATACTGTAGGCCAGGGCCCTTACAAATTATACTTACTGTACTTCAGCTAATGTGAGTGAGTTCAGGGGAAGTCAGGTGACTGCATCTTCAGCTTTCTTTGCTCTGATTTGTCAGTGACGTGTAAGTTCCAGTGAAGTTGTGTACAGCTAAAATGAATTCTTAAAGGAAAACTATACCCCCCAAACAATGTAGGTCTCTATTAAAAGATACTGAGTAAAACAGCTCATGTGTAAAACCCTGCTTCATGTAAATGAACCATTATCATAATAATATACTTTTTTAGTAGTATGTGCCATTGGGTAATCATAAATAGAAAATTGCCATTTTAAAAAATAAGGGCCGCCCCCTGAGATCGTAAGATTCACTGTGTACACATACAAACCACATGTAAGGTCACATGAGCCAATTAACAGACAGAGTTCTGCCTTTTGCTTCCTCACTTCTTCCTGTTACAGTTAGTGTTGTAGTATTTCTGGTCAGGTGATCTCTGAGGCAGCACAGATAGAGTCACAAAATGGTGGTTCAAGGCAAGAGATGTAAAAGGGCAATATTTATGTAAATATATATTCCAGTTTGGTAAGATTCTTTAATATGTCATTCAATTTGATATAAACTATCTGTTGCTTAAGTATTCATTTTGGGGGTATAGTTTTCCTTTAAATATATTCACTCTGAAGCGTCGCACACTCACACATGCACAGAAAGCCACTATAGAGGGTTACAAAAACCAAGTTAATGGACATGCGCTAATGGAAGTGATGCTTCTTTATAGGGAGTGTGGGACTCCAGCAAATGGAACGGCTACACAGCAACACTGCAGGGAAATATGCTGTATAAGTAGCGGCTCAATCCTTGAATGTAGGAAGATCGGACAACTTCTTACAGTATACTTCAATTACACCGCACTGAGAACTACATTGAAAAAATAAAGATATTTGGCTATGTTATTGGTTTAGCATGCCTGGATAGAAAATGAGTGGACATGTGGGTTATTTAGCCTTATGCTGAGGACTAAACTAGACGGCATTTCATGTGCCTGTCACCAAATGTTGGGGGCCACTCTGTCATATACACAAATACTGCACCTCATGGGCAATATATACAGTAGGTGATCATTTTGGGCAGCAAGTTAATGTAGAGATACTCAATCAACAAGCCTATACAACACGGCGGCAAGTGGAGACAGGGGCCTGCCTTATTCCCATGCAACCCTTCTCCCGTTCCCTCAATCCGAGTGTCTCTCAACTGCCCCGGGGTTATTGCAATAAATGGAAACAGACACAAACATGCGCCAGCTGGAGACAGATACTAATGCCACTGCCTTACAATACACATACACATACACACCAACTGTTCCTGTCAGTACTTCTGGTGATACAAAGCCCTATACACGTACCTCCTTCCAGGGTCGGACTGGATTGTAAATATATATATATGACAGGTACTGGTACACGAGTATAACCACAAACACACAATTCAGTAGCTGGAGGACAGCAGATGTTATGGTTTCTGTAACCCCTTTCTGGTTTGTTCTCTTACTCTCTCCATACCATTCTATTCCCTCACACTTTCCTCTTTTGTTTCCACTTTTCCTCTTCTCTACTTTTTTCCCCACTAATTTCCCCCCCCCTTACATTTTATCTTCTGATCTCTTGTTTTGTCTCCTTTCAATTCCTCTTCTTTCCTTTTCTGAATCCCCCACTTTCCCTCCCCCTGCATCTCTAAGGGTAGGGACACACTGGACGATTTGTCGCCAACGTTTTTAAAAAGCAAATCGCGGCGACATATCGCTCGTTTTGTCTCTGAACAAAAACAAATGAAAGACGCCAGCTCCTGTGCCCACAGCGCGTTTGTGAATCGCCTGTAGCTCCAAAACGCACTGAGACCCTTTTCCGATCGATTTATCAGAAATAGCATGTACTTAGAAAAGCACTGAAATCTCCTAGACACGCACACACATACAGATAAGTAGCAGCAATTGTATTCAAATTACAATGCGTATGCAATGACGCAAGAACGCAAGAACGTAAAGACGCCAGGTTACAGCGGGAAGCACAAACCGTTTCCGGTTTGGGTGGAGCATGTACCGCACAGAGTAATGGGATGCAAATCGCTCTGTGCCAATAGTCGCTGTGAATCGTCTGTTCAAAAAAGACGATCGTCTTGTCGCCGCGATTTACTTTTTTAAAACGTTGGCGACAAATCGTCCAGTGTCCCTACCCTAAAGCTGATGCAAACATATTATTGCACAAAATAAAGATTTGTACGATTTTTGGACCATGTGTGGATTGTCCTGACATTGTTCGTGCTACTTTAAATTAATCTGAATGGTTAGTTGCAGGTTGGAAGATTGACAATGAAGATCGTTCATACAATATAAAATAATAATCTGCTTAAAGATGACCATAGATGCAAATATCCGATCGTTCGAATCCTCAAACGAGCTGACTTCCCCATCTCCGACCTGCCACTAACCATTCAGATCAAATAAAGTAGTAAAAGAACAGATCAGCCGATGTTCTGCCCCTGACAGCAATCGTACGAAAGTTATGTCCGACCAAAGCTGGTGACAGTCTCCCTCTAAAAATTGCATGCAGAGATATTATCGGCAGCCGACAGAAATTTTTTAACCTGTCCGATCGACCAAACGACTGATCTCCGCCGGACAAAAAATGTCAGGACTCTCCAAACGTGGTCTGAAAATTCAGATCAGATCTTTGCATCTATGGCCAGCTTTAGCCTTGCATTTTCTACTCTGCTCCCCAGATTTATGTTTTTTCCCCTTTTGCCTCCACTCTTCATTGTTCAGTGCTTATACTTATATTTTCCTTGATGTACTCCATATCAGCACTCATTGGGATATCCCCACCCCCCTGCCCCATTAGGACCCTCCCAAGAGCTTTAAAAGCCACCCCATTTATGTTCCATTGGAAGCAATATTTTTGCTTTTTAACCTTGGGAAAGCATTAGGTGACAACCAGAGATGTGCGAATTTCTCCTGTTTCGCCAAAAAATTGGCGAATTTCCAGTGAAATTCACAAAATGGCAAAAAATTAACGAAACTTGAAAATTTAAGCTCACATCAATTTTGATGGTGGCGTTAAACTCAATGGCTGTCTGAATAGTGTTGATGTGCGGCAGTTTTGACACAAGCAACCTTTTTTTGACGCTGGTGAATTTTCTCTAGAGGTTTGCTAATTTATTCGCCAGTGGTGAAAAGCGTGAAATTTGACGCAAATTCATGCCAGCCAAATGTATTCGCCCATTGCTAGTGACAGGAAATGGCACCTAGGGACTGGGGTTTTTTGATCCATGAGATCTTTTCCCCCGCACATTACCTGGGATCTTCAGCTGGAAAAGGTTGACAAAGCTGTTAAGCCAGGTATACTTGATCCCATGTGCCTTTCTGGCTCTCTCAACAGCATCCAGTGGAAAGTGCTTGACCCCCATCCGTGTGCCCTCCTGGCCTGCCTAAAAGCATCCGGTGGCAATATTGTGTGGCCCTGCACCCTTTGTATTTTTGTGGATGGGCGAGGGAGGTGGAAGGTTAGCAGTCCGACTCCGCAGTAAATATTTAGTTAGTATCCTGAGTCTGATGGTCTCTATTTCCTTTTGTGTGGTTCCCCTGTGTTTGGAGAGATTTTTTAAATGGAGCCAGAATTCTGAGCCAACTGCATCCCTCACAAAGGCTTTCCTAAGGTTGTGTATGAAGAGGATATCTTTGGAGGGATGGGCCTGGCACCCCACTTCATAGTTTTACACTTTGTACTGGTGTAGTGCACTACAGAGAGGTAAGTTACCTGGGCAGCTTTAGCTGAATGTAATTAGGTATTTTACTAGGGATCTGTTCTCTCCTGTCTCTACCTGAACTTACAGGGTATGGCACTAGTCCTGTGGTATGGTTATTTGCAGACACACTGGGCTTTGCATTGAACTTTTCAGTTGCTTTGCATTGCACAGTTTTTTATAACTATCTCTGAGAACTAGCTAATGGAATGCATACCTGATTATCCTCGACTTGATGGAATCATGTGATTAGCTCCACTCTACTTCAGCTTTCCAGAGAATGGCTCCTGTGTTATGCCCGCGGTTCCAGTAAGGGAGGATAGCATTATGAGCGGCAACCAGGTGTGACATCAAGGAGGCACCCAGGACTTCACATTGACGGAGATACCGGCATATGCCTATTTAAACCCAAAAACACATTGCGCCCATTACTTATGCCCCTGACGAAGCTGAGTATCAGCGAAATGCATAGGGCGGGCGGCATAGATGGACGGTGGTATGAGAAGCTCCCACTGACTCTCAACGTAGATAGGCAGAATTGTGCGCGGGGGGGAAAAAATGGAAGGGAGGGAAGGGTGACTTCCAGCATCGAAAACTCATACAGCCATTTGGTGGCGAATACTAGTTAATAGCACTGGTACTGTGTTACATAAGAGCGCCACCGATTCACCATGCGTCAATCTTTTTAAATGTATGTATTTTTAAGGACATGATCCGGCACTGCTCTAGTGTTTAGAAGGATTGAGTCTCTATATATGGGCAGCATGTTTTAACTGGTGATTAACGGTTACGTTTTACCTATACTTTAGTAACCACAGGCTGAACTGGTTTGCGCAAAACAACAGGGGGGGTGTACAATTAGCATATCCCATCCAGTTCTGTTTCAATTTTGGTATTCATGCCCGCTTGCTGTTACACTGGGTAGTGCACTGAATTATTTTCTTGTTATCAAAGGTGTTTATAGCACTTAGGACAGAGTTTTAAAGTAACCTCTGAAAACTGCTTAAAGGACCAGTAACATCAAAACATTTTAAAAATTCGTTAGTAGACATCGAAAAAAAAACACAAAGACAAATTAATTAATTAAACTTTAAAATTGCAAAGAAATAACTTACCGAAACTCCGCTTGCACTCCTCTTCAGCAAGCATCGGGCAATCCATCGGTTCTCTGGGTTGAATGTGTATAGAAACATAGACCTCTGCTATGGTCTAACAGGTATCTTCCAGTTGTTATCATGGGCGTCCACATATAGGGGCAAGGTGCCCCCCCTGGACTTGTACTACATGCCTATCTTGCCCATGTGCATCTGTAATGGCACAGCCCGGGACCCTGAGTGAGAAGGCACTTACCCCGCCACACGATCATCAGTGTCAGACTGGGACACCAGGGGCCCACCCAAAAGCCTTAGACCAGGGGCCCACTCTCAGTACTATTATTCTTCCTCTCCTCACTCAACCTCTATTCTCCTCATCTCTTTTCTTTACATAATATAATACTATCATCTATTATTCCATCTATTTAGTCTTTTTGTTCTCATAGAAATAAAGAATGACCATGAAACATGCCAAATGTTTAGCAGCATGAGGGGCCACTGACACCTGGCCCTCCGGGAGTTCCAGACGACACTAACTAGGTAATTACACCTGGTGAAAACATTATTATTATCATACCTCCT